>NC_086356.1:15579326-15892243 GCF_036324505.1 Eleginops maclovinus | reverse complement strand
ATTATTTTTCCAGCAGGCTGTCCCATTCTTGATTCCGTTTGCAATTGTGAAAATCAGTCCGTGATTTAAAAAGTCCTCCATAAAAATTTCAGCTGTATTGTTCACTTCCCAATGTGTTTCTTTTTCTTTTTCATCTCCTGAATTAACTAGGCTGACATTCAACCCAGGAATGGTCCCTGTTGTTTGTCCTTTACCAGGCTGTGCTCTCTCCCATCTCCGGGCCTTGGTGGGACATGGGAGCGCTGTAGCTGGAGTTACTCGCTAAGGAGAAAGGGGGACTGGGCCCGCCCCCGTAAGCCTCCCCCGGGATAGGCTGCAGGGAGTTTGGTAAGCCCGGCTCTGGACTGGGGGTTTCCGCGTGGGAGATCATGTCCGTGAACCTTTGGTCGTCTGAGGGGTGGTGGCCTGATCCCTCCATGGGTCCGGGTCCAGAGCTCAGGATGTAGGGCGATTCGGCCGGAGACTGAGCCTGCGAGGATGGAGGGCCGTGTGGGAAGAAGTCGTAGTTAGTTCCTGGTCCATAATAGTCACCTTGGTATTCTGCGAAGGTACAGGAGAAAACACGAGGGTTTAGACTTTCTATTAAACTTTTTAAAAATAGATCAAATATCCACATTCCCCCACAGTGGTGTGCAGCTTCACACACACCTTACCTAAGTGGTGAAATTGATCATGTCCAATTTCCAACCAACCGGTCTCATTTGAGTGTATAAACAACTCCACACCTCTCCACCTCAGTTCTCTCGCCTTTTACACAGTGCATTCATCTCCCTCACTCATTCAGCTCGCAGTCATGCATGCCTCTCGATGGATTCCCTTGCTGAAACTTCGGGATTTGGATGAGGAACTCCAAAATGAGATTCCTGCCTCCCTGCAGCCCTGCCAGGTCCTGTCGCCTGCATCTCTACTCCGTCACGGCTGATGCAGCTTCCAGCAACATCCATCCCCTCTCCTCTACCTCACTGGGCTGTGGCTACTTCCTGAGCTGCACAGCTCATGCTCAATTATTCCCAGCATGCAATCCATCTAGGAGTGCAACTATCAATGATTTTCATTATCAATTAAACTGCCAATTGTTTTTTTGATTAAATGTTTGGTCTATAAAGTCACAAAGCTGTGCAAGATGTCCATCACAATTTCTTAGAGCCCAGAGTGGTATCCTCACATTAGTAGATTTATCCAACCCACAGTCCAAAAAAACTATTTACACTTATTTGAATTGAGCTATTCTTAGAAGCTTGATCCAGACAATGCATATAATCATTTTGCCTTGTAAATAACCAAAAACATGAATTGATTATTAATATTTTCAAATTGAATGTTGGACAATCAACTAATAAAACTATTTAGTAACCTCTCTTTATCCATCGTTATTACTCCATTTCCCCATCGAACCACACCTTGCTGTTGTGTTTTTATCCACTATTACAGTGTTGGATCATCAATAGCTTTCCTCATAAGTCCAGTCATTTGCTTTACCACCCATCTCTGTCCATCTTTACAGCGACATTGTTTGTACCGCATCACAATCATCATAAGACAAAATAGTTCTCTATTCAAACAACATTAGGCCTTTATTGTTTCAGCCAATCATGAAGAAGATCTATGTTGGAGCCTAAATTCAATGGTTTCATGTGTTTATCAACCTATGCATCAACAGATTCTGTAGTCTGTAAATTAGCATCTAAATGGCACATAATTCATGGCCCTACAGGTTAGGTCAGTGGATCACCAATGTCGGTGGGATTCATCCACTGGGTAAAATGAATGTCTTTACCCAAAATGAATCTGACCAACCAAGACCAATAATATCTGTTTTCCATCAAATAAATCTCCACCTTCAGGTTCAGTACCCCCTTTCTCTTCAATACTAAACAAAGCGTAGGGATGACTGATGTTTTTATTGTATAAAATAATTTAACTTTCTCATGGCTTTCACTTCAAAGCGCTGCAGCAGAAACTGGCAAATTAATGACACAATACAGCCCAAATTCCTTGCTTTCACAGGAAATCTCCAGCACACACTCGGAATTACAAATCTTCCCTGCGTTAGCTCTACTAACACTGACTGACAGGTTTACGCCTCTGAGAGGTTTCGGCGCAGTTTGGGCCCCCGACTAATGTTTGATATCTGCAGGTATTTTCATATTCATGCCTCCAAGCAAAGTCATTTTCATTCATTATTTATAAGTTTACTATGTCTTTGGATGTATCTTGTATTCTGTCCGGGATTCAAAACTAACTTCCCTTTAGTAATGTCTAGCTGTGCAGAAGAGTTTGTATTCATGTCTGTATGATATTTGCCTTCACCCAAATACATACTTGTGCTCACAGCATTGAGACATTTGTGACTATTTATTTGTTAGATGACTGCGTACAGTTTGATTTCTATTGATCCAGAGCAACAGGGAAGCTGGAAAAAAATGGTCCTTTGCTGTGAGTACTTAAATACAATAATTCTGAATATCTCAGAATTTGAAAAAAAAACTGAAAAAAACTAACAGTAGATATTGCGAAAGGTTAAATTAGGGTGACCAACCTAGAAGAAAGAAGAAGAAGAAGAAGAAGAAGAAGAAGAAGAAGAAGAAGAAGAAGAAGAAGAAGAAGAAGAAGAAGAAGAAGAAGAAGAAGAAGAAGAAGACGAAGAAGAAGAAGAAGAAGAAGAAGACGAAGAAGAAGAAGAAGAAGAAGAAGCTATGTTTAAATGTAATCTTAGTATCTGTTTCTGTTGTACTATATCTTAGTGCTTTTAATGTTTTTTGTTCAGTCTTGTAAAGCACTTTGAATTGCCTTGTGTTGAAATATGCTATGAATTAAACTTGCCTTTCCTTGCCTCTATACATTTGTACATAGAAAACCAAACAACAGGGGACTATATCCTTGACATTTCTAGGCGAGGCAAGGTGTAGCTCCCCATTTCCAGTCCAAGCTAACTGCCTGATAGTGGTATAAATAATCTAATTTCATAAGCCTATGAGAATAGTTACCAACGTGTAAAAATACTATTTTAATACTAAACCAGAAACTGATTCCTCCATACAATCCTTTCAACACAGCCACAAAAGGAAGCAGACTTGGACAAGAAAATGGCTTGTGATTTGTGAAGTGTTGGTATGGCAAAAGTGCTGCAGGCCATCCCTCCAATACTTATTTGATGTACTATTCCCTAAAACATTTCCTGAGTTGTTTATACCGTCAGAACCACATGCAGCCAATTACTTCACACTAGGTTTGCATCCATTAACAATTACAAACCTCCGCCTGCCTTCTGCTTCTCACCACTTCCAAATTCTCTTTCCAAATGTACATCCACCCTCTGCTCCAATTTACCTGAGTTACATTAAATCCATTCTGTTCCTACACCACCTTGAACTGAGATCGATGGCAAACTTCATCCCGCTGCCCCAGATGTTGCACTAGCATTTCTGCACTCCCACCATATGCTGTTCTTACTCCTATTTCAGTCTAAACAGGCAACTAACAGGTTAGATATCAAGAAATATGGTGCTTAACTATAACAACTGCATTTATTTGCTGTTGCCTGTGGCTTTTGGAAAGTATGAAGAGAAACAATCAGTGCTGACATGACTTTACAAACACGCTAATTATTTGATCTCACAAACAGGACCCTGCTAGTTTGGCCGACCTTGAGCATAAACAACAAGCGTGTGTTTTGTGGCCTGCGTGGCATATGTGTGTGTGTGATGGGGGTGGGTATTGAAAAAAGGGGGTGTTGGCTCTGCAAACTATAATTACACTTGTGCATGCAGACACACAGGTATTCCTGCCTGGATAAGCAGCAGCGGAGGAACATAAGGAAGCAACGAGCTCGGATAGAGACGAACAGACTGGCCCGTTGCTGTTGCGGCACAAAAGGGTGTGAAAAGCAGCGTGCGAAGAAAGCAGAAGAGTGAGGGAGGAAGGTTTTGTCCTCCGTTTTCCCCTCCCACTCCCTGCCTTGCAGCCTTGACAGCTTCAGCTCATTGTATCCTCAATGCCTCAGCCTTTCAGGTAGATGTGCAGGAGCTGTATAGAAACCATGCCTCTCAGACTGTCCTTGAAAAACAAACTGCTGATATACATGACAGGTGCATCTGATTTATTCCTGCTGTTCAGGTTGGAGCCGTTGTTGTGTTAGCGTGCTGTTATTATTACATGCCGACCATCTGCTATTGTCATGAAATGTCTTTTTTCTCTTGACCAACAGAGGCTTTAATAGCATACAATTGAGATTGTATAGAGGGATATCGATTTGAAGGAGTCGTTACTCCATCTGGAGATTGCATAGTTTTTTTTAGCACTCATGAGTAAGAATAGAAGGTGTAAAGAAAAAAATGGCTATCATTAATTCATATGTGGAAAACAGCCAACTAGGAGCACCTTATATCCAGAATTCAACGAAAAGATGATTTCACACATACAAATATTAAAATCAAACATTATTTCTTCTGTGAAATTAACATTTCATCAGTTTTTAAAGGTTCTTTATGCTGCAGGTCAGTGCAACAAATAGCTGTTTTAACTTGCAGTGTCCTGTTCAACCCCTGAAGCTCTACATGTTTTCAGCTAACCCAGCCAATAGAAAGTCATTACTCATTTTACTGCTAAAGAGCTGTTTATAGTTGACCTAAAAGGTTATAATGTAGTATGCTAAATACATTTGAATATAAATCGCATGTCAGGTTGGTTGGAGTTCTTCTTCAGAATTTGATCTTTTCATGCTTTAAATATTAGCTATTCATTTCTGAAATATTTGTTTTATTTCACACTTTCAATGAACCTGCTATAACGTCTTAATGTTCTTTAAAAGAGTCTTAATATTTACCCTTATAATTTGTTAAAGACACAGCAAATGTATATTCAAGATGGAAATGAGCAACTTTGCAGAAAAGGGATGACATTCAAGAAGTGAGTGATAAAGTCTGTAAAGGGCTCTGAAACACAAGGGTGATATTTGTAGAGCAGAACTAAATCTCTCAAATACTATTTCTATGCCTTGTTTTGTATATAAAAACAGATTATATTTTGACTTCAAATAAATGAGTAAAGTATACCCCTCCTGTGGTCTGATTGAAATACATTTGTCCAACATGCTGTACACTGTATGAGTGTCAGGTGTGAGAGTTTAGCAGGTTTAGTACTTATTTTGAGCCTTCACAATCTTTGTACAAAAACTTAAATTAGAATTGAATTTTCACAGAGTATTCCCACAAATGAAGGGCTGATCATTTATCACCTGCATCTTGTTTTTCAAACAAACTACCCTGTAACATCTGCAGTGTTCAGTGGATAAAGAATACGCTTTATCTAATCTTCCTGCAGCCTCACACTGTAACTATCAGCCTTGTTTGGGCTAACAAAGTTTGCAAAATACAATTAAAATATAAAACTGAGGATGAACCCAGCATAGAGATGAAGTTGTGATCACATTTGCTGGTCAAAGTAGAACCCCAACATTTTTGCAATTATCATGCAAAACTGACACAGTATATTTAACACAAACAGGACTGTTCATGTTGTTGTAAATATAAAGTTAAGTAATGTGACCCTACGTGTTTTGAGAATACTTTAATTTCTTACCTCCATAATAACCATAGGCCCCAGGTCCTAAGATGTCGGGATCCTCCAGCCTTCCTCCCAGGGGCCTCATCCTCCTCGGGCCCCTAAAGAAGGCATGCCGCCGTGCCCCCAGAGCACTCAGCTGCTTCATTCGTCGCTCTTTGGATCTTCTGTTCTGAAACCAAACCTGCATCAAACCAGAAAGACAAGAAAAACATTATCACCATTGCACTGCGTAATCACTGTTTTCATACAAGCGTCTACCGTCTCATGCAAAGAGAACAAACGATGTCGTTGTAAGATTTAAACTCTGATCCTGATAACTACAAGATTCAGTCTGCTGCATCGTGCACAAACACAAAATACATGAAGCACAACTGACTGAATTGGAAATAAATGTATATTAACCAGCTTCATTTAAATCCTGATCACTTTGGTTCATTTCACAGATCTGTTCAACTTCATGCTCACTGTTTGTTTGAAGCATGATTCAAATGCAGATTTTAGTAGATTCAAGCATTAAAAAGGGATGGTATTTAAAAACAAGATAGTAATTCTTTATGAAAAAATACATTTGCATCTGGTTCCTCATCATTCCACAACTCTCTGTAACAGCTCTGTAACCATTTTGAAATGTATTTACAGTATTGTTTTGCATTATTTCTGGTTTAGATTCTTGGATCTTAGCAATAAAATGGCACAAACAAACTCGTCTAATGGTGTTAAAGTTAAACCAAAAGTGTAAACCATTAAAATTCAGTTGCAGCGAACAGTAAATGTCAAAACCAAACAAAAATAAGATGAATATCCTACTGAAAAGTATAATATTTGCATAGGTTTGTACCAGCGTCGTTTGGTACACGAAATTCACTCTTTTACATGCATAATAGAAGTGTAACAATCTTTCTCAGGAAAGCACAAAGCAACAAAGAATCACAACAGAGTAAAGACTCAGAAAAATGTATAAAGATGTTCTGTTTAAAATGAAACGTCTAATCCATGATTGTATATGAAAAAACACGATAAAGAGCAATAGCAAAATGTGCCCCAGCACACAACCTAATGCACCTTAGTAACATTCAAATAAACAGTTAAAGCAACAAATCAGAGTATAGAAAGCCTTTTCACCAATGTTAGATAAACTTCTTTGAAGAGGAACAAAGGAGGATTTGACTACACACCATACGGAAGAGTGTCTGCATTATGAGCACATAACATATCTTGTTTCGCCTTTGCATCACTGCTGCATAATGATGTATGCTCACCCCAGCCAGGCTACACCAGAGGCAAAATCCCACTGTGCTGCAGATTAGCAAAAACACACACACAAAAACACCTAAAACCACTTAGACGCTGTTCTATGTGCTCCAGCAGCAGAGGCAACACCTGCTTATTGAGAACAATCGTCTAACTGTAGGGTACATTTTTATGGAAATGCTCCCGCTCCCCTCGAGAGAGCGTTGCTTAGGGATTACATACACATACTGGAGAAAGCAGCGTGGCTCACAGGGCTCCCCGTGTTGAGAGCAATGGTATTTAACACACAGTGAGCGAGGAGGAGGAAGATGACGAAACACAGCCTCCATTTTGGCTCCAAGCAACACACAGGGGTGGGGATCACAGTGGAGGGACGGACTGCCTGATTGATTGATTGATTTATTGACTGTTTGATAGAGCTCTGTTGATGCAGCTCAAACACGCACAAACACACACACACACACACACACACACACACACACACACACACACACACACACACACACACACACACACACACACACACACACACACACAGAGCAACCTGCAGTATATGATATAAATGAGGCGCTTAAGAGGCCCTGGTCTGCTCTGATATGCAGTGGGAACAGGCTGCAAGTGAGTAAGAGCAGAGAGGTGGGAAAGGGGAGGGTGGTATGTAAATCTGTGAAATCAGCGATAATTACAGTGAGTGCACAAAAAGCCACATCACAGTTGGCAGAGATGGTGCTAATCATCCTGACACAGTCTGCAACCCAGACACTGTGTTTGTGTTGGTGTGTATTTGTGTTTGAGGGTGAAAAAGACAGACAGGGTCCAAAACAGTGTGTGTTCCTGTTTAACTGCAAATCATGTTTGGAGGTTTTCCTGCCTTTGGCAAAAACAAAACTAACCTTTTACTAATTTCATGGCTGTGCAACATGTTTGATTACTAAAAGAACCGCTGTCTGCACAAAATAAATTACATTCTTTTTTAAAAAAGGCATTTATTATATCCATGTATCAGTAAATTGGATTAGTAGATCTTAATTTCAGGGCATAAATGAACGCCTGCAGGTATGGCTACAGCAGTGTGGAAATTAAAAGACAAATAGGAACGGAATTTATAGGAATAAAAAATAGTGGAAGGAGCAGCTTATCATTTTTAAATAATGCATTTTAAAAAAAAAACATTGGTGGATTGAATCTAAAATAGAAACATTTGAAATTGAAATTATTTGTAACTATTTTAAATAATAAAAGCCAGGATTGCAAAGAAAGGGGAGATTACATTTTTATGTGGGGAAATAAAACTAATTTAAGGCAACACGCTGCTTTCACATGAATGATTTTTATTATTAATCTGTTGTTAAAATACAAATGATATGCAAGATGACTAAATATTGTCTTTGTCTCGTGTTAAGACAATTGTCACCATTTTACAAACATTTGTAAGATTATTATTTGGGATTAGAATTCCATCAAAATGGCTTCAACAATATAAAACGTGCACATACAGAATTTGTGGGAAATGCTTAAGATTGAATATATAGGCAGCTAATTATGTTTTGACATTTCTCTAACAC
Source organism: Eleginops maclovinus (assembly GCF_036324505.1). Taxonomy (NCBI): domain Eukaryota; kingdom Metazoa; phylum Chordata; class Actinopteri; order Perciformes; family Eleginopidae; genus Eleginops; species Eleginops maclovinus. The sequence goes on along the minus strand of NC_086356.1, from coordinate 15,883,862 downwards.
ATGATGAGGCCTTCAATTAAAAACTCAGTTAATTCCAGCTAAATGAAAAAGCAATTTATTATCTGTAATTGTTCTCTAATTTGTCTTTGTCTCTGCTGACCCTCCCCTATTTCTTTCCCTTTTATGCACACAGCTGATCCTACCTGGATGACGCGCATGTTTAGTCCGGTTTCCTGGGCCAGTTGTTCCCGGATGTGCCGGGTGGGTTTCGGCGTGGCGACAAACGCGGCCTTTAATGTTTCCAGCTGCTTGGCCTTGATGGTGGTCCGGGGTCCCCGCCTTTTGGTCCCCGAGTTCTGCTCCTCATTCTCAATATTGTTCGTTTCCTTATCAGAAGACGTGGAATTGTCCGTCTCTTTTATGTCGTCCTGTATTGGGTCCTGCAGATCCGGCGATAAACTCCTATCTGTACACGACGACACTGAGGGGCAAACAAACAAGAGGAAGGTCACGATCCGAAATGTCATGCAGGAGGAGGAGGAGGGGGGGGGGGGCGTTTTTAATTAGGCATGGGGATGCACAGCGGCAACACAGGAAAGTATGCATCCAAAATATGTGTCATATTTCACTGTAATTTGTCAGAAAAGAGGCACATGGGTGAGATTTTTATGGAAAAAAATATATATATATATATATATATTGCCCCCTACTTGAATGTGAATTAACGCTATCTTACTTTTAATGCACCTTTTAATGATATTATCTTACATTTTAATCTATTTTATAATTTAAGTTTATTCTATGCTCAATGTATGTCTTTTTCTATGTCTTCTATTGTTATTCTATGTGATATACATTTTCTGTGGCTATGACATGAGTTAAAGACTGCAATTCTAGTATGAAAGAAGCTTCACAAAGTAAGCGTAATATTATATTATTATTATTTGCAGACTTGATGAAATACATTTTTTAAATTATCACTGAAGGCTATTTCTCATTAAATACAAACAATAAATTGCACATGATTTAATATCACACACAAATACGTCTATGTACACATTTCGGTATAGGAGAGCGTTCAGGATAGGAGAGCGTAACAACAGGCTGGATGGGGATGAATAGACTGCGGGGAAGAGGAGCTGCACACACGGCCACACTATACGTCATCCCCAGCGGATCCTGCTGTACAATAATAGAAAGCCATTGTCCAGTGGAAGGCAAATATTGAAACCAATCATCTGACAAGGTTGTTGTGAAATGCTCTCCACGGACAACTGCAAAGGTTCAACAAAAAACGGAATATGACATTTATAGCCTCCATCATATTTTGCGCCATTGGAAAGCCACATTTATTTATCAGATGTGCATTTATTTATCCAGAGCAAGGCAATTTGAGATGGAATAAGAGACAAACACACACTTATCACGGCGTATTATCACGTTTATTACCTGAGTTCAAGTTGACTTCCTTAATGGCCCCGGAGCTGGAGTAATCTTCTTTGCACACAAACTTGTTTTCGTCTATCACGTAGAGCTCCTCTCCCGTGGACAGCTGCTTATTACACACCATGCAGGTGAAGCAGTTGAGGTGGAACACTTTGTTGCGCGCTTTGCGGACCAGGTCGTTTGGAGAGATGCCCTGCAGACATCCCGCGCATTTAGTGCCAAACCGCCTGTAAAAAACGAAGAATAATGTCAGATATATGTTGTATTTTTTGTTATTAAAAACAGAAGCGAGATTGCGTTCAGTTTAGGCCCACACACAATCATGACAGACGCGCCAAAAGCCCTTGTTGGGGTCAACACATGATTTACAAAATCGGCCTTGATTGTCTACAAAAAAATCACATCAGTCATAATAAAATGTGATGATTACATCATAATAGTTTGGTAGGAATATATAATTCCAGCACTCACACTTACAATTAGGCCAATATTAACACAATCCAAAATATAATAATGCTAAAAAAATAATATTCACAGGAGAATACTAACACATACCAGCACAAAGTAATAATAATAGCCTGATAATAGTAGCAATAATCATAATAATAATCTATTTTCAACACTAAAACAATGCTTAGACAATACTTTTTATTTCTCATAATTCCAGTTAAAGTGTTAAACATAGCATTACCTATTTAATATTATAGTAAAGTAGCGTAGAATATTAAGTAATAATTCAACAACCATTCACAATATACAAAATAGCCAACACATGTCTACCTGTCTCTATATCTTCAGGGAATAATTATAGAGACGACGGAGACGCGTTCAAACGATAGAAATAGTCAGTCATTGCCTTTTTTATATTAAGGATCGAGAAAAAACGCATGCTCAATTTTTTTGATGGAGGTGCTCTGACAATAACCCCACGCAAAACGTATTAGTGACAATCAACACATTGTAGCCACGGATATATTATAGGATTAAGCAGAGTAGGAGCATTTTAGCGTGAAAATCTTCTCTTAATCCATATTCACCCGCTTAAATACCGAGTGGGAAGACTCATCAATTTGATACACAAATAACCCGAAAATAAACTCTGCAGAATTCCCCTCTGCTGCTTTTGTATTTGCATAATGGAGAAAAGGGGTGAAAGCAATCACAAATGAGTATTATTAAGAGTTATTCAGAGAGTGTTTGTCACTTGCATTAATGCTTTTACTAATATGAAGAGTTTAAAGGCAGATGTTGGCTCGCTTTGGGCCTGTTATACCTGGATTTTCAGCCGGCCTATCGGGGGGTGCTTAAGCCTCAGGGTGAAAGCAAGCACTCCCTTTGTGGAGCATTGTTTTAACACTAATGTGGGCTTGTCTCTCCATTTGCAATGGTATCGCTCCACTGTCCCCTCTTTCACATGCATGGCCAAGCCTCCCCCAGCGAAAGGGCACAACTCTACTTACACAACAAATGGACATATTAGGGTGATTACTGTTTCGTCTGGCTAATGGCTGGCCATTTAAATCCACCGCTTGATGGGACCTGCGCTAATATGATGGCCAAGGCTGTGCGAGGCCAATAACAGCCCGTCCGGACAAAGGCTAATGTCTTACATGTCATTAGACAATTTGGGCGAAAATAACTGACACATACAAATGAAAATGATGCTAAGAGAGTGCGACCGGACAAACAAGGGCTTCACTTATCACTCAATTACCTGAGACACTTTTTAGGAATTGTGTACCGGTTAATAGCCTAATGTGTTAGGGGGAAAGTATTGTCTTGAACTTGAAAATAGATCAAACGCAGAATACACGGCTGCACAATGAAATTAAATGTTAGTTGTTTTGTTGTACAGGCATAATTTTCAAAGGTCAAAACTTTGACCGATCATTTATTTTAAAAGCCTAAAATTTAAATACAGAATGTATTCTTCTACAGTGGTTTATGGGCAGTGCTCTTTTGTTTGAAATATAATTACTTGCCTTGAATTGATATTTTTGCTTGTGCCGCGGAAATTATTTTCAGGTTTGACTTTGTGGGCCACATTAGCCTATATCTAGTATGTTTTTGTTATTCCACTTATCTATTAATTATTGCACCCCTGGAAACATTGTCAATAAATCAAAGTATTGTGCACATGTTTTGTATTGACTGGAATCAGAGCCCTATTTTAAATTAATTAAATAACTCTGAATCCAGACTCTGTTACCTGAAAAAGTCCATTTTGCAATAGAGCTTCCCGTCCCTGGAGAAGCACTTCTCGGAGAGGGCGCAGTTGCACTCACAGCACTGGACGCACTTGGCGTGCCAGGCTCGGTCCAGCACGTTAAGGAGGAACCGGTCCAGGATGGGCCGTTCACAGCCGGCACAGTGGACCATCATGTCTCCGGCCTGCAGGACGCCGAGTGCCGACCTGCCCACACGGACTGCGCTGCTCGGACTGGGGCAACCCGGGTCTACGGGGAACAACGTCTTGGCTCCGGGAGGGTTGCTGTCAGACGAAAAGTGGAGGAACCTCCCGTTGAAAGGCAGCAGAGTGACAATCCCTGAGAAGGGTAGTATTAGTCCTGGTCCTGTTCTGCTGCTGTCCTGGCACTTGTCAAAATCCACAATCCAGAAGAGAGGAGAGGCTTCAGCCGCGCCAGCTGATGGACTGCGTAATGGACAGCCCGGACATGTTTTCTCACGCCAACTCAGTTAAAACATAATTATTCAAACGCGTTTGTTTCTAATAATTCATCCCTTCGCTCATGCTTTGTTTTGGGTCCAGTCATTTCCTTACAGGCTCACCTCACGCCGCCACTTTCGCATCATTGTGGCTGTGGTTATCACGAGGTTTTGCCAGTGCTCACATTGGATGACGCCCTCGTTAATTCCCGTCGCAGGAGAGCCAATCAGAACACCGTTGTTATGGTTACACGTTCATAGCTGAAGCCTCAGAGCGAACCTGAATCACACACAGGAACACAGGGCCAGGGATGCATGTGGAAGGTTTCATGGTGGGTCATAGAGACACCACTGACTTTATAAGGGAAAACGCATCAGTTAGTGCCATCCAAGATCCCCCCTGTAACATTTTGATCGGACTTTCAACTCGAAAGTCCACAAAACACTACGAAGGTTAGGAAATACCTGTACAACAGCCGTTTAAATGGCACTTTGCTGCCAAAGAGATGAATGTGAATAGATGCAATGGGAATGGGAGTAGCCGAACAAGGGCTAATGCTACACAACCTCATAATGGCCTTGTGACAAAACGCTCCTGCATTACATTGAGGCTGTGAAGGCTGCAGAGGAGGGGCCGCGGGCCTTTTCTCATGCAGAAAGCTATTTACAGGGAAATGCGAAGGATTAGCTGGAGCTCATCAATAGGGAGAGCCTGGTCACCCGGTGCTTTAACAGAGTGGCCACCAATCGAAGGGAATTTCAATATTTACCAACAGCCTCGTTTTGTTAGTTCGCAGTTAAGCAAACATGCAATACGCTAATTCATGTTAGTGGATGCGCGCGAGAAGCTTTTTTTTTTCTTTCCATGGTAATGATGATTCATTTCAATAACATTAGGTGTGAATTTTGACTCATTTTAAACGATTATAGGTCATCCAAGACAACATTTAGAGAGGAACAGATAAACAACAGCTGGTAGTTATAAGAGATGAAGGAATTGCAATAAAAAGGGCAAATAGAAAAATTGTAATGAGGCAATATTATTTATTTTAAGTCCTTTCTTTATATCTTTGATTTCTTATTAATTAAAGTTATGCCAAATCAAATGTACTTGAGTATATATGCATTAAAAAAGACATTATATTAATTGCCAAACCTTTTTTTCTGACTTTCTTTGGCCATTTACATACATATGCAAAGCACTTAAGTCATACTGTCATGTGTTTCCCAAGGGCACATTGACATTCGAACGGAGAATCCCGGTACTGGCCACCAACTTTTCTACCATCTTTTTTTTTTTTCCTAATTTTCCAAATTAATTGGCTGTTTTTGACCCCATTTCCTGCATCCTAAAACGTTGCATTGATAGCAGAGTCATTAAAAGAAGATTCCATTCCTCAGCTGTGGCTTAATTACTGTTTTTCAAAATAAAAAAATTACACCCAGGACACCAAGTTTGGATATATCCTGCAGGTAGCAGTGGTTTAACCAGTGTATTCCAGTCCTTTGTAGAGACAAGCCTGAATGAGTTTCCTCAATTATCCGAGGCTCCTAACACAGCGCCCTTTAGCCTGTAAAACAAGGGGGAGATAAAAAAAAAGGAGGGGTGTGGTATTCAGGAGAGAACGGTGGGAAAACGAGCATGTGAGGCAAATGTGTCCAATCATCTCTTGTTTGAATGAATGTAGCCCTTTTGCATTGTGCATAGAATACAAATCCTGTTTGCTTTTGCTTTGCTCTGCTGTGTACACTGACCCTAACGGAGAGACCCTCACCTGTGGCAAAAAAAGAAGGAGCTGTCCGTGGTACCAAGCGGCACGAAGCACCAAGGACAGCAACAGGCTTTTCTCTTTTCAATGGGGACATCCTACATTATGGCCTATGTGATCACACATAGCTTATACTTTCATCTATTTACTCCATGTTTACTGTATGTTCAATGCATTCTGACATGTTGACTGTGAACTCTAACCTTGACCCTGGCATGGCAAACATCCTCATATAGGGACAAAACCAATATTTGAAAACATTTTAAAAGCCTTTTCCTTCAAGGACTGTCATTTATTTCCCTTTGATACTCATTCCTATACAGTTCTGTTGAGTAAATGCATCTGCAGAAGTTTGTAACCACCCAGCAAACCTAACACATCATGGTTTATGGTATGCAATATGCATTATTATAATATATGAGCACTCTGATTAGACAATTTCATTGTATTTTAAAATACGTTAAAGAAACCTGATAAAATCATTGTTTTGCTTATAATATTTAGAATGTATTCCCCGCAGGTCACTTAACTTATAGCTAAACAGGCCGATGACTCAGATTTCCTGTGTGCAGCCTAAGAGTCATTTCATTTCCATAATGCACATTTTCTAAATCAAAACATACGCTATTAATGTTTAAAACATCTGAAAATAAAGCTCAAACATCAATACCCTGGAATTCATTTTAGGATTCACCACATTCATGCAAAAGCCCTCGAACCAATGAGAGGATTCATTAAGCAATGACATTTAAAGAAGAATATTTTTAATCTATATTCTATTAATTGCAGAAACTTCATATTTATTTATCTATTCTGGGGTAAACAGGCTTTGTTAGTTTACCCCTGCAACGGTTTACTAAGAGCATGCAGAGCATCACAACATGTATTTTTCCAAGGTACAACATCTGAGCATCAGTCCCTTTTCTTTGCTAAGAGGCCTTCATGAAATACCTCTGCAGCTGCACTGCTCTGTATTCCTTAATGATTTTTTATTTGTAATGCAGAGCAAGTAAAAATAATTCAAATACATGTTACACACAAACACTGAACCCTCTATGTCCCTTCATTACGCACTTCGACAGAATCTGCACAATAAGGATGACAGACATAAAGGTTAATATTTGTAGTAATTGGATTTCAGGAAATATTTTAAAACAGAAAGAAACAACCTTCTTCCTGGTGAAGTAGCTTGTTATTTGTGGTTGCTGCTGTGCACTGGGAACTGGAATGAAGCCATAAAGGGAAAAGGAGAAGATAGAAATATAAGTCAAAAAAAAAAGAAGGTGCATATAGATAAATGTGAGACATTGAGAAAAGAAATCTACCTCCACCTCTCCTCCACTCTGCAACTTGACAGCCTGGACACCTGAGCAGACCGCCTCCACCTCCACCTCCTCCTCCGTTATTCCTGCGGACGCCAGTCAATGCATGCGGTGTCACCCCAACCCCAAAGACGTGCACGCTCCCACACATGTACACTCAAGACCACCTCCAGGGCCCCCTCTTTGGCAGGGCCAGTCCCAAGGGAGAGGTTAGTATGATGGATGTCTGACTGGTAGCCCTCCCTTCGGGCCTCCCTCTCCGTCACCTCTCTGCGCTCTGAATTAAAAGGCCGTTTGTCTCCTCCGAGTCCTCAGCTGTAGAGCGCCGGCCTGCAATTTCACAGCACTCAGAGAGAGAGGGAGACCATTACAGAGGAGGTTGTCAGGGGAGCCATCAGAGCCCGGACACGCCTGAGGGACTCTCTCTTTCCCCTCCATCTTTCTCTGCTGCCGTCTCCTTCTGCTCACCCACCAACACCTCTGTCCCACTGGAGGCAGCCAAGCCTGCACTCACAAACATATAAATATTCAAGGCCTCTGTTCCATTCAAGCATGCATACTCCTATAAGCAAACAAATCAAATAATTATTCATTTTAATATTTTATTTTATAACCGTCTTATTCTATTTGAACTTCTTGTTACGTCTATCCCCTATTTGTTACTCCATTAAAAGTACAAGTATTAGAAACCAACTATATGTAGAGTACAGAAGTAAAAGTATTCTTTATGCAGATTGGCCAATTTAAGAATTATATCTCTGATATGTTTTGATTATAATTATTGATGCCTTAAAGTGTTATCAAAGCTGGCACAGGTGCAGCTAGTTTTAATGGCTTTGTATACTGCAGGGTAGCTTGTAAATTTACTCCAGGTGCTAATTAAGTATTTTTTAAGTGTTGATTATATTTCACATCATTCATCTAAAATCTGCACAGTAACTAATGGTATGAGATAAATGTAGTGGAGCAAAGTAAACTATTTACCTCTGAATTGTAGTGGAGTAGAAGTACAAAGTAGCAAAAAATTGAGATACTCAAATAAAGTCTCTCAAAATTGTTCTTATCTACAGTAGGAAATGTACCTAGTAACTTTACTTACTTTACTGCTTTATGTAGAGTTATTTTAGTTACCTTGTTGCCAACTGTGCTGCTGTACATAAATACACTTTTCCTGCCTGCACGCATATCACACACGTCATTTGTGATTTTTAAATCTATCTATGTGTTGGTGCTTAAATAAATTATCACATCTATTAATATAAAAGGTACAGAAGTTAGACCACAGAGCTTTTCAAAGACGAAATAACACATGCTTACTGTTGGAAAAGGAAAACTTGAACTCATAAGCAATGAAACATACTTTTAAATTATTCAATACACTCAGAGGACTTGCTGTAACAGCCTTACTTTGTATGACAAGTTGCTAATCTTAGCAAACTTTAGGTATTGCTGTCTATCATTAGTGTGCCCTAATGTTACAACTGCCCCCTAACATGAGTGGCCGCTGTTCAGCAATAGTCCAGCTTTAAAAGGATGCCACTTGTTAACATCCACCATGGAAAGACCAAAACCAACAATGTTTCTGAGGTTGAGTATGCTTGAAATAATTAGTTCATACAACCTGTTGTCCAAGCACGTCCAAGTGTTTACATTTCATCAGACTGGTCACACTTGGAGGTGGGGCGAAAGTCCTGACGTCATAGCCTCTTTCTCTATGACTCTGTAGGGAAAGGAAAATCGGGATGATTTTGGACTTTTCTGGACGTGTCGCACTTGGTAGTGGCTTTGTAAAGTTATTGAACTAGTAGTGTGAATGATCAGAAGATGAAGTCTTGAATCTTTTCTACCTCTGCACACCAGGACTCGTCAGACGTTCCCTTTTGGAAACCAATGGAGGCTCATCAACAATGGAGATCTATGGCACAAAAAAAGATATCAGGGTTTGATGGACACACAATTGTTAATAAATACAAAACATTTACTGCTGTGGTATTTTTTATGGGTCTTTGGTATTTAAAAGATGTGGCCACCTGTGTCCTTAAACAAAAGTATTTAAAAATAAACAAATACATAAAGCATATTTGAAGAAAGAGTATGCTGCTACAACTATGTGTGCAGAAGCATTTCCTGTGTGTGTGTAAAGGGCATTTTAAGTAATCTCAGTAATCTTAAGTAAGCTTTTTTTTTTGTAGAACAAAACACTGTCAGCATTTCTCTATTAAATTTGTCTTGAATGTCTTCTTAAGAACGCTCTTGAAATTACCTTTATGTGAAGCACTCTTGCTCAACATGAATCTGCACTGTAATATTAAATGTGTTCTGAGTAGAGGGACGGGGAGAATGGAAAGCCATCATCAAGGAAAACAAACATGAAAGGAGTCTCAACTCACACACACGAGCCTCTCAAATGACAGAGAATAAAGTACAAACCCAAACAACCAGAGTCACCTTTCGCCCTACGAGCAGTAAATCCCACATTATTCTTCGCACAAACAAACACATGTAGAAAAGTACATACTGTATCAAAGCACTTATGAACACATAATTGGCTTTGTTCCAGGTGGGCAGGAGTCACAAGTCGCTGTGCATGACTATTCATCAGGCTGCATTTCCTACCTGCAGTTATCCGCGGGGTAAGGTGGCTCGACTTTATGTGTGGCAGAGCAAAAAGACAGGTGGATGGGATCTGGGTAGTTGTGGAGAGTGAAAGCATGACTGCATGGCACACACTGTGTTGAGTTCAGCCCCTGTCATTGAGATATAATGAGGGAGATCACCTTTCACTGTGGGCCATCCTAATGAGGTAATGAATGGGGGTGTGCATTGCACCTTTGCCCTCACCTACTCTATTAATCAGAGTAGGGTCACACACTGCCGCCAGGACCCAACCTCCCCCATCTGGCAGCACTAATGGACCAAGCGATGGATTGAAGGTGCTTTTAGTTAAAGAGCTTAGTAACCAGGAGAGATGAGAGAAAAGAGAGGGATGGCATCATTTCCCAAGAAAAAAACCCAGAGGAAATACAGAGGAGGAGGCAGCAGACTGGGAGAAGGTTTTACACCTCCGAGGTAGTGGGAGTGAGAAGTGTGTGCAGCCTCGACCTCTGACCTCATCTCAGCCACCTTGAGGAAGGATCAGAAGGGTCAGCCAGCAATCTGGACTGCCCATGGCAGGATCAGCAACTGACAGACATGTTGCAAACTGTGAGCGACAGCATCCCGGTGTTACATCTTAAAGCGAGAAATTGCCTGTGTTGATGCATTGGATGTATTTGTCAAGAAATAATCACAGAATCAATAGTCTTCATCACATTTGCAGTCATCCTAGCTGCTAATGCTAATGTTTTGCAGGTGTAATGTATATGTGGCTTTCTCAATTTAGCTTGTTAACATTCAAACGAAGGAATTAAAGAGCACAACAGAATCTATACGACTAGCAAGAGCAAAAGGAGATATTTGAGCAATATTACCTTAAATGATGGTTTGAAGTTAATTATGACCTTTGGTTTTCATTAAAACTATATCTCAGCTTTAAAATCATATCATTTTGGTCACTATTTATCAGGCTCTGCCATGTTTGATGGCTGATTCATAGTTTAAGTGGCAGTGTATTTGAAGAAGGGACAAACATTTAAATCAAACAGAAACAAAAATAAAAATATTCGCACAGTATGTTTATGCTTAAGCACTCCACCAACAAACCACAAAGTGGAAAACCACTTGTTTTTGAATATGTTCTACACCTAATTTCCCTGAATAATGTTTATGAAAATCTTCTAAAGTAAACTTAAAAACATCAATTTAATTTGTCTTTACAAACTATGAAAGTGTTTAAAAGAATATTCCAAGATCTATCCCCCACTTTACCTTCAATCACTCCAATATATAAATGATGAAGTTTTATATAACATGTTATCAAAGCAAAAGTTTTTTTTCAAATAGACAGGAAAGTGGAAAGAACACCTTTTGAAATCTATCAACAAAAACTCAACAATCACCAATCTCTGACAAAAAAACCACATTAAATCAGCTATTCAGAGGTTGTTCACTTCAAATGAAGGTCAAAAATGTTCAATTCTGTTGCTTTTCAAAGAAAATATAATTGAGAACAAATTCTGTTACTTTTCTTCTGCTGCAAATTTTTATTTTCTAAATGTGTTTGCTTTGCACTGCTTTTTAGTCTCACTGGGCTAAAACCAGCTGGATTAATGTTGGTTACACAGACAATATGGTGATTACATAACTCCTAAGATGTAAACAAATATGATATAAATGATTCTTATGATCCTAATCAGATGCGTTTGTATTGTCTCAGCCATTTTGTCCTAGTGTGTATCCCCTCCTGCCTTGGTCAGCTGTGTGCAGATGAAGAGGGGGAATCGAACTGGACTCAGCAGCTCGACAAAATGGGAAGGCTGGGCTGAAAAAAAAGGGATGGAGGGGGAGAAGGGGAGGTAATCTCAGCTATGTATGTGCTCTCAGCATCCCGTCCTCCCCTGGCTAACCGCACCGGCGGCCACTTGAATTAGCAGCAGAGGATTATGGGCAGAGAGCCTCATTAATCTGGGCAACAAACAGTGGCCAGTGTGAATATTTGCACCCAGAAATTGAAAAGATTAAGTCCTGTTTGACAATGACTGGCAGGCTCTACGCTGCAAGAGGCTACTGTTAAATATTCATATCCTGGACTCCTTCTCTACCTCTGTCTGCCTTGTGTGTGTCTGAGTGTGTGTGTTGAATAGAAGTAATGTGCAATTGCCAGACAGTAAGTGAAGTTTTTAGATTTCTGTCAATCAGTATGAGCAATCACGCCTACAAACTAAACAAGCGGTTTTCAGTTCCCTGTAGTGTGTTATACACATTTTTGTGCATGTAAATGGTCTGCAAAGGCTAAAATCCCAAAGCGTCCTCGAGGGAGTTTTTCTCCCACACACTCCCCCCCTGTCTGAAACGCCTCTATTGGAGTCCTTTGTTTACTTAAGGAACATAGTGATATCACTATGTAAAGGCTAAGGGGCGGGACATCTCTAAGCTGTTGACTATCACAACAGAGCCGGCCAGCTAACCAATCAGAGCAGGCTGGGCTCTGGTTTCAGACAGAGGGTGAAAAGAAGTGCTGCAGCACAGGCAGTATGAGAAAAATAAAGAGCTTTTTGAACATTAAAGCCTGGAGACATGTCACATAGAGGCACAAAATAGAAATTAGAAAAATCTGGCCCTTTAAACCAATAATTGTACCTTTCTGACCAACAGAATAAGGATCTAGGGTTGTGGATTTTGTTGTAGGGATATATACACCATTTTCTTCAATCTTAAAAACACACATTAATGACCAGAAAAGGAGTTTCAGGGGGGTCTGCTGTGACATCCCATCGTTCTGCCTGCCTCCTCAGCCTGGCAGGAGATTCCCTCCTGCTAACGCTCAGCAAATACACATGCTATTCATTTCCTACAAGGCAGAGAAGGCTAGCCAGACCTGACAAAGATATTTACCCACCTCCAACCCAGCCTGTGCAGACGCTATCGCTAATGTTTTCCCTTCTGCAGGAGATCAATATGTTTGGAAGCAGACAAACAACCCTGCTCTGCCGGGCAGGCTCTTCCCGTTTAGCAGGCCACCACTGGGGGCCCTGACAGCAGATGTACACAACCGAATCAACAAGCAGCGCTGCTCCAGAGTCAACACTGGACAGGGATATACAGTGCTAAGAATTAACATCACGGCCCATATGCAATACCAAGGATCAACACTCATCTTCAGCCCTGTGCCAAGTTGCTCCCAGAAAACAAACCACAGAAGGAATATTGATTTAAGCACGAGCAGGGAGAATTAGAACTGAAATGTAATGCAGCTGGAATAAACATAAAGCTTTATCATGATGGAATAAGCTGGATGTCTGCACAGTGTGGAGATGTTTGAGACAGGTGAAGCAAAATGATTCAGACAGATTCAGAGCAGCAGACAACTTTCCAGCAGATAAAATTGTGATATTAAGCTTGAGTAAACAACAGCAACCAAACCAGACAATACAAACAGTGAGGGCCAGACTAAACCAACACCCCAGTCCCTGGATCTTCTCCTCTGGATAACCCCTTATGCTCTCTACGGCCATAAAGGTCACCTGTTATGCTATATTTCAACAACATATTGTAGGGCAATATCTATACAAAACTTGTCTGTGAAGTGTTTTGCTCAAAATACCAAACAGATCACCCATTGTGGCATGCCTCATCTCCCTCTATTTCAGCCCTGTTCCTGAAGTGCTGATTCTGTGTTGCTGTAAATCTCAGCTGAGCTGAAACTGGCCACGCCCCTTTGGAGCGCATGCTGCTCTCTCTGTGAAGAGAGAAGTTTCGAACAGAGATACTCAGCTAAACGCTGCCGTGATTAAACCCCATGTTATGTTTAAACCACATCAAGCACTGTTTCTGAAACACTTCTCAGTGTTTACCGCTACAACAGTGACATTATATGTATTATATACACAACAACTCTAAGTCCCTCCTGCAGACATCCTGCAGAACACAGACAGACACAGGTGCTGCGGAGGGGATTCAGCTCTGACTGCATATTGCAGACGATAGGTTGGGACGTGTCACGTGGGCGGGACATTGCCAGGAGTTCAATGTAAAACCAGCCCACATTTCTGATATGACATCATAACCGAAGCAAATCTGGATCAGCTCGTTGGTACCCCCGTTTTAAGAGATGAGGGTAAGGAGGAAAAGAGGAAGAGTTGTATTTCCTGACACTTTGTGAGTCTCCTTACACACCGGGGACACATTTATGTATAAAAGACAGCAAAAAGTGCATTTTGCATAATAGGGGACCTTTAACTCTTCCGCTCGTTTATACTTGTCTTGTGTCCTTTCCTCACTTCTCCTTTACTTTAATATTCTATGGGTTTTTAGCCTTTAAATAATAGGCATCAAGTCAGACTCGAACCTCGGCTCCTGCAGTAAGGGGGGATAGCCCATGCATAAAGACTCAGGCCTTAAAACAAAAATTCCTTTCTTTTGTTTCCTTGTCTCATATCCCTGATTCTTCTCTTCTCTCAGTGTCTCTTCATCTGCCATTTCTTATTACCTCTCATTTACTTTCCTCTTCCTTTGTCTCTACTCCTTCTTTTCATCTCTTGCTTCCTTTCCTCATTTCCTCTATCTCTTGACTTATCTCCTCCTTGTTTCCCATGGCTTTTTCTCATTTCTCCTCCTCTCATTTGAACTCCTCTAGTTTATTCTCTGTTAATGTCAATATCCCTAATTCCCTCTCCCGTTTTTTGACAATTGATTCTTTGATGCATTTTCCACTTTTTTAAATATATCACAATACATTAAGAACGTTAACATTTAACATTGAGAAAAGCATCTACCATGTTTCCTTTTGTCATTCGTGGTACTTAATGTACAAGTGAATCTGATGTAGGATAGTACATGAGGAGGAGAGGGCAGAGGAAGTAACCAATATGTGTGTGTGTGTGCTGTAGAGAAGGAATTATGAATGAGTCAATGTGCATTTGACTTTTCCTTTCACATGAAGCAGCTGTGTGCAAATGTATGTGCGCACATGCAGAAGGTGATCATGAGGTTGATTTCTGGTTTTACGTGTGTGTGTGTGTGTGTGTGTGTGTGTGTAGGAGCGGCAGGGTGAGTGTGTTAAATTGTTCTGTGTTGTGGAGATAACACCGGATCCCTATCAGCTGCATCAGGGGGCTTAAGACCCCAATGGGCGTGAGGGGAGAATGAATTTTCCTCACTACTCTGCATATTACAGGATTACAGTGCACCTTTAGATATGCTTGGGCTGAGCCTATCTCTGCCTTTTGGCTATACGCATGTAGATTATTGAAATAGACTGTCACACAGCGAATGAATTGAAGCAACACCACAGGGACTGCACAGGCTCCTGAAATGAAATACGCCGAAGTCAGATAACCGTGATAGGATTTTGTTTTCTGACATTGTTCGGACAGAATAGTTTCCTATAATCCCGGCATGTAGCCACAAAATGTGTCTGCGATGCTTTTCTTTATTTATGAAAAGGAAAAAGAAACTACTGTAAAAAATGTTTTATGGGAACACTAAGCTGGGCTGCAGTTAGGGCAGCTGTAAAAAATAAAAATAAAAATCTCCTCATTTTGCGGGCCCCCTCAGTCACACACACCCCTGCATCGGGATCACACAAGGTGCAACAGAGTTTTTCATCCATTACAAACTCGCCACCCAGTGCCACATGCAGAGGCTGTGTAGGTACACAATGTGTAGGTATAACAGACTGGCCGCTGGGCTTGATGGCGGACAAGAGGGGGAACACAGAGAGCAAGGAGGGGCCATCTTCTTCTTCTTCACGGCTTTTCCCTTCAACGCCTCCTTCGTTGGCCCCCTCTCCCCCTCCCCGCAGCCTCTGGCTAATTACTCCTTTTTTCAAATGCAAAGCAGCGGCAGAAAGTGAGATGATTTCTCGGCGGCCGCTTTAGGGAAGAAGCAAGGAGAGGGGAGAGAAAAGAAAGCCGAGGCAAGAAAAGAGGAGCGAGAAGAGACGAGAGAAGCTGAATGGAAGAAAGAGGTGACTTTCTTTCCTCGGCTGGTGGGGACCTTTGAAGTTGGGCAAGATGGAGAGGGGAGGGGGTCTTTCTGTGAGGGGACGGACGTAAGAAAAAAGCAGGAGGGAAGATCGTGTTAACGAGATGGCCTCTAAAGACGAATTAAATGGTGGGAGAAAAGAAACACGATCAGGCCTGGCCCTACTTATAGACTCCTCACAGACTCACTCTTTTCAGCGCCGCAGAGGTGTACCAAAGCCTGAATTCCACAGCTCAGCTCTTTAAAAGGCTTGGAGTGTGGGGTGGGTGAGTGAGGGGCTGCGTTTGGGGGCAATAGGGTGTGTGTTTGAGTGCAAATGTGTGTGCGGCAGGGTCACTCGTCCTTTAGTCACACATCCCAGCCCCTCAATGAGGAGGTCAGGGACTTACACACCAATGGAGGGTCAGAAGTGGCAGGGATTACACGTCTGCTCTAAGCCCCCTAGATCCTAGTGTTTTCCCTCCCTCGCGCTGTTTGTTGTTTTGTGGCGGAGCAGACGAAGGAAAGAAAAGGAGACGGTCGGGGAATTAGTGTAAAGCTCGGGAGATGAATGGGCATCTTATTCGCACCTCTTGTTGGCTGTTTTTCACCCCCCCCCCCCCCAAACAGCCCTCCCATTCCTTGTCGCAGTGAAAGCACGTTAGGGTATCCTTTGTGCGGACAAAAGGAGACTCCCCTCCTGGCTTTCATGCTCCTGCTGGAGCAACAAGAGGATTTGGCCCGCCGTGCAGCGCCAGAGCTGCTCCAGCTTTGATTGGACATCGGCAGGAGAGAGCTCTGCCTCTCTTTCTTGATTAATCAAGTGATTCCAGTGCTCTCAATAACACCTTTTTTTCTAACACACTCTTTCTGTGTCTCAATAATCCTATCCTCTCCAACCCAGAAACACCCCAACCCGACAACCCACGTCTGGCCTTTCCCCCAACGGAGGAACACTATGTCATCTGATTTTTTCCATGTGCTTCATATGACTTTGTGCTTATCTGATGCGTGGGTGGTTTTATTTCTCTGTGCCTATCAACCACTGACACATAAAAACATTACCAGGATTAATTTAGATGATTTTTTACAAGAGTTGACCAAGAGTTGACCCAATGTGTCATTCAAAACACAAGTGCCTTCAACTGCCTGATTTTAGATAAGGTATAAATAGGCCTGTTTTTCTTTTTTCTGTAAACAGAGATGCAGATTTTGAGATTGTCATTGGAGTGTTTCAAATACAAATCTCTTCAGCTCATGCATTATTCTGCTCTTGTATATGATTTATTCGCGTTGAAATAAAGGCACACTCCAACGATTATCCTTTTATTATTTCTGATACTGCATCAGACTATCGAGCTCATCGAGTTCAATTAAATTAAATTCATTTTTAGTTCAGTTCAATCCAATTCGAAAACTAACACGCACCGGCAGCTATCATCCGCTGGTTTTAATAATGTAAAGAATAAAACAGGCAAGGCTGAGCACTTAAAGTTGAAAATCATATTTGTATCATTTTTAATTGCGTGAGGTCGTCGTGTTTGATCCACATGAGTGACAGCTCTGGCAGAGAATATATATGAATGTGTATAAAACATATATTCAATTTACTGTATTTAGTCTGCTTAAGGCATGTTTGCTTCATTTACAAGAGAGAATGAACTGCTATACTATAACAGGTTTCAGTTTTTTAAAACATTTTAAATTGATTTCCTGTTGCAGTATTTGCTAATATTAAAAAATGAAGAAAATAAACTTGGACCAAAGCTGTTTCCTAGCAACAACATTTCAATGACACACTCTCAAGCTGCTGGAGGTTGAGTGCCTTGCTGGAAGGAAATAAATTAGTTTTAAAAGGGTTTATTGAACCAACTTCTAACTATTTTTAGCTGATGAAATTGTGCCCATAAATACTGCTGTCACAGCACTGGGACACTGACCTGATGTCCAGACGCACACATCTGACCTGTGGTCTGCTAGCTACAAGAAGCTAACGGTTAGGTGATGTTTTATATCGTGTGTGGGGTTGGCTTATCGTCCATAATTACATTGGGTTGAATAAATGTATACATATACCCCTTAGTTTAAGCTGTTATGAATGTTGAAACAATATTTTATAGGAAAGGAGACTTTACTTTACTTGAGTATTTCGTTATTTGCTACTTTAAACTTCTACCCAACTACACTTCAGAGGTAAATGGTGTACTTTTACTCTACTTCATTTATTTAATACCTTTACTTTACTTTACATATTTGGATTAATGATGTGAAATATAAACAACACTTAAGATGCCAATACTTCGGTACTTTTACTTCAGTAGTATTTTGATTGCAGGACTTTGCTTGTAACAGAGTATTTCTACACTCCTGTTCTGTTCCTGTACTTTTACTTAAGTACAAGATTCCACCTCTGCTAGTTTTGGTATTCCGGAAATTCAACAAAATGTAACTAACCCTTTAACAAAGTCATTCAGCTGAGAAACTGACAACAGTTTCTCCATCTTACCTTGGCTCCTCATAGTGTATAACCTGACACCTGTTCTGCTAGATATCACTTTCTTCTTGACTCAACATCCAAATGTATTTTCCTTATCAGCTCAGCAGCTTTGTATCTGGTGGTGGGGGGTTTCAGTGAGTAGGTGGGTGGCTGTTATAGATGCTAGAAAGACAAGAGAAAAACACAGAGGCAGAGGAAGGGGGGTGCGAGATGGTGATAAACAGAGTTAGGTGTGGGGGTCGGGGGGGGGGGGGGGGGTGCCTTGCTACGATAAATCAAGATCCAGACTAATCTATTTAGCATGCTCTCACCATTATCCTGTCAGTGAAACAGCTAATTAATTAACTGATTCCACAATGAAGAGGTTTTGAATGAGCCCATTTAGATAATTACTACAAGGAGCCGATCGGACCAGTCATTTACAACTGTCACAGGTTCCAGCATTGGCAGCTGCCCCTCACTCTGTCCATGGACACTATCGTCACAAATGCTCCCCGTACGGCACGACGACCCCTTTAACAACTTTAGGTTTGCACGTCTGAAAAAATAAAACATGACCTTAACTCTATTGTGTTATCATTGGATGTGGATCAACCCATGCCATCTTCTTATTATGACGTATCAAGGATGCTCTCTTATATCAGAGAGCATATTTTTTCAACTCAAAAATGCATATATTTTCTTTATACCTCCGATTTATAACTTATATTACTTGTTACATTCAACTATGGTTAATCCATCCGTCCATCCATCCATCCGTCCATCCATCCATCCTTATTGTGGAAAGTGTGTCTTTGAGATCTGATTTATAGTAATAAATAAATAGTTTCGCCCTCAGTCTGAACATCTTAGAACATCCAACAGCTTTTGTAAATAATGGCATCACTTTTGCTCTTTTCTTTAGCCATTGCCACAACCGAAGGTCAATCTTTTCCAGGAAAACGCAACATTTGTGAGCTCTAACAGCTTCTCAAGGTGTAAACCTGGCATGCAAAACTACTCATGCAATTCTAGTAACTATATGAGGATTCCTCATAAGTCCTGACCAGATGTGGAAAAAGTACTCAGAATTTGTAGTAAAAGTAGAAGTACCAGATTTTAGGAATACTCTGTTACAGTAAAAGTCCTCAAAATGTTACTCAAGTAAGAGTACAAAAGAGACTGACAAAAGAGTCTGATTTAAGGGTTGATTATATTTCACATCACCAAATCTGCAAAGTAACTAAAGGTATTAAATAAATGTAATGGAGTAAAAGTACATGATTTACCTCTAAATTGTAGTGGAATAAAGGTACAAAGTGACAGGCATGGAACGAAAATGACATACAGAACTTTAGTAAATGTACTCAGTTACATCACTGGTCCTAACTTGGTTGGAGCTGCTTATTGCACAGTATCTTCAGTCCCTTCAATTTTGAGCTAAATTTGTCATTATCACGCTCAAAATATGCTATAAACTATATTATTCATAAATTTGAACAAAGTTGTAATTCATTTACAGAGCCACTGTCATCAAAATCATCAAATATCAATGCAACTCCTGCACAGTACTAAACCTGACACCTAGGTGCAGCACTGAGACAGTACGCTAATACATTTTCATAATTTCCTGTACTGTAGTAAGACAACAAAATCACCAAGAAGCAAAATATGAACTTACTTGCTTGGGGTCTCTAAAACCGTATCAACCTTTTAGAGAGTTTGAGGAATATTAAGGGAGTTAAATGAGCTTAATGAATTAGACAGGATGTGATATAGTGGCTAAAGATTAAGGTTGTGCATTTAAGGGATAAAAGTGAAAGAAAAGATGAGTTCATGCTGTCTTTAGGAGATGTGATATCTGTATTAAAACAGGTTGTGATGAATGATGCCGTTTCTTTGAACTTATTTAGCCAGAAATGTTGCGGTTTAATAAATTGACAATTGTTCATTTTCACTGCATATAACAGGGGGACGCACTGTGCACACACCAAGACGTTTAAGATTAGTGATGAGCAAAGATAATGAGCAAAAACACAAAAGAGGCGTAATGACATTTCCTCCTACAAACGACTGTGGTAGTGGTTGTGGTAATTATTGGCATCATTGGCTGCAAAGTTAATAAAAGCCTTTTAAATCTTGTTTTAGGTACATTTTATATCATAGCATACTAGTGGCTGGAGCCTCATGTGGATTGCCTGATTTGAAAATGGAATAAAAAGGAATAATTGTTCGACTTTAGCGACGCTGATAATATCTGATTGGGAATTTTTAGACTGTTAGAATGTTAGACACTTGGGGGTATCAATACAAAAACCTACACCTTACCTGTACTAACCCTTTTAACCAGTGTCAGCATTACAGCTTGGAAAGATTTAACAATTCTAGAAAGTTATCATGACAATCATGCCAACTGGGAGGTAACACTAGAATTACGGTGCTCATGTTATCAAACATTCTTACAGGTATGTGTGCTTGATGGTTTGCTTGGCCAGCAGAGTGCGTTGCTTCATGAAGTTTTACATTTTGTGAGGGAAAAGTTGTCCCAGGTTCATGTTTTTCCGTGAGTATGATTTTTTCAGGCTGTGGCAATTCCCTGACAGGGCTCAGGACACTCTACTGTTACATGTAGTGCTAATATCAGATGGAGTATCTCTTAAATATAAATTTCTTTCACAAATCTGGAACATGCATAATTGATACATTTTTTAACACAGTTTTCTCTTAAAAACTGCCCTATTATGCTTTTAGGGGTTTTCCGTTTTGAGGTATAGGTTTGTGTGCATGTAAATGGCCTGCAAAAGCTAAAATCCCAAAGTTCCCTCCAGAGGGAGTTTCACTCCACACACTCCCTCCCTGTCTGAAACACCACCATTGGCTTTGTTTACATCCCTAAAACATAATGACATCACTATGTAACAACTTCTATTGGCAAGCGCTCTGACACATTGTATGTGATAGGCTAAGCGGCGGGACATCTCTAAGTGGTTGACCAATCACAACAGAGCTGACCAGTTAACCAATCATAGCAGACTGGGCTCTGGTTTCAGACAGAGGGTGAAAAGAAGTGATGCAGCACAGGCAGTATGAGAAAAATAAAGAGCTTTCTGAACATTAAAGCATGGAGACATGTCACAGGAGAGGAACAAAATACAAATATGAAGCTGATAAATGAGCATAATACCATATCTTCTTTAACCTTTACATATATTTGCCAGAGAAATGCTCCATGCACTTGCAGCTCAGAGTGTTTAACCTTAGTTTTTTCATATGCTGACATTTTGTACAGGTCTTCATCTTCTAGTGTAAACAATTGTAAGTAAAGATGTAAAGAGGAGCCACGCTAAAAAAGAACGCACCCACTCATATAATACAAAAGGGTTGAATCTTAAGCACTTATGAGGAATTACATTTAGAAAATAAACAGCAGTCGTAGGAGGAGGTTAATTAGATTTGAAAAAAAAAAAAAGAATACCAATGCTCAAAGCTACCATCTTCCAAATTTACTTGATCAATTCTATTTAATTGAAGGAACATGTTGTTCATGGTTTTGAGTACACAGCTTCTCATTACTACTGCGGATTATATTTAGAAAGGTTGCAGTTCATCTTCAACAGAGTTGGTGTAGCTGTAGGTGGCTCAGTATTTGATCTCTTTATGAAGGATATGCATCAGTTGTTTTTCAGACTATCAGACTAACATAGCGTTAAGAAATACTTGCACAGAAAACAAGCAGAAAAATACTAAACGTTAACCAGCAAGTTTTCAAAGTATCAAAATAAGTTATTTTCTGATGTTTGTT
The DNA here is from genome assembly GCF_036324505.1 of Eleginops maclovinus. Lineage (NCBI taxonomy): Eukaryota > Metazoa > Chordata > Actinopteri > Perciformes > Eleginopidae > Eleginops > Eleginops maclovinus. Next base: position 15,861,878 of record NC_086356.1, on the reverse strand, counting down.
ATGTGACAGTCTTGCATAATGTGCATTAGTATTTATTGCTGATTTGAATCACCATGCATTCTAATATTTAAATGAATAATAAAACGATATGTCAGCTGTAGTGGCCTTATTTAACCCGCTGTGTGTGACTGAATAATCCATCAGCCTGCTGTGATCATGGGAGCTGATGAGGGGCACCACTGCAACCACGGGTCACAGTGGTCTCATCACACACACACACACACACACACACACACACAGACACACACACAGACACACACACACACATACATACACACACACTCACTCACTCCTGTTCATAGTGTGGGAAAGCCCATGTTAAATCCAGACCACCACTCGGAGCACAATGCCCCCAAAAGTGGTTATCTCATTGCCTGAGTCACTGATCAGGGTTTTGTCTTGTCACCTTCTTTCACCCCAACGGCAGCAGACAACTCAATCCACTCCATCAGATCAGAGCTCTTCTCTCCACATCTCCCCTTTTCTTTTGCCGTTCTCTCAATAAAGGTCAATCCCACATCAATACGCATGGCTCCTTTCACCGTGTCTATTCCCGGAGGTGGCCTCATTACCCTGCAGTGTTTTGTTTGTTTGTTCTTGGTTAAAGAAGCTGAATTGAGCAGCCGGGAGGGGTGGACTGCAGGGAGAGGATTGTGGGGTTGAAGACTTGGTTTTAGAGGGGGACCGGGAGCAGAGGACACAGGGGGTCCCTGCAGCTCTGAAGGGGGACAGGTCCTCCATCACAGGGTGGGAGGTCGGTGCTGACGACTGCATCAGCGATGATGTTAACGTAAATGATTTAAAAGACGGCGGCACCGATGATGATGATGGTGATATATGCTGTGTTACGACGTGTTATGGCAGCGGAGTTATTCATTAACAATCCCCACTTTGGCACTCAGCTGAGGGGGTTTATTTGTGCATCAAATCAAGCGCTCCCTTTTCCGCAGGTAAACTGTCGGCCCAATCGCAGGTGTTGATTCAATCATGATTACTCCTCTCTGCATGAGAGGACATTTTCTCTCCACAGGCAACATGCAAATATAATGCAACTGTGTGTTGTACGTAGAAATATATATGATTTCTGTTTGGTTTGCATGCTGTGATGATATTACTATAATTATTATATAATCAGTTTTAACATTATGGGAAACACACTCATTTGTTTTCGTGCAGAGAAATGGAAAGACTGTTATCACTCAAATGTCTGTTTGCTAGCCTAGCGCTGTCTAAGGGAAAACAAATGAAGCTGACAAAAACCTTATATCTTTTTTCGTCATCAGTGTAAAAACAAAAAAAGGAGTGATTTTAACAGTGGAATATGTGCCACTTACCTTTAAACTTTTCTAAAAGACATGCTAGCTGTTTTCAAGCCTTTGTGTCTTAAGATAAGCAAACCACCTGCTGGCAGTAGCTTTATATCTAGGGGACAAATATTAGACTAATTTCCATACCATACAAGTATTGTCAAGAAGGTGAGTAAGTGCAATTCCCCAACTTTAAGGAAAGTCTATTTTTAATTTGATAAAGATATTTCAGACAGGCTGTATTTTTAAGGTTTAGTATTTCATTTGTGTGAAGTGGAGGTAGTTTTCTCTTAATTAAAAAAAGGTCCATGTGCAATAAAATTCCTTCTTCCTTAAGACAGATGAATAATCATAGTCATGATCTTATCCATATTTATGCAATCTGCATATGCTAATGAGTGTGTGCCACTGAAACCAGTTCATTCTCCTCCCTCCATGCACAGCGCACAATGAGGGCTGCAGCACACACCTCTACATCATGGAGAGCGTGTAAGGCTTCAACAGCTCATTTTCATCTGCAGGTTTCTCACCTGCCAGGGGCAATGGGCATCCACATGATGAGTTTGAAATCTCTGGCTTTGATGCAGAAATGGTGGGTAATTGGGGGGGGGGGGGGGGGGGGGGGGGGGGGGGGGGGGTATAAAGCAAAAACAACAGCTGAAGGATTATAAGATTGAGGAATATTAGAAATAAGTAGCAAAAAACATCTTTCACAAAAGCACAAAGTAACGCTTGTTTCGTTAAACCAACAGTTGGAAACTGAAACAAGTTTTTTTAACAATCATGCATAAAGAAAGCAAGCAGTAATTGTCATATATGAGTGCTGGAGGTAACAAATATTTGGCACATTTGACTTGAAACAACTTGTCAAAATATAGGTGGATTAATTTCCTCTGATGAAGTAATCCACTATCATTGCAGTTATGTGTTGTCCCTTTCATATAAAAGAATAAAATAGCAGATATACTGGAAAGGCAAACCAAAATGATGTCAGGCAATCATGCAGTATTGCTATTCATATTCCCGTTGAAGTACATTTTTCTTTATATATTTGTAAATGTAGTTAATATTGAGAATGTAAGGTATATTTTTGATATTCCTACAATGTTGCATTACTACTTTTACTTTGTTAAAGGATGTGAATTCTTCCTCCACCTCTTGGGAAAATAATATGTTAATTCAACATTGTGAAATGCTTAAAAACTCATGTGGCGCATTCTCCCTGACTTGTATATTATTGGAGCAGATTTATTCATATTGTTGTGATGCTGAATAACTACTGACACATTCACACACACAAACACACTTTGCACCTTGTGAAGGACACGCAGGCCGATTAATTACCTGGAGCACGCCGGTTTAAATCTGGTGGAAGGACAGCCTGTTGTTCCTGCAGAATGGGTTGTAATTAAAGGAAGCTGAGCTGCAGCGATGGAAAAGGCCACACATCAGCCCCGCGTGGGCCTGGACGCCACTGATGGGAATTTATAGTTCCCCCCTTGCAAGCGTACGTGCTCGGTGTGCAGCTTCGAGGCCAGACATGTTAACTTCAACACCACCTGCAGCAACTCGCTCCATGAAGTCAGTGGTTAACTGTGTAGATGCAAAGAAATGTAAGAAATATTTATGAACAATTGCAAATGCTTATGTTGAAAATGTCACCTAAACCTGATAATGTGATGTTTATTCAGTGTGGAAGGGTTACAGAGAAATAAAGTCAATGGGATGCAGTGAATAGAAAGGCACAAATCAAAGCTCACGCACAACAAGAAGTACAATTTCGCATTGACAAAATTGAGCATGCTCTCTTCCCAAACAAAAAGAGAATTGATTTTATATGACTCCTCTTCAGCAAAGGGGATTTATTTGAACAAGCCAAAAGTGTCTACTTCAAAAGGCAATGAAAATTGGATACCCCACTCCCCATATTAAACTCCCCTTCTCTCTTTTTTCCTCTCACTCTGTATCCATATTTCTATTTTTCCACTTTTCTTTCATGTTCTTCGTCATTCTGTCTCAAATACACATCCTTTTTTCTTCGCCTCCTCCCTTACCCTCCCATATCTCAGGGCCTGTGTATACGTCTGCCTGTTTTTACCTCTCTGTGCATTTTTTACACCTCTATCCTTCTCTTTTTGCCTTTCGGTTCTCTCCCAATCGCTCCATAAAACACTCCTTCTACCCGCTGCTTTCTGACGTCTCTCCTTCCACCTCCATCCATCTCCTCCTCAGTCTCTCCCTCCCTTTTCCCTCTCAATCCCCTCCCGACAAGTCCCCCCCAACCCCCATAACCACCACCACCTCCTCACTCGCTCTCACAGCCGTTCACTCCATTTTTCTGCACATGAGATTTGCCTAACAATAAGTGGCTCTGCCCAAGGTCAGATAAGAGAAGCACAGCCCAGGAAGCCACAGCCACTGTTTCTTTCATCCTTTTTTTCTCCTCTCTCTCCTCACAGCTTTCGAATTATCTCTGCAGCACATAATAATAATTACTGAGGACGGCAACATAGAGATAAGAATGCAGGAGCTGAAATGGCGAGAGAGAGGGAGAGGGAGAGAGAGGGAGAAGGGGGACAGGTTAGAAAAACTATAGAAGCAAGAAGGAGAGTAGTAAAGGTATATTGAGAGAAACTGTGAGGCAGGAGAGAATAGGTAGGAACGGAGAATGGTGTTGTGTAGAAAGAGAAGAAATAAAGGAGAAAATTAGGAAAGAGAAGCAAATAAAATGGAAATTGAGAAAAAGGATAAGGCTGGTGTTACTCTTTATATCTTCCCTATTGTTTACAGTTCCATTAAAAGACAAATTGTTTGTATGTCTCTTAACAATTTCAAGATTCTGTAGGGCACCCCAAACACATTTTTTCCTACTAAAGACTTACATTTGAAAAACAACTCGTAAATAGAAAATGTGAAGTCATTTAGGAATCCTAAGTAAAACAGCGGGTCACTGTGTAGAAATTGTGCTTTAAAGTGAAGAAAATAGTGCTTAGTAAATATTGTCAGCAGTGGGATTAATAAGTCCATTATATCTTTACATTTATATTGTATAGATTCTACACTCCATGATTTATGTATGGGTGGAGGATTACCGTTTAACCAGTCCAACTGTTTCGCAGTACACCGGAGTTCAATTCCTGCCACTGACATGCAGTCAACTGTTTTTTTATTTACCCAATGCGGCCTAATGTTAACCATACATTAGTCCTTCGAACTACAATTATTATGTTAACAATCATGTAGTTGCACAGAAGGCATCAATTAAGAATGAAAAGGTTGGCATTGGACATTTAAAAATATGATACTACCAATGGGGATGGTGTGTGTGGAATCAACATACACCGTAAACTACAGTATGTTTTCATGGTAAGTATGCAACACGTCATCCAATGCTAAAGTGTGGCTCATTCATGTGTTTTAATGTCTTTTGGACAACAATATAGCTGTGGAAGAACATTTCTCAGGCTTTGATACACAAAATATTGCTTAATTAATAGAAAATAATACAAATATACGGTATATTCACAGCATAATCTTAAAAAAGGACACCATCCTCCCAAGAAAAACTACAATCAGTTTCAAACTTTTCCTAAGTGTACCCAAATCGTTTTCATGCCCAAGTCTAACCAAACCTTAACCACAGCAGTTTTATCTGCCACTGTGATTTGTAATGGCTCTGGAAGCCGCTGACAAGCGATGTGTACTCCCGATGATTATGTCATGTTGGTACAAAATGTGTTTTGTTGTTTAATTTGGAGAGCGTGCCGTTTAAAACTGAAACAGCAGAAATCATAACAAATCAAGCATTAGGAAGTCATCTTTGTCTAAGAGCCTCTTACACCCAGAAGAAGAATCACAAGACAACATTTTCATTAATTTATGCCAAACTTCAGCTCGGTGTCATCAGGGAAACAGCTGATGGACAGCACACAAAGGAAATTGCTTTCTTCGTTTTTAATGCTTGCTTGTGGTTCAGTAGCATAACTGCACCTGTGACAATACACCACTCACCGTCACATCAGACCTGCTCCCTGCAGGGGTCAAATTGCCATTTTGCTACTAGATGAAGTGTCCTTTGAATTGATTATATTTCCACAATTACTCAGGGAAAAAGAAGAAAAGAGGACAATTTCTCTTTATGAGTTGTTACACCTGCGCGCACACTCATCTACTGAGCTAAAGCTGTAGCCACATACAACCCACAGAGCGTCAATCAGCACACACAGCGCCACAAAAACTTGAAATCTTGCCAAGTATATTTATCTGATATTTAGTCAGAATAGGTCTTTACACTTGATATGAGACCTAATAACTTAAGAAGTAACAATGCGCTGAGATATAGGGTCTTGTTTTCATACAATGCAGCTTAAGTATCTTGTTGAGTCAAAAACTTCTTATTAAGTTGTTTCTCAAAAATTTCATTGGAAAATCAACAACTTACTTCAGAATACAGAAAAAGCATTTGTGGCTGTTTCTGTCCCTGATTATTGTCAAATATAGTTCAAAATAAGTTTTCGCAGCTAAGTACAAGATCTGATTCATCTAAATATCCCATTTTATTTCAAGAAATCTTTCCAAACAAATGTCACTTGTTTTACTGGGGGATTACAAGAGAAAACACCTTGTCTTCATTATTTATTTACTTTTTTTTTGAGCAGCATTTGTTCTCAGTGAGATGTTTGGAAGTTATGATTGTCTTAGCGTCCAGGACACATTTTAAACAAAGAGTCAGACAGAAAGAAACACACACAAACACACACTGTGCAGCACACTGGCCGTCCTGCCCCGCCTCACCCCTGACCTCCATATCTGAGGGAGCAGGGTAAGCCTCCTAGTCCCTGAGCTCCCAAACACACACACCCACCCACCCATGTCTCACCCCACAGCACTCCACCCCCAACCCCCAGAGGACCTGCTATCAGCTGGGCTGAGCCCTTCTGCACCAGCCTGATATCCACACTGGATTGGAGGGAGGGGCAGCGGCTGGGTGGAAGTACAGAGAGCTGAGATTTACAGTCAGAGAGGAGGAATTACGGTCTTTCTGTATTTCTGTTTGTTGTTCCTGTCTGTTTGTCTCCCTCTTTGTGTGCAGCCACCATATGTGTATGTGTGTGTCCTTCTTCTCTCTCTGCATGTAGTGATGCCTATCAGTAATGTATTATTACTTCAAACGATGGCAGATTAGCCCCCAAACTCCCCGTTCAATCCCCCTCCTCGTTTCATCCCATCTCTCCATCCAGCTGCCGCCCCGGCGTCACCCCTCAGAGTGTCGGGGTGTAGTAATGCCTTTCTGGCCTCTCCTTATCTTGCAACTCAGGCCCTGTCACCCGGCTGACCCATGAACTAACCATCAAGAGGGGAAGAGGAGGAGGAAGAAGAGGAGGGGTACAGGGTGGCTCAATGGGGGACTGCAGCGCGGACGAGGGAGGAAGGAGGGGAGGCTAAAAAGTAGAGGAGGATAAGGGTAGGAAGAGTGAAAGGCAGAGTGGGTGGTTTGGAGGGAGGGGGTCGATTCTGGTAAGCTGTCTGGTCTGGGATCAGTTAAAATCCACCTGACTGTCTAAGAAATAATTAATGTTTTTTTCCTCAGCATTGGATTTCATTACAATACCAAAAGTGACGACAAAGATTTATTTGAGGCAAGGACAAGTGCCCGCACTTTGTCCACCACTCTTAATAAAAATAATAATGAAACAGCCATGGTTTGAACTGAGGTATTACAAGCGGTTTTCGTGCCCACTCAAAGCCAAAGGGATACTCAAAATGCTGGGTTTTGATCCAGAAGTAGGAAAACCTAATTCCATCGCCACTTACGCTTATGCTAAGATAAGATCAGAGGCTTTCTAAACAGTAATGTATCTTCAGTATAATATTATTATGATTGTGAGAAGTCAGTATTTGATATTTGGTAAGGATGCTCTGTAACCATTAATGATCCAAACGTAGATTTTGAGGTGCTGAAAATGCCTGATTTGACAAAAATTCACTTTTCAAAAAGTCATATTTGAAACGTTTTTTTCAAAATAATACGAGAGATATTTTCCAGTCTGAAAGATTAACTTAAAAGAATAACAAATAAAGCTGTAGCTGAACATATGTGTCAGAGGTCTACGATTATAATCTCGGGCAGGGGAATAAATATGTTGTTTCAAACGGAGATTAAACAGAGAACACATTCAGATCTGTCAACAATATCACAACAGCTACTTCATGCGAGGTATAAGGCAAAGCAGCTAATACAAAAATGTCAGTGGATATGTACAGAAAATGCTGAGACAGAGACAATGCTCGGGTAAGAATTTGACAGCGACTGTACGTACATCTGATTTGCATATTTGTGTGCAAAATCCAACACGTCTGATTCAGAGGCAGACCTTATCTCTGTGTTTTTTAGCTCAAAACCTGCCAATAACTGACTGTTAACCCTTCAGAAATTCTTCATTTGGCCGCATTGATTAAAAGATGAGTGAACTTATTATGCATTAAAGCGTCATGTCAAAGCCCTGGCACAGCGAGATAGCAGCCTTATCTCCCCTCTACCTGATAAGAGACAACATGGGAGAGAGACGGGGCAGCGGTGGAGGTGGAGGGGGGTGATGGAGAGGTAGAGGCAGAAGCAGAGCGGGAGGAGAGATACAAGACGGGAGGAAGGGGTGGAGTTCTATTAAGAAGGGAGGGAGAGGAGAGGCAGCATACAGTACATTTAGAGCAGAGGGGAGGGGAGGCAGAAATTGAGAGGGATGGTAGAAGAGATGGGAGACAGTTCTGGGGCATCTAATGTTCCCTCTGTCATGGCATCAGCCTCTCCATTCACTCACATTTTTGGCCTCCATTTGCATTTTTCGTCATTTTTTTTCTCCAATAGTCTGTCTCACTTTTTCCTTTTTTTATTCTCTCCCTCCCCTCCCTCCCTCTCCCTCTCTGCGGAAGGTCTTTGAAGGGAGGTCATGAGGGAGACAATGCAAACACAGGCCCTCTGAATAGAGAATGGGAAGAGGACAGCTGTTGGAGATGACAGCGATGGCTGTTAAAACGCAATCTGTCTCTCTTCCCACCGGCCTGTTGCAGAACACACACACACTCACACACACACACACATGCATGTACGCATACATTGCGGCTCACGTCTTTGCACAGAGGCCACAATGTCACGGCGACACTCCCAACTGTCAAACACGAGTGCAAGACCACACACTTACGGGCATGTGTCATCACACACACATATGTAAATGCTCAGTCCCTGCATAATGCACAGAGGCTGGGACATGAACAACGAGCAGACACATCTACATGTGACACTGCGTATAGAAAAAATATAACGATGGAGTAACATGTTATATAGGAGTACAGATAGCAGTCCATGTTGTGCATTATATTCAGTGGTGGTGGAGACACCCTGAGGAAGTACTCTATTAGTTGCTACAGTCCTGAAAATATTGAAAGGCAATATCAGCCATAAGGCAGAAAAAGGTAGTTTTATACGACTTGTATATAATGTGATAAAATAAGCATTTAACCGTAGCATGTGGTCAAGGTTTAAACCATTTTTTAAACTATTTTACACATTGATGCATAGATATTTGCAACAGGACGTAAACCTCTATTTAGTTATTTGGTGCTCATTCATTGATCATTTGGCTAACTCTATTCACAGGGCAGCAACATTTAGAGTTAGATTTGTACTCATCTTATGAATTGGGACATATATAGCAGGCATCTTTTTTGCCTGCTTATACTTAAGGACATATCCGCGTAAATCTTGTGGTATTGAGTATATACAAATAAATTCAGACTTGTGAACCGAATCTGATTTAATTAGTAAGATCAATAGCCTTCAGTATTGATATTTGAATGCTTAATTCACAATAGATGGTCAGTAAATCTACATTAGACTATAATTCACAACATTTCTGGGAACCTTAAATGTTTCCTTGTATAACACTATACTAATAATGTGTGTGGGGACACCTACTGTTGTGAAATGTGTAACAAATGATGGTAACATTCTGTCCAATTACTATTACACAGTGTAAAATAGTGACACCTTGTACATACATTGGGAAACATCTTATCTCCATCATGAAGGATATTATTTTTATGTGTAACACTTAACATCATCCCTGTTTGACATAACATAATCATAGAAACGTAATCTTGCGATAGCCAGCAGCTGTTATCATGTTTTTATCCAATTTCAGATAAAGCTTTTACATTTTTTATAAATGCAAGGCTGTATTGTTTTTGTCATTGCAGGTAAATAATGTATTTTATAACAGGACTTTCACACAAAATGCATAGGGCAAACGAAAGCTGGTACTCTGAAACATGATAATTTTGCTTGTTAGTGTGTAAAAAGGAATTAAATTTGATTAGTAACCAGTGAAAGGGGATGAAAGTGAGAGGGAGAAAGGGGGAGAGGTTGGTTTAAAGTCTATTAGTCAACCAGTAATCAGCACAAACAGCTGACTGATGGGATTCGGGGGGGGCGGACAAAGCAAAAAGAGGGAAGGGGAGGCTGGCTCTATCTCTGACCTCCACATCCACACTGATGGAGGAGGAGGGGTACGGAGGAAAGAGGAAAAGCTAGAAATCTCAGGTAACAGCGCTCCTCTGTCGTCCTTGTTGATGTGTGTGTGTGTTTGAACGCGTGTTTGAATGTGTGAGCGGTATCTCAGGCCCCATACTCCACTGACAGCAGGAGATAAACATAGGCCTGCGCTACTGACCACATGATTTATCAACATGAATTTCACCCCCATCCGCTATCTCTTTCTCTCCACCTCCCTCCTTCACTTTCTCTCTCGCTCTTCAGTTTCACACAAACACACACACACACACACACACACACACACACACACACACACACACACACACACACGTCCCACTCATTAACTGTCAAAACGCACTAATGAGAAATAAAGAGATTGTCTGAGTATATTGAATGGAGGTGAAAGAGCAGCATACCAGCAGACACAAAAGAAGGAAATGAAGACAAAGAAAAAACAAGGGGAAGCAGATAAGAGGAAAATGGAAGCAGAAACTTATTTTAGCAACATGAGGTGAAAAGCAAAACTGTCCAATGTACTGCTGTAAAGTGCAGCGCAGAAAATAAAATGTTTTGTTTGAGTCTAAACAAAGAGCAGCAACATAAAATATATCTAACACCATAAAGAAACGCTTGCATTAAATCTGCTTCGCCCTGCAGCGAAAGAAAGAATCACAGCTAGAGAGCCTCAACACACACACACACACACACACACACACACACACACACACACACACACACACACACACACACACACACACACACACACACACACACACACACACACACACACACACACACACACACACACACACACACACACACACACACACACACACACACACACACACACACACACCTTACAATTAGACGGTTCCCTCTGCTAGGTTTGTGCGAGTGGGCTCTGGTGTTGAAAAGGGTGTTAACACCTTGTCTTCCTGCCTCCTCCATCCTTCCTTCCTTTATTTCTCCTGCGTCCCCCCTCGGCTCAGCCCCACACTTGGAGCCAGATTTGGGCAAAAGGTGCCAGACAGACCAGGGACTCGCTCTGCTGGAGATGGAGAAGGAGAGGAAGAAAGAAATAATGATGTAAGAAGGGCTGGTGTGTGTGTTTGTGTGTGTGTGTGCAGGAGTGGCCTTCCACACGTCTTGCTGGTATACAAGTGTTAGCTTGTTTACTTTCTGTTTGGACTGTGTTGATTGTCCCCCCAACAACCTTGCGTTGCTTGATGAGTTTGACTTCGTAGAGGTGCTAACTAGGGCGCAGATGCTTCGGTACATAGATAGCATTTCCCTCGCCACTCTTTACTTTAAATGTTTCGCCAGTGATGAACCAATCAGAGGGACCCTTGGACAATATTGCCAAAACATTTGATGATGCTAAAAAGACTGATTTGCATCTTTTAAACAAGCCCCCTTGCTGTCCCTCAGCTGCCGCTCTTCCTAAACTTCATTAATAGAATCCTGATTTTCCAGAGGGTTTTACGACTCTAGTTTTTCCTGTATGCTCAATGCATCCACATCACAGTAGGAGAAAAATCTATCCAAGTCTTTGAACCAAGCACCCTATAATAAACCTCAACAGATGATTACTGTCAGTGTTCAGAGGTCTGTGATATAGATCAATGAAGGAAATTAAGGGAATTGTACCTAATATGAGTATTTCCATGTTATACTACTTTATACCTCTACATACCATTAAAATAATTGCACTTTAAGAACATTTTGCTGATACATGGGTTTATTACAGAAAGGTTCTAAATCCCGGAGTTGTGCAGTATAGTACCTTTACTTAAGTAAAGAATCTAAGCCCCCCTTTAATCACTGAGGTAGTTTCATTTGAGTATATACTGTAAGGGGCCCTATTATGCAAATGTTAAGGTTCATATTTGTGTTTGCCTCTACTGGGACATGTCTCCATGCTTTAATGTTCAAAAAGCTCTTTATTGTTCTCATACTGCCTGTGCTGCAGCACCTCTTTTCACCCTCTGTCGGAAACCAGAGCCCAGTGAGCTCTGATTGGTTAGATGTCCGGCTCTGTTGTGATTGGTCAACTACTTACAGATGTCTCGCCCCTTAGCCTATCACATAGAATGTGTTGCAGTGCTAACGAATTTGATGTCACCATGTACTGGAAGTAAACAAAGGAGTCCGATGGAGGCGTTTCAGACAGGGGGCGGGGGGGGGGGACTCCCTCTAGAGGGAACTTAGGGACTTTTTCAGACCATTAACATGAACAAAAACCTATGTAACACTTCACAAATATATAAACACAAATATAAAACCCCAAAAAGCAAAACAGGGCCTTTAAGTTAGTTTGATTCTTAGCCTGTCATGTGTCTTTGTTGTCATAATGCATAAGAAATGGTGCGGTGCAGAATCAAACCTAATTAGATTGTTGATTCAGTACCTAATGTAATTATTCCTAGCCAGCAATCACTCAAATGTACAACTCTTCATTGTTAAAAAACAAATATAGTTAAAGAGTCCAGTCGCTCTATTTTTGGATCTTATCGTCTTTCTGCACGCACCGTGTATTGATCAGGTTTGTTTTTAACGGACTGCTGTGAGGTCCATTAACCTGAGGTGATGACAAAGCATTAAGAGACTAATGTGTCCCCGGGGGGCCTGTAGGGCCAAAGAAGGATGAGTTGGACAGTTCAGGAGACAACACCGCGCTGCTGCTTTTATTCAAGCACAATGAGTTTAAAGTATGGCTGACGCCTTAAAGGCTGTGAAGAAGAGGGATTTGTGATAGGTTTGAGATTTTTGTGAATGACATTTGTGTACATTGTTTATCTGTGGACATAAATAGCATACTTCACCCAAATGTAAAAGCCATCCAATCACGATACAATAATTTCTATCGTAACACCGCATTATCCAGAAGACGTTCAAGTGGAAATGAGCTACAAGCAAGATGGCATTTGAAAATGACAGACTTGAGAACATTAAATAGTTGCTGGTTTGGGAGAGAAACTCTTTCTGGGGGGAACTTTGGGATTTTATCCTTTGCAGACCATTTTTCACAAAAACTTATACAAACACACTATAGGTAAGGGAAAACCCCAAACAGCATAATAGGGACACTTTAGGAAAAAAGAAGCTAGGGCCAAAAGGATGAACATGAACTCAAGTTGTAATAAAGTGCAAGTTGGCTGGTTCAAAATAAGAATCCAATGAGCTGACTGTGCAGGGTGAGCCAAGGGATTCGTTTATTTCTTTAATTGTTTGTTTTCCTCTTGGATTTTAATTCTGTGCCTGTGGCGAGCATCAGAAAAATACAACAATGCATCTGTCCCCCTGTCATCCATCCACTGTTCTTATTTCATGCTCAGCTGGAAAGCCATGTTGTTTCATTGCCTGTATATCAGGCATCCAATCACAACATCTGCAGGGTAAAACTGTGCCTCTTCAAATGACTTCCCTCCATGTTTTGTTGAGAATTTTATATATTAAAGATACATGAAACGTGACACATTGATTCATGAGCAAGCCTTCTACACTTTTATTCTTTTCGTTTTATTCTTTTTTTTCCTAGCAGTGGACTCCCTTTTCCAGCCTCCCTTATTTCCCCATCAGATTCCCTCCCTCCATAATTACCACTTATTAATCTTAAATGAGAGCCCTAACACGTTGCATGGTTTTAATACAGCCTGTTAATATGAGAGTTAATTTATGGGGTGTGGGTGGGATGGAGGGATGATGGAATGAGTGTCGTCCATCACAGAAATCATTAAAGACTGGAAGCTCTCTTTCTCTCTCTCACTCGATCACAGAAAGGAGACACTCACTGCCTCCTTCTCGACACACAGGTGAGAGTCGGCTAACCCTCAGACAAATGAGCCTCGACCATAAGTATATACTGCAGGAAGGTATAGATAAACTTGTATAAAGTATGAGCATGATCGAGTGTAAATAGGAAACCGGAGTAAATATATTCCTCCTCCACTTACACTGCTTCTCTCCTTCTCTTTCCCAATTTCCTTTCTTTTCCTCTCCAATCCTGTCTTTGTGTTGTGTGCCCCATTTCAGAGGCTTTTCATGAGCTGAAGTGGCGCTTGGCTATGCTGAAGTGTCTGCACTGCTGTGCCTGAGCCTGCAATTCAACGACTGTATACGCATGTGTGTGTGTGTACGTGTGTGGGTGTGTGTGTGCCCGAGCCTGCAATTCACCAATTTCACCACTAATTAGCCCACAAAGGCTACCGGCGGGGAGGAGCAGGGGAGGAGGCAGAAGAGGGTGGAGAGGGGTGGCATACGCGGGAGGTCCAAGCCTGAGGGGGGGGAGGGGGGGGGTGGATGCTGGCACAGCTGAGACACATCACAGGACGAGACAGACGTCTTTGTGTGTGTGTGTTATGGTAGAGAGCGTATGTCTTTCTGTAGCAGTGTGTCAGAGCATGTATCCCACGGCCACTCTCTCCTGCCTTGGCGGTGGCGGGGTTGGTTGCAGCTGTAGTTCAGCTAGTCTTAACTCCTGAGGCTGGTCCCAGCATGCCCAGTGGTCCCACTACGCCCACTGGCATAGGCTGCTGGTGCTCTGCCATCACTACCTCTGTGTGTGTGTGTGTGTGTGTGTGTGTGTGTGTGTGTGTGTGTGTGTGTGTGTGTGGGTGTGGTGTGGGTGTGGGTGTGGGGGAGAGAGACAGAGCGAGGGAGCTAGAGAGAGAGATTCACATCCCTCTTGCCAATTGTTTTACTATGCATCAGACAGGGGGGCCTTCCAGGGAGGATGGCAGCCTGGCAGGCAGCTACTGAGCCGTGGAGCCTGTCCAACGGTTTGTTTTGGTTTTGTTTTTAGCTGCTATATATTTGCTTGTTTCAGTGTGGTCTGTTTGTTCTGGTTTTTGACACACACAAAGGATCTCTTTATCTGTCTCGATAGTTATTTATGAACACACTGAACATATATACACTATATAGATGATGCCCATAGAAAGACACAAGGGTTTTTCTCTGCACGTGCAAGCACATATTCATGATTAGAGTAAACAGCTGACAGGTGGAACATTTCCTATATGTTTATCTGAAACATGCATGGCAATGTTATATGACAGCAGGATTAACAATTTGATCTATCTGATGGGGATTTTTAATCCTGGAACAAGTTCAAATGCTACAGACTCATCGAAATTAAAAATATTATTATTTTACATTTTTTAAATGCACAAATTCACATACAGACTTAACCACTTTACAGACTGATTACCACATTGTGGTATTTCATCCAATATATTAATACAGCTGCGTCATGTTTCAGATCCATCCTGTCCTCAGAGTAAGCTGCTCTCAGGACTTTCGCTGCACAGAGGATTTCTTTTTTTTTTATCTCTTTACCTCCACAAAATGACATGTTGCTGCTCTGTGAGCATTGCCAAGTGCGCGGGAGCATGCCAAACGCACTTTTGGTAATTCCGTGGCCAGGCTCCCTTGGCGCACCTGTGGCACACTTGGGCACAGGGTGGGAGAAACGCATTATCATAATTTAAAGGTGGGTGCATAACAGGCTCTGACAATCGTGGCCAATCACATTACACGTTCACCCCCTTTAATATGAGGGCTATCCTTGTTGTGACGTACTAGCTTTTTGGGAAACCCAGAAAGCATTTCCCCCAGAGGAAAAATAAAAATTAATGCTAACAATCTGAGAGTGAAATTGAGGCCTCTTCATTCTTCATATTGTCACATGAACATGATCCCAATGGTTCACAAATCAACTGAGGTTGTAGAAATCACAGCCTTTTCCTGTAGCTAAAGAGCTATAAAACAAATCTCTGTCACATCTTGTTGGCTATTGCCGCATAAAGTACCTGTATATAAGAAGGTCCACCAAACAGTCAAGATACAGATTAAATCTAAGTCTGTCCAAAATGTCTTAACCTTATGATTTAATCATATCCAAAAATGTGTGGGAAGTTGTCAATTTTAGCCTATACATTTTTTTGTTATGGCACAAAACTCTTGTTGCAGAGGTCAAAGTGACTGTGCGCTTTGTCCCCAAAATAGAATCATTTAATTTATTAAGTTATTTTTTAACAAATTACTTCAACACCAACAGATATACGTCAGACAGACGGACAGACAGATGGACAACTTGAAACCATATATAAAAATCAAGAGCCCAAGGCAAATTATAGTTATCCAGAACATTTCTGTGAACTGCTTTCAGTTACTACTAATCATGTAGATTAGGGCTTTCACAGAAATAAACACAAATGCCCATATAACTTTAGGATTCATGTTTCTAAATTCATGCTTTGCAGATAAATATATAAGAGTATTTGCCATTCCAGGAATCTATTTCATCAAATAGGCTATACATTTTGGAAAAGCATCACAACCCAGCGAACATACAGACACATCTGACTGGAAAAAAAGGAACTTCACTGATTGACAATCTTCTCCAGATGGCCATTTAGCGGCTGCAGTGGAGAGGGGCTCGGGTCGGGTGTGAGTGATGGCTTCCTCGCCCCGTCTCTTCTCCCGGCTCACCACTGATGGATTAAAGCTCTGGACAGGTTTCAGCCCTATTGATCTCACCTGCCATAGCTGCTCACATCAGTTGGTGTGAGGGGGGATAAGATGTGATAGAGAGCAGGAGAGAAGGTGGAGGGGGGGGGGGGGGGGGTTAAAGGATGTTTTCACACTTGGTCAGTTTCAACTTTTTAGGTGAATTTGGGGTGATTAATCAGCACATTTTTGTCCCACTCTGAACCCTGAACTTTTTTAACAATACAAATCTGAGAATGAAATGGTAAAAGGAGAGCTTGATGCTAATTACCACTAGGTTTGTAGAGGAAATGGTTTTAGGCTATTTACAAATTAAATGAGCCAACCTATTTACACTAACTGAAACACATCTTGTATCGTTTTTTAAGAAGCCTGGGAGGAATATGTTTAAACCTTATGATACTGTTCATCATTATGTTTGTACTGTTTTACTTTAAATAAAAACTCAGTTAATGGAGCCATGCTGGGAGGTCTGTCAGACTAGCCTCATTTAGGTCAAAGCAAACATCAGCATGCTAATATGCTAATAAAGACAATGCTAACGTGGCAGTATATGTACATTGTTAGCCAAGATCTGCATATTAGCATGCTAACATTTGCTAATTGACAATGGAGTTAGAGGATGATGGAAGTATCACCATGTTTTGCAGGCATTTGGTCATAAATTAACAAATTAAATTCTAAACGGAAAAAATTGAGGTAAAACTGAAAGTGAAATTGAAAGACTATCAGATCAATTTAAAGGTAATCCATCCAGTATTTAGATATTGCCGTCCCTACCAAATTGGTGGGCTGACCGAAAGACACACTTTTCTTTTCCTTCTGCCAAGCTGCTGGAAATGTTAAAAGACAAATAGAGATATCTTTAGAGCTGAGTTGAACTGAAAAACATTTTCATTCCTCCTTTAACAAAAACTCATTTTTTCTTGCTTCACTTAAAGATAACTGAGTTTAGTGAGCATGTGTGAAAAGGCCCCGGGCCTTGGTTGTTGCTGTAGATTCACTATCGAGGCTCATTTACGTGAGGTAGACTATCACCATCCTGCATGCCGGCTTATCTAACTAACTGATAAATAACACAGCCTGTCACGATGATAACAAGGTCAATTCAATAGGCTGACCAACTGCAATGTTTTCCCTAAAGCGTTAAACAGTCCCATCTGATGCCTGCACTGACCTCCATGCTAATGAACAAAACACAGAGACAGAGCGAGGGAGCTAGAGAAAGAGAGAGAAAATGAATATGAATGAAAGGCAAATCTATCAGAAACACGCCTCCTTTAAATAACCCCCTCCCTCATTCCCCTCCTCCACTCCTTTCCTCATGCTCCCACACCCCTCCACCCTGTTATATTTTATTCTCCAACGCATGGTGAATTTAATAAATATATGCAAATGTGTGCTGTGGAACATGACGAGTGTAAATCAGGCGAGGATGTTCTTTGAGCGCTGCCGAGATTGAGGCTGAGAGCTGACCCCGGGTTAATCATTTTTCACTTCCCTATCGCATTCAATTCTGCTGCCTCTGTGTGTGTGTGTGTGTGTGTGTGTGTGTGTGTGTGTGTGTGTGTGTGTGTGTGTGTGTGTGTGTGTGTGTGTGTGTGTGTGTAATACAATGTCTCATGCAGGTGTGTACATCTCTTCTGTGCTAGTATAGGAAATACACAATTCATTACAAACTTTGTACACATGATTAGGAAAATATTTGCCTCTAAAATGTATGCAAAACGTGATGTCAGTACTTTAAAAAAAAAAGAAGTGTAATCTTAATTTTGGTATTTCACAAGTTCGCTTGAGACTTATTTGCACGTTTTAATTAAAGTGACAGCAGGTCTTCTTTGCTGCTCTTTAAATGTGATTTTAGGATTTCAATGCACCGATCACAAGCCTAGGAGATCTGAAAGTGTTATCTGTGTTTTATGTTTCATATACCAGGAAGTCAGATTTGGTAACGTTACAACAAAATCAATTTTTCATAACGTTCATTTTAAGATTTGGTTTTGTCTTTGTTTTACTCCCTTGCTGTTAGATTTTTGATTGTGAAGTCAACAACACAACGCTCACACCGGGGGTGCTGTAAATGGACCAGGTGTGTAATGATGGGCTGGTGCATGATTACTTGTCTTACACGTCGTTCACACATTGCTTGCCAGTTGACAGTGCAACATGCCTTTCCCATGTTGAGAAGTATACAGTATAACACCGCTGTTTGTTACAACTGTACATGTAGATTAGCATTTTAAAGTGGCTGGCAGATCTTTTTTTTAACATTTTTTTTTGTAATGTAGCAAAGCAGGATTTACGCTAACAGCTGGAATTACATCACTGTGAACTCTCATGGGACATATTAAACTCTGACTGATGCTGTGAAGGTCAGATATGGCATTTTAACACTGGTGCAGAACAGTGTGATTTAGCTGAAGTATGTCACAGTGTCGGATCAGAGTTTGACACCCGCCTATGGTAGAGGGCCCTCAAACAGGAAACAAATTAGCATCTTTAAACCTAGCTTTTCCTTCAACCTGCATTAACAGATTTTTTTCATTACTTATCAATATTAACATTCATTTGGAGTTGTGACGGTCACCTGACAAAAAGTCCTGATAGCTCTGGTTTGTTCCCTACCAACTACAAGAGAAATATCTTAGCTTCTGAATGCTCCACTTTTTCACAGCTATTTGCTTATTTTGTCTGCCTCCATTTGGTACAGACAGGAAATGCACAGTGGGTTTTTTAAATCAAACAAAAGAACGCTATTAATGCAGTGAGAGTGAACTAATACAGTAAAGATGTGGGCCCGAAAAAAAAATGTAAAAATAGGCTGAAAGATGCTAAGATGCTACATAGCTGAACAATGATCAGTGCATTCATCACTATAAAAACAACTCCCTCATAAGCAAGATCATTTGATGTAGTCCAAACATTTTAATATTGGTTGTATGGAGTATTTATGCTGATGTCATTTAAAAGTTGCTTCTCTCCTTCTGTTTGCAACCACTATGTATACTTCAGAGAAAATATATATAAATCATTTGTTTGTCATAATTAAAACTGTTTTAACATGCATGCATTGTAGTAATCAGCAGACTAACAAAAAAGCAATTCCTAATATCTCTATACTGTATCTGCTTCCAATATTCCACTGTACTTTTAAGGATGTTTACCTAAATTAACTAACTGCACGTCTTTTACTTAGCCACTGCATTCAACTGTTTTGAGGATCATTCCATAGCATACAGATTTTCAACTCACACCTCACATTCGGTGTATCCAAAACCTTGTGCTCTGAACTGAATCATGCAAACATGACCCATGTGTTTGTAATAATAAACTCCCTGGTGGATAAAGAGAGGTTACATTAGAAGTTGTGTTTAGATGTCAAACATTTCAGTTTCTCCTTAGAGTAGAAGTCAGTTATTTGGGATTTCATGCTAATATTTTCTTGGCTCCGATGAAAACATAATCTAAGATCAGACACACTGACACCTCAATGTTGTCTGATCTTTGCCCTGTTTTTAAAAGATATGCAAGTCCATTTAAAGACAGCTTTTTGTTTGCAACTGAAAAGCTCCCATCACCTGTGCAAAGCTTAAATCCAAAGTCACATTTAAACTAACTTTTCAGTTATCTTTTGTTAAGTAATCTGAACACCTTTTTATGCATCACAAACCCAAGTGATGCAAAAGCAACGTTTGCAGTTTGCATTCTTGCAATTGTCTCCTGATCTGCATTATAAACTTGATTTTTAAATCTCCTTTTAAAGAAAGTGCAATGTCTGCTGCTTTATGCAATCATATAATACCATCAAATTGTTATTTTACAAAATAGTATGCAGTCCGGACAAATGTTCAACTGTAAATCCTTATTCTCCATTGAATGCAGTTAAGTTGACAGGACAGTAAAGAACACTAAGCTGTTTCTATTCATCTTTTATGAAAGATTAGAGAGCTAAATCGACTGGCTGCTCATTTCATTTCACTTGTGTTGCATAAAGCTGAAAAACGATGACAACAGCATCATTGTGGCGCTTCACGAGTACGTACTGTCAAAATTAAAAATGTTCCAGACTCATACCACATATCACATGTGCAGCAACGTGTGGCTGTTTAAAATGAACATATTTAGCATTGTGTAATACCATTACAGGCTGCTGACATGCAGGAATGAGTCTGGGGCCTCATAACAACTGCAGCACATTTCAGTTACATATCACTGTGGTCCCTCATTGGTGTTTGCAAACTGAACTACAACTTTACCCAGCATTTTATCACACCAGTGTACCACAACTACAATTACTAAAAAAAATAGATCACACATACATCTTCCTGCTGCCACAACATTACTAAGGCACAAAATAAATGTTGGTTCACATCTTTCCTTAAGCCCCTTATTGTCATATATAAACATAAAATCATAAATGATTTATAACCCTCTTTAAAAAGGTAAGCAGATACGGCATGTATTAATGTTTTTGTCAACTATAACTCCTCATGTAGGAACTTTTAAGTGTAGGCTGCATTATAAACAAAATATTTACGACAATAAAGTAACACAGGGCCCGAATCTATAAATGAACGATGATGTGCGTGTCCATCCTATGATTCGGATTTGCTCAAAAATATTTACTTGGTTCTTCCTTGACCCATGATGCAACACCTTTCTATCAAGTTTCAAGAAAATCCAGCAAGTATTTTGATGCTGTAAGTAGTACTATCCTCCTTGACAGAGGCAATAGCATTTGTATGTAATATGAAGTATGAGTTCATGGTGAAACTGTAATTGTTTTAATTATTGAAAATTAAGTAGTTACTTTCCACTTCATGAGGGGGGTTCCTATTTAGAAAAGCATAACAGCATATTCCATTCACATGTTTTGTCTTCGGAGCTCACGGTGAATAAAGTAAATACAAAGCAGCGCAGTGAGGCCTTGCTGCTTACACAAAGCACACACTAGTTTTTTTCTGTGGTCTGAATGAAGCTCTAGTGCTTCTTCAGGTAAACATCTGCCGTGAAAAACACCCTTAACAACCCTCAAGAGGAACACGTGTCCATGTGGAGCCGCTTACTATAGAGCATTCCTCACATTTCCACATACAGTGCGGTGCATTCCTGTCCTTTCACCACGGGCCCTTTTCAAATGATTGTGCTTCTAATCAAACATAATTTAACTCACTATCTCTGGCCCTCTTTTGCAGCCCCTCT
Organism: Eleginops maclovinus; assembly: GCF_036324505.1. Lineage (NCBI taxonomy): Eukaryota > Metazoa > Chordata > Actinopteri > Perciformes > Eleginopidae > Eleginops > Eleginops maclovinus. The sequence goes on along the minus strand of NC_086356.1, from coordinate 15,840,311 downwards.
CACCCGCACTCCCTCACCCTCACCCATCCTCACCCCTTCTCCGGTAGCCTCTAGCCCAGGGCCTGTTGCCAAGGTAACCGGCATCTCATTTCTAGAGTGTCAGTTTGCATTATTGTCTTCACGCTTTCCAGCAAACCTCCGTCTCTCTTTCTGTTTGTTTGTCCCTCTCTCACAAATACACACAATACCTAAACATACACACTCCTGATGCCTTTCTTTTCTCCCTGTTGTTGAACACTGTGTCTCCCTTTTTCTTCTGGACTTTATCCTTTCTTTAAACAGTCAATCCTTTCCACTAGAATTTCCCATCTCTTGCTCTTGCACATGATGCAAAGCAAACACAAATAATATCATGCATAGAGTGTGTAACTATGTGACATTCTTTACATTTCCTGCAGAATACATGTTCCATGATTTATATTTAGCGGTTATAAAAGTAATAATAATAATATAATTGGATAGCAGAAATGTAAGCACATTTGTTTGCAGAGGTGAAAGCAACATAATCAGTTTTTTTTCTAATAGTTGCGATTGATTGAATCTAAAAGTAGTCAAGTAAACTAAATAACATATAGGAGATTGAGACAATTGCATTACATTACACACTAGAAAAAAGTGTCCATTCTCCTTGCATTAACTAGGATTTTTCAAGTGTACAGTGGTTCCCTTAATTAAAAAAAAACATGGTACTTCACCAGAGCTTTACCCTGATGTATTATTATGGACAAACATAGCCATATCATTTGTGGCCAGATTTATTTATATTTTATAACTTGAAAGGAAAAGAGGCCTTGGAAAAATAGCACAAGAGCTTTAAAATAGTGCAGGGATATACTGTACCTTGGAGTTTTACAACAAAAGTGCTTCAACCAATTCTCAATTATGCTCGGAACCACAACAGTGTAAATAGACTGTCTTTCCTTCATTAGTAATTGGATGTATTATTGCATCCACATTCAAGGACATAAAGATGATTGATTGAAGATGTAGACCTTCAAGGATGGTATAGTTAACCATATTAACTACAAATACTGTTATCTGTGAAAAAGTGTTTGTGTAGAAGGAAAAAGGCCTTACATTTAATTGCGAGGGAAACTAAATATATTGCAATGAATGTCAATGTACACACCCATCACACCACAGAGCGTTGAAGTCAACAATAAATTATGTTTCCATACAGCACTTTGTCTACATGATTATCAATTACAAATATACAACAGCCTTCCTCAGTTAAGTATCAGTGTGAGGGTTGGGCCTACTGCAGCGGGTACAATAATAAAATAACCTGCCAGTATTACGGCGATATTAACTTCACAATGGCTGCCACCACAAACACAGATACAAGCACAGGTTCTGCAAACCACCACAAGAATTACTCAGTGTGTTGTTGTTGTTGTTGTTGTTGTTGTTGTTGTTGTTGTTGTTGCTGTTGTTGCTGTTGTTCTATTTACCTGTCTGAATGTTATTCTGTTGCACCGCAAAGTCTTCCAGATCTGCTCCATCTTCACCTTCTGTGATCTTGTATTACCAATGCAAAATAAAACCAGTTTACTCGACCTCTCTGTCCCAATATAACCAGTACACAAACAGCAGAATGGCCTCACACACTTGATAAAAGTTGTTAACGCAGAAGCTAACGCATGCTAGCACCTAGCATATAACCAGACCCAAGGTGCACCTGTTTGTGACGCAACGGAGTGTGTTCGATTTACCTAACCTGCTAGCCGGGGGATAAATTTAGTGCCTGATTTATATGCAACCCCTTTTTTTTGTTGTAAAGGTAAAATAGTGCTAACCATAACCAAAGGCCTGTATAGTCACATTGTTTTGTGACCAACCCAAGGCACAGCTGTGTACAAATGATAATAAATTTAATTAGCATCAATTAGATGTTTAATAAGCTTCCTGGTATGCCAGACCTGTCAGGTGGCTGAATTATCTTGGTAAAGGAGAACTGCTCTCTCACATTCAGATTCTACATATTTTCTGACCAAATTTTAAGAATTTGAAAAAGTCATGGATTCTTTTATTTCAACTCCTGATAAATAAATACTATAACCTATAGATCTTGCATCATGCAAAAATCATTTAACACATGTTTTGGACCACAGAATTTCCTCAATGGCACCATTACATAAATGGAAAAAGTGAAAATAGAATAGAGACCCTGAAAACCTTTTCTGATTTCAGGACTCAGAGAAATGGTATAGACTAGTTGATGCATTCGAAAGACAGAGAAAAATATCGATTATCTTCAGTTTAAAACTGATTTTGTACAAGTTTATATTATTAATATTGGTTACAGATGGTTTGAGATACTGGCGTCATGTTGTGTACATTTTCTCATAAAGACCAGTTCATTCCTCCCATTAAATCTAGTGTAAGTAAATTGTGATTTTATCTCCCACATGATGGAAATCTTAATCCTACATAATTCATGGGGGTAATTATTTGCTGTAGGCTTATTACAATAAGATTGGACCTTAAACTGCATATTTCCCGAAATGTACAGTACATCACAAACAGTGTAAACACACTCTGAATATCCCTCACACACATTTGCTTCATTTTAAGGACCAAAATTACTCTATGTGGTTCCAAAATATTATTTTGTTGTATGATGTACTGATTGTAAAGCCACTTAAGGCAAATCTGTTCTATGACATCCCCTTGGCCGATAAAGTCTCTAAAAAGATATGAAAAACGTTTAATTTTTGTACACAGCACTTAAAAAAGAATTGGCATATTTGAAGGTAATGTATGATGCTTGCTGTTCAGAATTTGTCTTGATGATTAATTGCGTTTATTGGAAGTCTCTTGGATAAAAGGGTCAGCTAAATGTAATGTAATGTAATGTGATTTGTGACATTATGTATAGGCTATATATATAAAGTGCCTAACTCATCCGTTTTGCTGAACTCCTATCGGCTGCTCACGTCCAATTCAAAACATGAAGTTCTTTGTTCAATGAGCATCATAACAAATAGTGTTAACCAATCAATTCCAAAATAAATGGATATTCCAAAAAGCACTTTAGTATATTTACAATAGTTAAAGATTTCCATGAATGGATGACTTCTTTCAATTACCCTTTTTCTGTGGTATCAATTCAAGTTAATCTCAAGCTGATAAATGCAGTAAAAAGACTCAAGGCATAAAAATGCAATTTAATGTAAAAAATTAAAAGGATTGCTGGAATTTGTGTAGATATCACATAACATAATGATCAAGCACGGTGATGGTGTGTGCTTGAACATAGTAGGGTGCTTTCACAAAATGAGCACCAGTTCATAAGACAGAAATGTAAAGTGGAGTGTTTTTGAAGGTCTTAAGTGACGATACCTGCAATCTCATTCTCAAGAAAAATTGGGAACACTGTGAAGTGTTGATAGTCGCCGTAGTCTGAAGAAGTGTGTGTGAATATGTGAGAAGGTGTCTGATGTCGAAGAAGAAGAAGAAGAAACCTTGTTTCTCCGCTTGTCTTGATGTCAGCTCTGAACATCAGCTGAAGGGAGGAAGACGGACTAGAGGAACGCAGGTTTGTATTGGATGTGTGAACCATGCAGTCATAAGTGAGAACGCCGAGGAGAAGTTCCATGAATACCACACTGTGAAATGTCACGTATTTGAAAATGCCTGGGGAAATTTGTTATATTTACACCTTTGAGTGATCTTTCTATTGTAGAGTATTCACCAGACGACTCTTACATATATTACTGAAGACGTACATATTGAATTTAAAGTACTGGAAGACAAATATAACAGTTATAGTGAGTACATTAACTAAAGTACTAAACTAAAGTGCTTACATTTGTTGCTGGTTTGCACTTCTGCCACATTTCTGGAATACTGTGTCAATTTACTCCACTTTCTTTGTGTAATACAGGCAGGTACAAGTACTGAATTTAAATGTAGGGTTAGAGTGGGTAATCCATACATTGTATATAAAACAGTCAGTATACTGTGCAACTTGACCTAAAGTTAAATAAACGTACATCTTAACACATAAGTATTCATAATCTTATAATATATTTTGGAATAAAATATCGGGTTACAAGAGGTTGTGCTCTGATTTATATAATTCAAGTATAATTTCCCAATAATATTCAATGCAGGACTTTTCTTGTTAAAAGAGTGTATTTTGCTACTTGTAATTACTGTGAAAATTGTGAAATTAAATAACTAATCTGCTCCTGTTCACACAAAAACAATTAATGCACGTGCTAAGGTAAAGAAGTAGTGTAAGGAAATCTGTATTAAATGTCTGATGTAACAGCACATTGTATTTCTTCTCTCTGGGCTGATCTGTTTTGCCCTGTTCCAGCCATCCAGCCCACAGATTAGAGCCGTCCGAGGCCTCGCAGGACCTGGAAGGTTAATATTTGAAGGAAGGATGGCCCATAAATATGAGCAAAGGGACTTTTAATTAAATAAGCACTTCTTAAATATTCTCCTGGGCCTGCTGCTTTTGTTTAAAGATGATTGATTGACTACTATCTCTCCAGGCAGGACCATTAGTTTCGCCACTCCCTGCCATACTCCAGCCCTCCCCATCTTTGCTCTATTTTTCCAGCTCTGCCAACATCTTTCCTCCCTTTCTCTCTCAATTACCCTCTTTTTCCTCCCTCCTTTTTTCTCATTCATCCCACCTCCTGCCTCCCTTTTTTTCCTGCGTTCTCCATGCTTCTGCTGTCACCTCCCCTTCCTTTTCTCTTTCCATCAGTCCACGTCCCTGAGCCTCTCTCAGGAGGGCCATATTTCTCCAAACTCATGACAAGGTAATGAGGCCATGCTAAATCCTACCACGCCCTGGAGCAACATCAGAAGGTGGAGGGGCAGGTCGGCCCCTGCCTGGACCTGGCTGCCTCCACGTCTGTTTCAGCCACTCTCAGAAGCGTCTGTCACCGCCTGTACTCTAAATAAAACTTTCTGATCTGCAGAACTTCACAAGGCAAAGACAAAAAAAAGAAGAATTCAACCATGCTGCTCATCTCTTTCTATCTGTCTTTATCTCCTTCAGCTCTTTCACTCCCTTCCTCCCCTCCTTCCTCTGGAGCTGTGCTGTAGCAGCAGTCTGCCATGCTCTGCTGATTTCTAGCTGGAAGATGGGGATCGGCGGGGGAGCTCAGTCTGGCTGTGGGCAGCTGAGCCGTGGACAACACACACACATACGAACACACACGCAAAGAAACAGGTAGAAACTGGTTGTGAGGCCCAGGTATGAAAGGAATTGTGTGTGGACATTTGCCATGCTGCAATGTTTGCGGACTGCACAACAAAAAAGCTTGATGCAGGAGGGAGGAAATACAGTTCATCAAAAATGTAGTGTTTTAATGTTCAATTATAATTTGCTATCTTTGTGGGTTTTTCTGAACAAAGAGTCCATGAAGATGTCATGCTTTCATTATTATTGTCACCTTGAATTCAAATGCTGGCTTTCTTTGGCCTTCTCTGCATTTTAATACAAAATCATTTCACATCTATTATATATGTTTTTATAGACGAAAATACAATAATCAACATTACAAGCAGACATCAATTGTGCTCAAACAGAATTCAGATTTCTTGCTGCATTCATGAAGAAAAGCATGCAGCACAGTGGAGAAAAACATTGTTTGAGATGTTTTGCATTGCACATACAAGTGCAATTCACTACATTAGAGAAGGCAATTCAATATGATGAACAACCGTGAGTTAAAAAGGCTGGAAGTTTAAAATCTTCGGATCTGGCTTCATGTAGCAGCCTCCAAGCTGGCTTGCAATCATTAGCAAGTATTGATCATGTGCACGGAACAACATGTTTACCAAACACTTTAATGATACTCCTGAAAACTGAAATGTAAACAGAGAAATTGACATGGATTGGTCCGTGTGTGGGATGGAGTGACACTCTAGAGAGAGGAGAGAGGTGATGGTGTGATAATGGAGGCGGTGGAGAGAAAAACACTCGCAGGGCGCACGGTAGGATTTAGAGACGATGGTCGCCCTCCAAGTGCTGGACAGAGAAGCAGGTAAAGTAGGCTGCAGTTGGAAGGAAGAGGGGGGATTGTGTGCTTGTGTGCTTGTGTGTGTGTGTGAGAGAGAGAGAGAGAGAGAGAGAGAGAGAGAGAGAGAGAGAGAGAGAGAGAGAGAGAGAGAGAAGGGGGTAGGCAGGCATATTAAAAATGCAGCAGTGGGGAGCAGGCCGGGGATTCACAGTAATTAGATGACAAAACGGCGGCGGGCTGGAGATGAGAGAGAGGGGTCACACACAATGCCACTGCCGCCGGGTAATTTGTAAGTGTCAATCACCAGCCTGCCAGGGGAAAAGCAAGAGGGAGAGAGGGAGTGGGAGGGTGAGGAGAGGAAAGAGAGGGGGGTAGAGTATAGAGGGAGGAGAAGGATAGAGATAGATAGAGGGAGTGAGACGGAGTAAGAGGGTGCTAGCGAGCTGCAGGAGACAGCAGGGAAGGAGGTTTATAAAAAAATTAAAAAGAGAAAGTCAGAGGAAGCGAAAATTGAAGATGGATAGAACAGCGTGAGAGCCGAGGAGACAGAGACAAGAAGTGGCATGCATGTTTTTAATATTTCAGGCTTGAAAAAGAAGAAAAGAAGAATAGTGAGAGTCTTGAAACCTGTCATTTCTGTCATTACAGACTAAATTCAAACATGCACTTTTTCACAGTATCACACCGGGCATATCAATCTATTATTTTCATCAGTGTATGATTATTCTACAGACTGATACTCCCCACACACACGGTCAAACCAAGTATGCACATTTTAAAGGGGCAGTTCACCTAAATTACAAAAAAAAGAATTATATTTTTACTAGATAGTGAAATCCAGCCCGTCAGGTAGATTTGGTTTCATTTATTCAGTATTCAAGATTTTTGCATTTGGCCGTAAAAATCGAGATAAATTCTGGTGTTCACATCACACGAGTTAAAATAACCTGTTTTTATAGGGACTATTTTTTGGTTGAAAGTACTTCTGGGCAGGGTTCTTTGTTTTGCTTTTTAGATTATTTAAAACTAAAATTCCCCCCTTCGACCAGCAAAAACTAAATTTCTTTCTGCGATACTTTATTGGAACATAAGCACAAAACTCAAAGACAGATATCTGAAGAAATGGGTAAGTGAAATTACTTGTTGAATGTTGTAATCAATGAAAAGCCGGCATAAGGAAAAGTCGGAAAGTCGAAAGTAAGACTTGCATTAAGGTTCCTGTAGGCCATGATTCAAAACCACAACACTGCAGTTACTTTGTTCATCCAGCAGTGTACCGAGACACCAGGAAGGCCCTCCCTTCATTAATAAACTGTCAAGTCTGAAATTAATTGCAAACTTCCAAATTCAGGTGCAGCAGTGTGGACACGTTCAAATCAGTGAGGCACAAAAGGACCTGAATGAAAATGGCATTAACCTCAACAGGATCAGCAGTGTATGTAAATATTCATCATGTTATAGGGTAATTGTATGGCTTTTGCCATGTGGTTTGACAGACAGGTGAATGTGCATGTGTGTGTCTGAGAGAGAGCTCTTTCAGCCTTTTCAGAGCGGGCACAATGGCGGTATTTGTTGGCATTATTCCAGCGAACCAGTGTGTGAGGAGCCAACACAATGGGCAAGCAGCACAGCAGTCTGTTGGAGTGCACGGCCAACACATGCACAGGACGCTGTACACACACATGTATGCTAGCTTAGATAACCCAAGGTAAAAGCATGTTGCAGAAAATGTACATAATCTGCCTTTACACATGCAAAGTATTCACACTGATATTGTGTCAGCAAGTCAAGGCAATGACATGACATAACACCACTGACATTTCATGGATTACTCAAGGGTATTCTGTCCTGCACGACCACTGGTTTCTTTAACTGAACATTGCATACAGAAGCATCCACACATATGCAAGGTCAAACTAAAGTCCCAGAAAAACATGACAAATCTTCCAGCGATAGTTCTCAGTAAACAACAATACACATGAACACAAAAGAATAATAGAACATTAAAAAAAGAATAGTTTCAGCTCATAATAAATGTTTATTCTTCAGTTCCAACTGATTTGCATTCCACAAGCAAACACACGTGCTACAAAAAAAAAAAAACGCTTCCAACTCCACAGGTTTGAAAGTTTTTAAACTGTAAACTGGAGGTGTATTAATTAAATATGCATAATTAAAGGCAATTAAAATCTTTGCAGTTTAAATACAAAGAAAAGAAAATTCATGAAATACAACTGAGACAAGGATAGACTATAACCTCTGTCTCTGTCTTATTAAAGTGAATTTGGAGCACTGAAACACACAAGCACGCAAAACACCTCTGGAAGTGTCTTAATTGGGAAATGATTAAACTCCTCTCTCCTTCTCTGTTTATTCTTTAATCGACAATTAGCAGCTCATAATCCACAGAACAGTAATTGTTACTTCTCCTTCATTTAGCTCTTACACCTGTTCTTCATGTACCTTTGTACTTCAGTGATATAGAAAAATAATCAGCATATCCTAGCTAGGATTCATGAAAATATTAAGGTCATGGTACCTTTTATGATTAAGTTCCCCCTTGCTTTTAAACCCAGTTTTTGTCTTTTTTGATCCGCACACCTCTTAACACTCTCACAACATTTTGACAAGGAATACAAATGAGGTGTGTCATTTTTAGTGTTTTCATTGTCCTGCATGGTAGCTACCCCCACAGGTAATGTGACAATGACTTACTTAATTAATTGATTTAAATGGTTAGTCTAGAAAATGTCAGAACATGAAAAACAAGTTTCAGGAGTCCACAGGAGGTATTCAGATCCTTTACTGAAGTAAAAGCTATACTATACTGTAAAAGTCCTGCAGCAAACCAATATCTGGTGTACAGTCATGTTATCAGATTATAATTGCCAGTGCATGGGTAAATTGAATTTGAATGTATGCTGTATGTATATGTGGGATATAAATCTATAAAAATGTATCATGAGCTCATATATGTTTTGTATGTACAATATGTATTTATTAAGCAACTAGTAGTTACAGCTATCAGTAAAGCTCGTAAAAATTGCTATTCTCCTCTGAATGTTAGTTTAAAGTTGAAATATTTAGTTAGTCATTCATTTGCTCCACTCATGATACATAATTCACGTAGCATGTACACTTTATAGCCCACGATGGAAAGCTGCAGGGAGAAGAAACTCTTACTTTATGTGCACCTTATTCAAAATGTCATCACCGCTTCCATGTACTCAACACATTTCTATAGTAACATAAACACAAACAAACAAACAAAATGTTCAGAGTCAGGAACAAGGACCTCAAATTGTTTTTTCTGGTGTCAAAACAACATTCTATTCATGTTATGTAAATTGATGTTTCCATTATTTCAAGAAAAATGTTTGGTATTTCGCATTGTATGATTTATAAAACATCATTCTAACAGACCATGTTGTGTGAGAATGAAAGCTATATGGAACAATTGCTAAAAAAGATCTGCTTTACTGTATGGCCATTAGGGATGTTTTACTCAGATTTGCGCTATTGTCTTTTTCACCACATTGAACTGCACACACACATTTAACTATCTTCCAGTACTTTGTGCTAGAGACAGAGACCTACAACACACATATCTCAAAATGTGTTTAAATATTTTATAATATTTCAGTGAATCAACACAATATTTTACCAATATTCAAAGGCAACAGAGGTCACATGACCTGTTATAAAGACTCCGTTTTGTGCAGGAATGGCAAAGATGACAGCCTCTGGAGACATAGGGAACATAAATCACGGAAAGTAATCTGAAAGTTAATGTAGAGTCTCTCAGTTAAACAGCTGCGTCACACCTTCTGTATTCACAACAGCCAGAGCAGGCTGACACAGCTTAAAGGCACCTTTCCACAGGAAAAGTGAACTACAGTGATTTCAGAAAACAATTAATCTAAGACGCACCTCGCAGGCAGCTGTGCAGAGGGTCTCGCCTTTTGTGCATGACTGTTTATGTGTGTATGTGTGTGTGTGTGTGTGTGTGTGTGTGTGTGTGTGTGTGTGTAACCTGACAGCCTGCCACACAATGGGGGTCCAAACGAGTGTGAACTCTATTCGTTCCCACAGCTGCCATTAACAGACGGAATGAACAGCCTCTTGCTAATAAAGTGAATAAATAAATAACGCTTAAGAGGCCATGTTTACCTCCTCAGTCTCTGTCTATTAGTGATACTGAAAAAAAAACAGGAAGTTGTTGTTGATGTTTCGGGTTCAGATGTGTGTGTGAATTACTGTTCGTCAGTTCATACATTTATAAACTTCAGTTGTCACTCTGAGGATTTCAAGTCAGATTATGGAGGTGACAATTCAACTCAATGCTAAAGGTTAATGCTGTGGCTTCTGGATTTGTGTCCACCACTGTAAATGCAGCTGTGCAAGAGTCCTTAAAGGGCCAGTACCACCAAATTACAAAAACAAATCATCACTTGTTTGTAATATGAATCACTGAGAATCCTCAATCAGGTGAATGTGTTTGTGATGTTACAGTGAGGTCCATAAGGACACTGAGATTGTTTTTATTCTTCTGGGAATTTCAGGTTTCAGAGACCCCACAAGTTCACATAGTTCAAAAATAAGTTTCCCAATTTTGAGGGCAGATTCAAGTTACATTGTGGCCACAAATGTTTTATGATTTAGAATTTCAGTATATTCAGAATGTTCTTCAATTGAAACAGCAATTGACTTTAATTTATGGGAAATACAAAAGCTAACTCGTGTGACAAAGTAATCTCAATTTAAGGTCCAATTACTTTTTAGAGCTGCTTTTAGATCTCAACTGCATGTACAATTTATTTAATGAAGCATCTCAAGTCTAATTTCTTAGGAAATGTCCTGAATGTAGTAAGACTGAAGTAAAAGTTGCGATCTGCTAATTACCGGAAAAGACAAAGCTAGTTTTTTTTTGATTGAGATTGAGTTGATGATTTCTAGAGGAATTTCCTTGAAAGACCTGGCCCATTTAAATGTCTGCTGGAATTAAAATGAGCACCTAATTTAAATAAATATATTATGTGAAATTCAATTCATGAAACCTTTTGTCCGCCTTTTTACTCGTGACATTAATTTTAATTTTAATCATAGCCCTGCTTTCAAAGGGTACATTTTGAAAATGAAATGGCCAAATTAAAAAAAAAAGTGTTACTTTGAAAATACACAGAACAACCTGGAAACACTTTTAATAAATAATTTATTCTTCTTTAGTTATGAGTTTCTCCAATTGAAATTGTGCTTGTAAATTCTTCAAATGCCATTGGCCAATGCTTTGAGAAACAAAAATGCTATTCAATACACCTCCATCATGTTGAATTGTGATCAGATCTCACAAAGAAGAACATTTCTAAACCCTGGAAGATAAAACCCAAAATATCTGCGTGGTGTGAGACCGCAAATATTCAAGTGTGTAGAAATGTGTCTTTTTGTACATTTGGTGAACTGACCCTTATGGAATGCTTTTGGAATCACAAACGAGAAATAATTTGACGTTTGTGGTGTTCAAGGTGCTGATCCTCCTCCAAGAGGGAGGAATGATGGAAGAGGAGGATCAGCGTGAAAGTGTTTAGCTGGTGGTTGAAAGACTATAGTGTGTAGCAGAGAGTATAGAGAGTGAATGGAGATAGAGACAGAGGATGGAGGGAGGTGGTGGTGGGGAAAGGGGGGGGGGCAACAAGATGGAGAGAGACTGCCTGCACATACTGTCAAGGCAGTTAATATAAGGTGTGGAGATAAGGCCCACAGACAAACATTGACCAAATCAGGCATTTCAGCAGCGCAGCCCGAGCTGTCAGTCAGCCTGAGAGACAGACCAACAATCAGCACTTTACCTCTGATAAGGGCTCTACTGAACGCGTGCAGGAAATAGCCAATCTGCAGCCAGCCTGGCAAGGAGGGTGATGGCGGGGAGCGGAGGGGGAGGAGGGGCGGTGCGATGATGGAGAGTGAAGGGGTGAGAGGAGGGAGTGAATGTAGAGAGACAACAAGTGAGGGAAAGTGGCCTATAAATTTAGAGAGAAATGTGGACCAAGAGTTCACTGGAAGGGATAATACCCAGGAGGAAAGATGGAGAGAAAAGGAAGGAAAACAGGATGATATTCCTCCACACACCACACGAGAAAGAGAATCTGTAGGGAATATAAGTGATGGGGATAAAAAGAAAGAAAAAAAGAGATGTGATATCGGCTCCTAAAATAGTGTCTTTCCCTAGTTTTTTTGTCACCTGGGAACAGCTTGCGCACAGCGAGTGTGAGAACTTGGTTTAGACCAACACCTTACATTAATGATTTGCCAACAGCTTTGACTAGCTCATTATTCAATGCGCCTTGCCTCACACACAATAGCATCATTTCATCGTCTCTATTGATTAATGGTGCATATAGTGTGTACATGCACGTGCACACACTCACCACATTCGTCCAAGTGTGTGTGTGTGTGTGTGTGTGTGTGTGTGGTGCGTCTGAGTGAAGGATAACACTCCCTTTTTAATGGAGGAGTCTGCACTAGCCATGAAATTCCCTCATAACAAAATAAACACATCCAAAACGCTGGAGTGGATGCCTTTGGAAAATGCACAGTAGTGGAAAGCCACGTTGGTTAGCTCAGATCCACACTGACCCCTTTAGGAACGACCAGGAACTACAGTCTGCGAGTTTGTAAATAAATTCCCAGCCGTTTACCTTTGTCAAACACATTTAGGTTCCTCCAAGCAAAACAGGGGAGAGCACCAACAGCTGGCGAGTATTTATTTTCGGAAGTGCAGTCAGAGGGGTGTCTGGGCTTCCTTGATCATGAACCAAGCTGCCATTACCATGACCACTGATAACAGTAGGAATCGTAAACAAGCTAATCACCGAGGGCCCTATTTGTATTCTCATTTGTGTTTGCATGCACTGATGTGCAGGGGGAGGAGGAGGCAAACACCAGGAAAAACAGGCGTGGGTGGCAGGGGGAGACTCGGATGGAGGGTGGGGTGTGAGCGAAAGGGTTAAGTTCCCTCCCTGGTTGCATGCTGCTTTCTCTTGCTCTGTCAAGCCCCATTAAACCTGCTACACCACAGCAATAAGGTGCCATCAATTACAGGCACGCTGCCATCAATGCAGAGCGCAGAGCAGAGGCAGGAACACATAAACAGGACAAACGGCCACATAAAAGACCTGCAGCTATAAAGCCCTGCAGCCTGCCACATCCACAGCATCCACCCACGCCGTCTCCGTTTGCATCACCTGTGAGGTAAACTCTCAGTCCGTTTGTGAATGAAATGATGCTTTGTTTCGAACACACACACAATGCATTCATTTCAGACTCACTTTCATTCATAGCAAGGGGAAAAGGTTGGAGAAAAGATTTGGGTGCAACTGTGGGACAAAACTGCTTGCAATGTGCTTCTACTGCCCCCATGTGACGGAGCAGAAAACTCTTCAGACCCATAGAGGCACATTTCAAACTAAAAAATATTAAATATATCATCCCCTTCTTACAATCATGGAACAGAAAAGAATAAAAATCAATTAGAACATCACAGTTAGAGCAAGATCAAAAGCGGAGAGCATTCTTGAAAGTAATTCTTACAAATGCGACTCATCTCTAGCTCAGTTACCTGATTCCCTCAAGGCTCTGACTGTATTTTCAACCATTCAGTAAGAGAGAGACAGAACAGCTGTACTCATTCAGAGCCAAAAGAAAGAAGACAGACCAGCACTACACTCCCTGTGGTCTGGGCAGGTAACTGTATTCCTGACCAGCCAAGAGAGAAAGAAGTCAGCCTTTCTGTGCCTTTTGCAGTTGTAGTGTCTATTGATCGCAGAGTGTAACGCGTGTCAAGATTCTCTGTGCAAGAGATGAGAAAATCAAGATTTTAGTTTGAAATACAATAAAATCATCACCATATAAAATTATAACGGCAAAAAATCATTAAAAGCCTTCAAAATAATACAATAATGGTCATAGATATGAGATATCAGATAAAAAACAGGTCAAGTTTGATTGATGGATAGCTAGTGTTGTAGTCCAGTCACCAATTCTCGAGTCCAAGTCACTCTCGAGACCCTACTCTTCGAGTCAGAGTCCAAGTCACTCAAGAAGCATCCGAGTCAAATCCGAGTCATCATTACCTGTGCTCGAGTCTCAGTCTGAGTCAACCACGAAGATTGGGTGACTGCACATCTTTAGACTGGGTATAGCGGGGGGGGGGTGCATAGTAGGGTAACTTACCTTGCAGCTGCACACGCCTGGGGCAAAGTACATCTGGATTCAAGACAAAAGTTTCCCAAGTCCAATTATCAATGTGCGAGTCTGTGTTCAAGTCCGAGTCCATCAGTGCGCAAGTGGGAGTCAGAGTCAGAGTGCGTCAGAATGCAAGAGTCCGAGTCAAGCCACAAGTCCCGAAATCAGCACTCGAGTCCAAATCTAGGACTCGAGTGCTCCAAGTATGTAGATGGCTAAGTATGCAAGAGATTGGTCAAATCTGATAGGAATGTGGATTATGGATTTATTAAAGATTATTCATTTTATAAAAAAGTTGAACATTGAATATAGACATTTCCAGTTGAGTAGAAACACTCAAATATTTCTTTGTTTTTTCTGTCAGACTCTTAAAAGTTACATTGCAACAAAAGGCTCTCCTCACTGTAACACCTGCCAGAACAAAAGATGAGGAGACATGAGGACTACCTTACATAGTTTTAAAGGATTGCTTTACCCAAAATACAAACAAAAAGTACTCTCTAGTAAACTCTATCTAGTCAGCTGACTTTATTTAATTTCCCAAGGTTTTACAATTTCTAGCTCATTGTAAATAGTTTTCATTGGAACTGAGATTTAAAAAAAGTCATACTTGTTACACACAGACTTGATTCACTTTTGTTTCCTGTGTGACTGAAATTAGCTTTATAACTCCTGAACTTGCCTTGGAATATTTTCAGTTTAAAGTAATCCAGTGATAGTTTTCTTTATGCCCATGACTACACTCTAAATAGCAACTGCTAATTAATGATTCAGCATACTTTTAACTGTGCCAATTAGCCAAAACGTTAACAAGTAAAGGCTAAAATACTGTGAAAATATGAGTGTGAATAAATACAGTTATCAGCAGCAACAAAAATTAATTCAACTCCCATGTAATGATGGGCCAACCGTTATCTTGAAACCAAGGATCCAATATCTGTTCATTTTGTCATTTGGGAGAAACAACCCTTTAAAAAACATCACTCTGTAAAACATAAAGATAAGTTAATTGTACAGAAAACTACTTATTTACAAACGGTCTCATGTTGAACTGAGGCTCATGTGGAGTTTATCTGTGAGGAGGAGCTGCTGCTGCCGGAGCTCTTCGTCTTCGGCCCTCTGGTGGCGCTGGGCTGCCGCTGCACCCGCTGGCTGGAGGCCTCTCGGCTCTTCTCACTGTGGCTCGCTGCAGCCTTACTGCGCACTGCTGACACAAAGTCAGAAAACACAGCAGGTTAAAGAGGCAGAACAACGTGTAGTTGTGGTGGTTGTAGCTTCACGTGCTCCAAGAACATGAAAAATGGATAAGGGCAATGAGATGAAAAAGATACAAACGCATGACATTTTTTATGGACACAATTACCCTTCTTTTAAATACAGTTTATAGCACTGCACACTTGATTAAAGCTGGGGAAAAAGGGATAAAAGGCTTTTGGCAACAACAAACTATGATAATTCAGGTTGTTTCAAGAGATGAAGGCCACACTACAAATAAATAACAAAACACACCCTTGCTCACCTCACCTCTAATTCATGGACCACTGCCACGAGCGTTATGTAAAGTCAAGAAGTCCTGGTATATTATCCCCTTTGACAAAACTAATATGTAGATAAAAGCTGCATGTCAACTGGTAAAAAAATAAAGAATGACATTTCAATAGGAGACTGGGAAAAACAAACTTTACTTTCTAGCCACTAAAACTCCAATTAAAAATATATTGTGCAGGCCCCAGCCTTGGCGCAACTGGCTGGGGCACCTGCACCGCACGCCGGCGACCCGGGTTCGATTCCCGACCCATGGTCCTTTCCGGATCCCACCCCGACTTTCTCTCCCACTTTCCTGTCACTCTCCACTGTCCTATCCAATTAAAGGCAAAAAGCCCCCAAAAAAATAACATAAAAAAAAATATATATATTGTGCTGTGAAAAGATCCACTGTAAACTACTCTGCATGTACACGCACGCACACACACAGTCCTTTCGGCATCATGAAGTGAGTAGAGCAGAGCATGTTGTTGTGATGCTGCTCCACAGAGTGAAGAAACATGCGGTACACTAATGATAGTAACATAGGCAGGCAAGTGGACAGATGGGGGTGTAGGACAGAGTGCAGCAGAGGGGACCTTGAGAGTGAGGAGCGTTAGCGTCTTGGGGGCCGTAGACCACAATCTTAGTGCTGACCCTTGTGGCTCTGGGGCCAGACGCTGAGGGGGGGGCTGCAGGAGGCTTAGGGCTCTTTCCAGAGACCAAAGAGTCCTCTTCTTCAGTAAACATCAGGCACAGAAAAACACAATTCAAAAATGATAGAAAAATAAGTTAGAGAGCCCCGTGACATGCACACAGTGAAGACTTATTTTTGATCTACTTTATATCGTCGTTCTTCAGTTCACCTTTAACTGACTGAAGAGGGAGTTTAGTGAGTGAGGGGGATTAGGTGATGCAGAGTGCAGGAATGAGTCACTACTACAGTGTGTGCAGTACTTAAGAGAAGGAATGTGAATAGGTTACATGTTTAAAAGGGCTGGGAGAAGCACAGATCACAAGAAGAATTACAAAAGCGACTGAAAGTTAAAGTCAGTCAGAAAACATTGTACACTTTGTTATGAAAAGCTGTGAGCCTGAGCTATGCAGACCTTGAACTATTTCTCTCTGAATAAAGGGATCCATACAACACAAAATCTACTGGTGTCAATAGGTGTATTCCTTTTTGTCTGTTTGTCACAGCTTCTAACCAAAACCTGTGATTTTGTAACAGCCAACTAGGATATACGAAGAGGCATTTAACAGTAAAAGGTGACTTGCAAGAAAGTTATTGTGCCAAATAAAAGAAAATGTTTTAACTTTCACAGTGCTCTGCTGACTACTAGAACAGTAACTTTTCTATCTTTCAATGCAGACATTTCCATTATCACTGCAGAAAAATGTAAAGCCTATACCTAATAACTTGAATAATGGTTGTACTCCATTTTGGTTGACATGTGAAGAGAGTAAGCAGGAACTAGTACTCCTAAACCACACATTATATATACTTATCTTGACAATCAATAACCTAACTTATAGATTACACTTTCAAAATGATGCGCGAGAGGTTTTACAGCAATTAAACTGTGCCTATAGAATACCTCTACCAATGCAATTCAAAAATGTAATTTTGGTTTTGGTTTTCTGGGTTGTTTCTCTAGCTGTTGTGACCACTAATCATCATTATTATTATTATTATTATTATTATTATTATTTATTGTCAGCTGTGACGAACTTCTGATAAAGTATTCATTGTGTGTGTTGCAGACATTAACCTCTGGCCTCAGTCGGTGCTGTGGTGATGCTGGTGGTGTGGGGGGCAGTTGATGATTCCCCAACACCGCAGCTCTCAGCGACCCTCTGACCTGCACACATCGCCTTCAGAGTCTGGAAGACTGCTTGAGGAGCCACATTCATCTTTAGCAGATCCACTATGATCCTAGGGGTGAGGGAGTAAAAATCTAAAATCAGAATTTTTTTGAGTCCATATGCATTACAGTCACTTTTTCTACTGATTTCTATTCAGTGGTGGAAGAAGTATTGTGATGCTTTACTTGAGTAAAAGCCCCATTACACATTGTCAAAATACATAAAAGTCGTATTTAAGTCCTGCATTCATAATGTTACCTACAAAGGTTTTATCAGCTAAATGCACTTAAAGTATAACAAGTAAAAGTAAGCATTGTGCAGAAAAATGCCCTTTATGTGTGTATATAACTATATTTATATATGTGACATAGATCATTTTAATTCTAGATAATATTGTTGCATCAAGTAGTATTTTATTGTTGTAGACAAACAAAGTTCTGATTGAGTTTTTGTAAAATATTTAAATAATTTGACTCTTTTGTGACTTATAGAGTTCATTTTTAGAGATGCATTTTTGTTCAAAGTAGGTAGAGTTGTTTCATAAATATAGTAGAGTAAAATTACATTATGTCTCTCTTACATGTAGTGGAGTAGAAGTATAAATTAGCATTAAAAGGAAATACTAAGGTAAAGTACAAGTACCTCAAAATGTAAAGTACATGTACTTAGTTACTTCCCACCTGTTATTACACTTACTTGAAGACCTCCTGGTCCATAGTGATCCCTGCAGCCTGGGTCAGCTCGAACAGCTCAGCCTCCTCAGCACTGAGGACCTTCTTCTTCTTGATAGCATATTTCTGCACGTTGATGGTGACCAGCAGCGCGGGGGAGTCCGGGGCGGAGGGGACCGTCTGTTGAGACATCACTGATACCGTGTGGGGACGAGGATCTGAAAGACAAGAGAGGATAAATAAGGGGAAATTATGTTTAAAGACACTGGATCAATAGTGCTGTAATGTTTCTACAGTTACCCGCCCTTAATGAATAAATGGAGGAACTACTTTATTTCATACTCCTCTTCAAATATAGCAAACACGTGACAAAAAACTACAATTTCATAACAATTACAAATACTTACCGTTAAACAAACAGTTATTAGTTGACAGTTTAGTAAGAGTATAGAACCGTTAGCTAAAACTGTCCCTCTTGCTAGTTCCAGGCGAGTCCCGTCAATAATACGTCATCAATATAAGACAACCAGTGTCGTCATAAACTGCTTTGCCATTATTGATGTGCTTAAAAATAACTTCAGTCCTTCAGATATTTAATGAGTATCCTGTTTTAATATAGATTTTTCAGCTTCAATTTGTCAGGTCAGACAAATTACTAAGTATTATCATTTTGTAAACACTGAGTCAAGTAAATAAATAAAAGTAGCGCTTCAAAGAAAAGAAATGGTGCAGTAATAAACAGAATAGAAATACAATTGTGCAAGAGAGTTTTGCAAGTGACTAATGTGCAATTATTGCAGGAGCAGTAAAGTATGTGCATGTGAAAGACAAAAAGATGAGATTAAAAAAAAGGATGTAAAATTAAATACTGTCTGGGAATAAAATACAATTTGTTGTAATAATAAATAAATGTGTGAGTGCAAACGGGTGCATTCTATGGAGTTATGAAGGCAGATTGTGGACGCCTCCAATGTATGTTGCACTGTTGTTGTTGTTGTTGTTGTTGTTGTTGTTGTTTGAGAAATAATTAATACACAAAACACACAAGACGAAAGAACGTCTACCGAACGAAACCGGAAGTACTTGGAGGATTCTCCTCTCGCACCTGCTCAGTCCTCTGCGCTGTCGTCCAAGAATGGCCGCTGCTGCAGCAGGAATAAACAAGCAGGGCACCCTAGCGACAATGGAGCCCTGCATCAGACACGGGAGGGGGGCTCACGGAGGCAACGTCAAGGTTGTTATAATATCACTAAAATACACAGCCCTATTATTGTCGAAGTGATCGTGTTGTTTCGTTAGTTTGCACGATGTCATTTCGTCTTCATGGATTCTGATTTTGGGTGCTGCGTTGGCGTTGGTGACAGTTGATGCCAAACAATCGGCTATATTCAAACAGGGCCACGTGGAAACGCCGTATGAAAAGAACGTTATTGCTTGTTTGTTTTATAATCGACTTGACAATATTCGTGCAAAATCCCAGCCTGATGTTTGTGTTTGCAGTATGCTAGCAGTTTACCATTGCTAGCTGGCGTCATAGCTGAGTGTGCCACAGAGGTGGACTGCAGCTCCTCTGTGTGGCAGCATAGCTCAGTAACGTTATATATTTTCAAAGTGCACAGTGTTAATGCAAGCTGGGCACAAAATAAGCCCCTGACAAATCCTGGTAAAATATGCAAGGGGTTGTTACATTTGCTTAACTCACATGCCAAATAAAAGTAATCTATTGAGTTGCTGGTAATATTTCACACGCCATTTGGCCGGTTGTCAAAACAGTTGTTTGATCCCTGCAAGATAAAACCTGTTACTCTCAAAATTGCTTAGCAGATCTTAGTAGTCACAATCACATTTGTTTAGAGATCACAGATATAATTGCTATGAGTGGAGCAGCATGAATCTCACACACATATTCAAAAACTCTTAAGATATGACTCGTTTATTTTCAGTTGTTGTGCATCAATCTGCATACACATAGGTGATAACTTGTAAAATCAGTCCCAACTTCCCGATTTATCTTTCCTCTGTATTTATCTGCAGCAATGACTGTCACAGACAAGGTTGTCTAGATGTTAATCAATAAGTGTTTTCTCTCATCTACAGGTGCTGGAGTGTGGTGTGTGTGAGGATGTCTTCTCTCTGCAGGGGGACAAGGTCCCTCGTCTGTTGCTCTGCGGTCACACAGTTTGCCATGATTGCCTAACCCGGCTGCCCCTGCATGGCAGAGCGGTCCGCTGCCCCTTCGACAGACAGGTCACTGAGCTGGGTGAGTAAGGGGATTTCTGTTACTACGGCTACAAATTCAAATATTCAAATATTCAACTCCTGTCTGACTTTTGTAGGTTTTTAGGTATTTTATGTTTCCAATTATCTTGGCCAGTCATTGCTTAGAAATAATAACTCATAATCATGAGCCTGTACACTGCAATACGCATGGACATCAAGCCATAAAAGCCCATATTTATTCATAGTACTTGTGTACACATGTGTTCATGGATCGGTCAAATGTTTAATATAGGTTGGACAATATAACGGCTACAAAATTGTTGCATTCACATGAATTGATACAGGAGACTATAAGGAACTCATTATGTCACTGTTTATTTAGACTGTTTTCTCTGTTTTGAAAGTAAAACTCTTGACCTATTTCTTTTATTTTGTCTTTAAGTTTCTCTTTTTTCTCCACATCTGTTTAGGTGACTCTGGAGTTTGGGGTCTGAAGAAGAACTTTGCTTTGCTCGAGCTCTTGGAGCGTCTCCAGAATGGAGCCTCCAACCAGTCAGGAATGGCAGAGGATGTTCTGAAAGGCATGGGAGAAGTAAGAAAACCCATAAATCAGATACATATATAGATCACTATCACAACTACTGCACCTTTCGCTAACAGTTCTTCTATACTTCTATACTAGTGTATAATCCGGTGTGATGAGGACGAGAGCCACACAGCCTCTATGTACTGCACTGTGTGTGCCACCCACCTGTGTGCCGAGTGCTCCCAGCACACCCACTCTACCCGAACGCTGGCCAAACACCGCCGGGTGCCGCTGGCTGACAAGCCTCACGAGAAGACCCTGTGCCCGCAGCATCAGGTCCACGCCATCGAGTTTGTCTGCCTGGAGGAGGCCTGTCAGTCCGGGCCCCTCATGTGCTGTGTGTGTAAGGAGTACGGCAAGCACCAGGGACACAAGGTAGGTCAAAAATAACTCATAGTTTAACTCCTGTTAGATATCCTCATCTAGAGAGGCATGCTCATGTGTTCCCTATCTCTCTTTTCAGCACGCTGTTCTTGAGACTGAAGCGAATCAGATCCGTGCATCCATTTTGGACATGGCCCACTGCATCCGCACCTTCACAGATGAAGTGTCCGAGTACTCGAGGAAGCTGGTGGGAATCGTGCAGCAAATAGAGGGCGGAGAGCAGATAGTAGAGGACGGAATAGGCATGGCGCACACTGAACATGTAAGGATTTAAATAAAAAATCTCAAGCTTTTAGTTAGATTGAAAGTGTGTGGTTAGCGGGTACAACTTTAATTTAAGAATCTAAACTATTATTCCCTATTTAAAATGAATATTAATTAATTATTGGCTTAACTTTTATTGTAATGTATCATCTTAGCTTACTTTCTTTCATTTTGAAACATTGATTCTACCTTTGTTGTAAGAAATGTGCTTTATAAATAAACTAGACTTCCTGTCTCCGTCAGGTCCCCGGCACAGCGGAGAGTGCGCGGTCTTGTGTCCGGGCTTACTTCGCAGACCTCCACGAGACTCTGTGCCGGCAGGAGGAGATGGCGCTGAGCGTGGTGGACGCTCACGTCAGGGAGAGGCTGATCTGGCTGAGGCAGCAGCAGGAGGACATGACCATCCTGCTGTCTCAGGTCTCCACCGCCTGCCTGCACTGCGAGAAAACACTGCAGCAGGTAGGAGACACCACAAACGCACCACAATACATAAATGCATACGGATGAAAGGGTAACTTTCCCATGTTGATTTATCTGATTAACTAATAGGAACAACAAGTATTCCAATATTGAGCGAGAGACACTGACAGGCTCAGATTAAGTGTATGACAACATTACAGAAAATAACCCTACAGGACCCCATCCAGTTACCCTTTTAAAGCCTCTATTATCTGATATATATGGTAATAGCTCTGATATATGTTGCTTCTCTCCTTCTGTAGGACGACTGCAGAGTGGTGCTCTCTAAGCAGGAGATCAACTGTTTGCTGGAGACGCTTCAGAAGCAGCAGCATCAGTTCACAGAGCTCGCAGATCACATTCAGCTGGATGCTGGCATCCCCGTCACCTTCACCAAGGTACACAATGACCCCGAGGATTGTGTTTCCTGTAGCCAACAATTCTTTCACTAATAGATTCGATTTTGGCTTTGTTTCAATATCTTGTGTTTTCAGGACAACCGGGTCCACATCGGCCCCAAGATGGAGATCCGTGTTGTAACCCTTGGGCTAGACGGAGCTGGAAAAACCACAATCCTGTTCAAGCTGAAACAAGATGAGTTCATGCAACCCATCCCCACCATTGGTAAATGCATCTAAAGTATGCAATGAATCTATATAAACACAACGATTTTGCTCTCAATAACGCTTCTTTTCCATATTTTCAAAGGTTTCAATGTAGAGACGGTGGAATATAAGAACTTGAAATTCACCATCTGGGACGTAGGTGGAAAACATAAGCTCAGACCGCTGTGGAAACACTATTATCTGAACACTCAAGGTAGTGTTTGTGCTCTTTACTTTGGATATACTGTTTAAGGTGGTCTAAATGTCACACCGACATGTTAATGTACAGCTTTTATATCTCAGGGTAACACATTTCAATATGTATTTGATGCACATATGCAGTACAGTTTGCACATGTTTTTATTTCTCACCTAATCCCTTTTGTGCTTTGCTTCTCTGTGCAGCGGTGGTGTTTGTGATTGACAGCTGCCACAGGGACAGACTGATGGAGGCTCACAGCGAGTTGGCTAAACTACTGACGGAGAAGGAGCTGAGAGATGCCTTGTTGCTCATCTTTGCAAACAAACAGGTAACGGAATCAAAATAATGTTGTTTTTACACCATACAGTTTTCCCATATTTCGGATATCTCGTATTTTTTGTAAATATTTGCTTTACTTATATAGTTTACAGCATACAGAATGTCTTTATCTACATTTGGGTTGTTAGTCACCGGTGCTTTTTATATATATACTTTTAATTTCAAAAACTTTTGTGTACCTAAATGCTGTCTATTCCTAACATTTATTTGTCCAGCACTGTTGACCTTATTCTTATCCTATATTTATTTCTGTTTAAGTACATTGAGCGGTGAAAAACTGGAGTCCTATTCCTTTTGTGTGCACAGATACTCTGCCAATAAAGCTGATTCTGCTGAGAATAACCTTGTCTTAGCTCAGACAGAGTTGATGATCAGTTTGCATGTCTGCAGGACGTTCCCGGGGTGGTGTCAGTGGAGGAGATGACGGAGCTGCTGAGCCTCCACAAGCTGTGCTGTGGGAGGAGCTGGCACATCCAGGGCTGCGACGCCCGCAGCGGGATGGGTCTCCACGAGGGGCTGGACTGGCTCTCCAGACAGCTGGTGGCTGCTGGGGTCCTGGACGTCGCCTAAATATAAAACATCTACTCTGGCCTGAACTGACTCTCCCCTAACAACTGAACCCAACTCCCCCAGCCTTTGCTCATTTCCTAATATTAACTCCTCAGACTGCGGCTTTAAGCCCCCTCATCTTTCCCTCTTTGTGCACAAATGTGGGCAAAGAAAATAAAGATGTAAATACTTTCTCTCGCTTCACTGAATCAGAACATGGAAACTACAAAACCCTGAGAAATAAACTCACATTCCCCCAAAACCTGAATTAAAACCCCCATCATGCTTCTTCTCTAAGGCAGCTCACACGGTCTAGCACATTGCTTACGGTTTCTTTGTTCCAACTTCTTTTCTAATACTGAGCTGTTAATCTGGCACCTATAGCTAGCTGATTTTAGTCCAGTGGTAATAATGCTCCTTGTGCCCTGACAGTGAACTCTACCTGTGTTTTCTACCTAACGCTGTTCATCATAACCACCTCTAATGTGACAGTAAACCTGACTAAATGCAGAGTAGTCTGTTTGTAGTGATCGTATACCTTCTGTTGATTCAGTATACTCGGACAACGCGTCATATACTCCTGAGAAATACCTTTTTAGCTACATTCAGTTTATTTGCAGGTAAGATGGGATAGACATGTCCTCAATGACTTCTAGTGGCTTCAAACTGGTCAAATATTTAGAGTTTGGCTCTTTTCTCACTTTGCCTTGACATATTATGTTAGCAATAGCAGTTGATGTTTCATGGGGTCTTTGTGGTTTTTTTTTAAGTGTACTGTTAGAACCTATTTAATGCCACAGCTGTTCTTATTTTCTGTTACAGAACAAACGGTTTACTGAACTTATTTATGAGCGGGAATGTTACTTTGATATAAGGCTTTAGTGAGAAACTCAGTTTTTATGCCCCGATTCTGCCTCCGTTGTGTGGGGTCTCGCACCCAGAATGTGTTGAATGCACGTTTGCTGCCTCACTACTTTATTTGGACGCAAAATAACCATCTGCCGTTTTGTAGACTCTTGAGTTTTAATCGAACTACAAAAAAAAAAGGTATTTCAACACCTCATAAGTCCTGTTTAGTGTGGAGATGGTACACCTTTTATTCAGCAGCCTTCAGTAATACATGTGAAGCCTAACACTGACACTTGGTATTAAGGACCTATCATTGGACTTCGATTTAATCTTTTTTCATTGCTATGTAATGTGTACATGTATCTATGTATAAAAATACTAATTAAAAAAATGCACGTGTTTAAAAAAAGCCTTTCCGCAGTTTGTGAAAACATTTCCGTTTGTTTTTGAACATAGAAGCACAATGCGCATCAAACCTTTGTTACAGTGGACTTGATAATGGCTTTTGTAAGTTATTCATAATGTGTTGCTGTTAAATAAACTAATTGACCTTATTTGTCTGGTTTGAAACTTCTTTTTTGAGCTAATACCAACTAAAAAACCATTATTACTGTCTGTTTCAAAGCATTCTTTAATATCTTTCTGGTAAAAAACAAAACATCACTGTACAGGACATGATTAAGACACACGATCACTTCACAGTGATGTTGATTATGCTGATGTCTTCATACGGTTTGTCGGTCTTGGGGTTGATTTTGACATTGGAGATCCTCTGGACGGCTTCCATGCCCTTCGTGCATCTTCCGAACACGGTATGCTTGTTGTCTAGCCAAGGCTGAGGGAAAAAAACCAGCACATTATACATTTAACATTACATCTTCAGGGACGCCAATGGCTTTACACATCTGTTAATGTCGTATGTTTCCCTGAGTAAGTGTCAGTCACATCTCTTTTTGGAAATGCAAGGCCTTTAAAGAAAATGGAAATGCTTGCACAATATTTGGCATGAGGTGCCAGTGAGAGGCTGATGGCACGGCTGGAGAACAAGGCAGAGTTGGAGAACAATAATATCCAGGTCCAAGTCATGTGCTCTCTGTACTTTGTGCTGCATCGCTGATGAGTTTGAAACTCTGTTGAAGTGTTAATGACTGTTGACAGCAGGATAGAAGCTCAGCCCGGCTAATCACTATCAGCACACTGAATAAACTTCCCTTCTCAGTCTAATCATTTATTCAGTGGAATACTACGAAGCTTAGAAGTGATTAAATTCTAGCCCATTTAAAGAGTCTCGCAACGGCCAAACATTGATGGCTAGTTTAATTCCTCATTCCCCTCTTGGGTTTGTCAAAGCTTCAGGTCCTTCTGTCAACTTTATGTTGGATGCATTACTGTAAAACAAAAGATTTCTATTAGTACTCTTTTTATGATAAGTGTTTTGATAGACCAAAACAGTAAGAGGTTGACATGAAAGAAAGGTTTCTAATGCACACTTTTTTAATATACTAGTCTGACATTAAAGTAATTTCATCCACAACTTAAAATGGTCTCTCTCAGTGTCTCTATCGTACAGATTTTATTTGGACATAGGAGATAATTACAGACATTGTTCAACATGTTTTTTTAACTTTCCCACAGAGCTAAGCTTGCAGTTTCCTCATTTCTAGACTTAATAAGCTGCTGCTTCATATTAACAGTACAAGAGTATATCAATCTTGTTATCTATCTTTAATCGCTCTTGAAAAGGCAGAAAGAGAAATGCTCTCTGTGCGTTTTTAATCTTGGTCTGCCGTAAGCTTTATGCAAACTGATGGCTTCATGTCAGATGTGATAATGTGAATCCATTGCATGTCAGATTTTTCAGACAACTGGCTTGTCTATCCAAACGTGACACCAACTTTTACAAGAAGACTGTACTGAAAACTAGACTTACCGTTGGTACAACAGTGATGAAGAACTGAGAGCCGTTGGTCCCCGGGCCCCCATTTGCCATACTGAGTGTGTATGGGCGGTCATGTCTCAGAGTGGCGTGGAACTCGTCCTCAAACTCTCCCCCCCAGATGCTCTCTCCTCCCATGCCTGTGCCTGTGGGGTCTCCTGTCTGGATCATAAAACCCTGCACACAGCAAAGCCACAGATTCAGACGCAGCTCAGTCCGATAACTGATGAGGTCTTACCAGCACAGAAGAAAACTCACCTTGATTACTCTGTGGAATATATGTCCGTTGTAGTAGCTGTTCCTGCTGTGCACACAGAAGTTCTCCACCGTTTTGGGGCATCTAGGAAAAATAAAGACAAAGTACTGTTAATATCTTGTTAGGTGTAAAGAGATGTCTGAACAAGGACCTGAAAGAAGGGGAAACATACTCTACGGGGAACAGCTTGATGTGGATGTCTCCCATGGTGGTGTGGATGATGGCGCTGTCGGACACTCTCTTGGGGCCCTCCGCCTGAGTGGCAGCCATCACTTCCTCCTTTGAGGGCTTCTCGTTGAAGATGTCTCTGTCCGAGTCAGCACTCTTTGTATCCTCTGGTTCTCTCTTTGAGAACTGAAGGCAACAAATGTATTCAGACATAGAGTTGAACTAAATATGTCGCTGTATCATTTTAGATTTGAATGGGAACTTCTCTCACCATGTAGAAGCGGTTCTTCTTGAATGCAGTACAGAATATGGTGGGGTCTGGCTCTGTGTTATCTAAGGCGGGGTTGTCACATGCTTTCATCTCCACAGTGGGGGCCACATGCATGGCTTTCGCGACCCCCTGGAACAGACTCAGCTGCACCACACGGACATTCTCCAGCTTCCCGAGGATCCTCACACATCTGAGGAACAAAATCATCATTTATCTCAATAGCTGACATCAAGGTTTAATCAACCGACCATCACCAAAATCAATTGGTAACTCTTTCCACCAAAAGAAGTATATGCAGGTTCTTTTTAAACTAAGAAATCCAGCTTAAATTAATTTGAGTCTCTTTTAAAAATCACTCTGGGTGTATCAGTAGAAACAAAATGAAGTGTGTTTTATGATGATCGGGAACATAAAACTATTGTTGTCTGACTGGAGTTTGGTGGCCTTAAGGAGAGCATATGATTTGAATGCTTTGTACATTTATAAATCACAATAATAAAAATAACCCTATTAATTGTATTTATCATGCATTTACTACAACATTTGACATAGCATCGAGCCAAAAAATAAGCAAAACTTCATTTCCATAACTTGTCATCAGGCTAAAGCCAATCAAAACTTGAGCGTATTGCCACGTTTGTTTTACCCTTGGGAAAAAATTCCAGCTAAACAACAGATATTTGTGCATGGGTTTTTGTCCAGAAGGAAAGTGGCTTTAATGGCATTAAATTAATGAAATTGAAATTGGCCCTTATATGAACGCACCTGTTGGTTTCCACATTGATGACTTTGATGCCCAGCATGGTGCCGTAGAGCACAAAGTGGCCGGTCTCATCAAAGATGATGTTTGTCAGCCGGATCCCGTCCACCTTCTCCAGTTCTCTCTCCACAGCCATCCGCCTCCCGAACTCCATGTCAGGAAGCTGCTGCCTCATCTGCTGCAGCTCTGTGAACATCTAACACATGAAGCAGCTGTGATAAGCATGTGAATTAGACACATCAATAAAATTGGAAGCTGAGCGACATGCAAGTACTTACAGATAAAGACTCATCAAACACTCTCATCAGTTTTCCTGTCAGGAAGCGGAAGATACGGACTTTCCTGTCAGTGGCAATGGTGGCCATTTTCTTCCCGTCAGGAGAAAATGTAAGGCTGGTGGGGTAGGTTTTATTTTTTGCAAATTCATACAAGTCTGTGTCTGTTTTGTATTCCCAATGCACATATTTGGGGAATTTGAACTCATTTCGAAGGCCAGTCCAATACTCCAACATTCCTGCTTTGTCAGCAGAGACGATGACTCTAAATTTTGGATTAAGGCGAATTTGGGACAGTGGGGAGGAGTGCATCTTGTCAAAGATGTGAAGGGGCTCGTTGCTTCCCCTTCCGTCATAGACGAAAATCTTCCCTGTGGATTTTTCCGAGCAGGCCACCGTGGAAATGGCATCTCCAGGATTGTACACCCACTCTGACTGGCCTGGGTGAAAGCTTCACAGAGGAAGGAAAAAGGTCATGTTACAATGGGGGGAAAAGTGTCCAGCATCTTAGTAAACATTTCATTCCTTAACATGCACACATAAAGTACATTAACCTACCCCAACTTCAGCATATTGATCATGTCAAAGTTGACCACATCAAATACTTTCATGGCCTGATCATCACCGACAGTACAGAGAAGAGCCCCTTCTGAACTGACTGCAATGCTTTCAATCACACCTGCAAAAACATAAACAAAAACAATGTATACAACGCAAAATGCAAACACTAAAATATATTGAAGGGAAGCAATCATATGTTTTTCAAAAAAATAATCAAACAGAAGAAATATATTAAAATCATACCGAGATTGCTTCGGAAGTGCTTGACAAACTCTATTCCCTCATCTTCCTTCTTCTTCCAAAACTTGACATGGCCATCCTGGCTGGCGGTGATAATGAAGTCTGTCCTGAAAATGAAATATGTTGTTTCATTAGAAGCAAACACAGGGGGCCAAATCAGAAATAAAGTCATACCTGCCGGCAAAAGGCTTTCACATCACAAACAGGCATTCACATCTTATAACACACTGAATAAAAGTTGGAAACATATTGAACATGGCACAGTCTTTTGTCACCATTTCATTACGTTATTTTACAATGAATCATGAATGCTTGCACGTGATTAGCACAAAGTCAATGCTATCAATAATTTACATTGATAATTGAGCCACACCATTTCAACTGTAACTGAAAGATAGACAGCAGCATAATCAATAGTACTTTGCAAATCTCCTTTATCAGTTGTGCATGATAATTACTCTTCAAAATAGTGTCTGTGGAAATAATGCACTAATAAGTAAGGTGTCCCATATGGATCAAATAGGGTGTGTGTAATTTAATAGTTAAGTTTGTTGGGAATTCACTTACTTGGTACAAACTATCTGTGTGATAACGTCTCTGTGCATGTAGCTCCGTTCATACATTGCAGCAGAGGGCAGGTTGTCCAGGTAAACACGCTCATATTCCAGTACTGAGGGAATAAACAAAACAAACACACAAGAGTTAGCGGGAGTTTAGTTAGCATGGTTAGCATTGTTTAGCAGGAGCTACAAATGAATAAAATGTCTCTAACTGCCAGAAACACACCTTTTCTTTTCTTAGGCTGGGAGGCTTCGCTTGGCATGGGTCCAACCCATTCCTCTTCTTCTGCATCCCCCTTTTCATCCTGAACGTCTTCTGCTTTTCGTTTGAGCTCCACATTGTTTTCTGCCTCCGCCATCGCTGCCAAATCTTCCGCGTTGTCCTTTCGTTGTTACGGCACTTCCGGTCGGAGCGTAGATTACTGAATGTTCTATTACTAGTTCATATCATGCAGTATTTGATTAAAATAATAATACAACATCATTCATTTTATAGGTACAAAAAAAGGTATAGTAGTATTATGATTACTTTTTGTTTTCTGTGTTTTTGGAAATAATATCATGGTCATTTCTCAAATTGAAATATTCAACAATTTATACCAGTAAGGTACTACTGGAACTAGAGGAACTAATTGTTTCCGAGGGTGCATTTTTATGGAACACTTGGGTTAAACCAAATGTATTTTTTCTTGGGGATGGTTGAATAATTATTAGTGATTGTTTGGGATCTAGCGCATTTCTGATAGATATTCCGGAGAATGTATTCCTCACTTAAACTGATATCAATGTAAATTCACTGATTTGAAGGTAATATTTATAAATGTAACGAAATATATAAAAGTACTTTATAGAGAACCCCCCCACATACACCGAAGTAAACAACAAGCACAATAAGTGTGGCAAACATGGCTGTAGTGACTGAAGTATAATATTTGTAATATATAATACTTAGTAAGATATCTTAACAAACTTAATCCTTCGGGTTATAATACACTTTGCTATAAATTAAGAATTAAAAGGTCCAAAATAAGACAATTTTCTTCTTTTGACTGCAAAGCTCGGCGGCAGAATGAGCAATATTTACATCCAAGAACCACCATCAAATGGAAAGGTGAGCGCAATTTTAACTTGAATATGACTCCTCTATGTGCGTTTCGAACACGATCTATCACTATATAATTTACTTTTAAACTGTATAACATTGATGGTGTTTATCTACGTTGCACAATTCAGCGAGAAGATAGTTATCATTTCTTATTTTGAATGCTTCCACTCTGTGACGCTTCTTTAGGTCCTGTTGAAGACCACAGCAGGCGACATTGACATTGAGTTGTGGTCCAAGGAGGCTCCTAAAGCATGCAGGAACTTTGTGCAACTGTGCATGGAAGGTAAGATCTCAAAGCTAGCTAAAATACTCTTTAAGATAATGCAGAACTCGCTAAAACAACAAGACCAGTCATTACAGCAACACTAGTCTCCCAAACCTGCAAACTGAAGGGTTATCTAATTGTCTTGTATGTCCCATCTAGGTTACTATGATGGCACAATGTTTCACAGAGTGGTACGTGAGTTCATTGTCCAGGGTGGAGATCCCACTGGAACAGGGACAGGTGGAGAGTCTGTCTATGGTCGACCATTCAGGGTAAGACTTCTGCACTACTTTTTGATTATTCAATGTATCCGATGTTAAAACCAACAGAATGAATAAAGTACAAATCACTCTAAGGTCATGTTAACCTACAGTACTAACTCCTATGCAAAGTCAAACATTTAAGGATTGAGCTGAGTTTGAAATCACACACCCTTTTGAATACCTGTGTCTTTTTTACATTTTTAGGACGAATTTCACTCCAGGTTGCGCTTCAATCGGAGAGGTTTGGTTGCCATGGCAAATGCTGGCCCACATGATAATGGCAGTCAGTTCTTCTTCACCTTGGGACGTGCAGATGAACTCAACAATAAACACACCATATTCGGCAAGGTGAATCTGAATAACTGTAGGAGTTTATATAAATATTTCCTGTGAATTAATGTGTGTACTGGGCCACATTACTGACTGTGTGCAATGCCTGCCACATACACTGACCCAGATCAGCATTATTTACCAAACTGCGTATGTTATTGAGTACTCAACCTCATGTTTTTTCCCAACAATGCCCACTGCAGGTCACAGGAGACACGGTGTACAACATGCTCAGATTGGCAGAAGTTGAATGTGACGCTGACGAAAGACCTTTGAATCCCCACAAAATAAAGATTGCTGAGGTGTTTTTTTTCTTCAATTACTTTTTTTATTTGCTGGACAGCTTTATCATGTCTTTTATTTACATACTGATGTAAAAAACGTTTTGTTCTTCTAGGTCCTTCACTCTCCTTTTGATGACATTATACCTCGGGAAACAAGGAAATCCAAGAAGGACAAAGATAAAGAGGAGGCAAAGAAATCTCAGTCAAAAGCCACAAAGTGAGTGATGAACTTCATCTGTCTCACTAAGTGTATCTACATCAGAAACATTACATCAGACTTAAACAGATATAATAATATATGAAAACAGTTGTTTTTCTTTGCTCCTGGCTCCATCTTTTGTTACAGGGAATTTTTAGCGTCATTTTGTTGCAATGCTTAAGTGAAGGAGTTCAAGTATCTCGGGGTCTTGTTCTCGAGTGAGGGAACAATGGAGCGTGAGATGGGTCGGAGCAGCGGGAGCGGTACTGCAGTCGCTTTACCGCACCGTTGTGACGAAAAGAGAGCTGAGCCAGAAGGCAAAGCTCTCTGTCTACCGGGCCATTTTCGTTCCTACCCTCACCTATGGTCATGAAGGATCGGTCATGACCGAAAGAACGAGATCGCAGATACAAGCGGCCGAAATGGGATTTCTCCGCAGGGTGGCTGGCATCCCCCTTAGGGATAAGGGGAGAAGTTCAGTCATCCGGGAAGGACTCGGAGTAGAACCGCTGCTCCTTCGTGTTGAAAGGAGCCAGTTAAGGTGGTTCGGGCACCTAGTTAGAATGCCACCTGGGCGCCTCCCTAGGGAGGTGTTCCAGGCACGTCCAGCTGGGAAGAGACCGAGGGGTAGACCTAGGACCAGGTGGAGGGATTATATCTCTTCGCTGGCCTGGGAGCGTCTTGGAATCCCCCAGTCAGAGCTGGTTGATGTGGCCAGGGAAAGAGAAGTTTGGGGCTCTCTGCTGGAGCTGTTACCTCCGCGACCCTGACGAAAAAGCGGGAGAAGATGGATGGCTTACCCTCAATTTTGGCTGCATGTGTTGTTGTTATTTATGCCGACTGTGTTTTTTTGTTTGTAGGAACTTCAGTCTGCTATCATTTGGAGAGGAAGCTGAAGAGGAAGAGGAGATGGTGAATCAAGTGAGCCAGGTACTGAAGCACAGAACTAGTTGCCGACTTGCTGCCAATTAAATGGCTGTGAAATGATTTTCATATTTTCATCACGAATGGATGGATAGGTAGATGGGTGGGTTGATGGATGGATGCTTCATTTATCCCATATGGGAAATTATTTAATGTTCATGTTTATTCACGGTTTGACAAACCATTAAAATTGACCACATCTGCCATTGACTCTGCCAGTCAGACACACTCACATCTATAGGGAGTGTCATTGCCAAAGCATGTTCTATTTCATACAATGACCAGAAAAAACCCTGTAGTCTTGACTTCAACGATTTAATGGTTGTAACATGACTAGATCTGTAATCCATGTCTATCTTAGACATTTAAATCGTTTACACTTTAGGAAAAAAAGTAAGTGTGTGTGGGCCACTAAAATGTTTAAAAATATATTTTGGGTTTTTTCTATTCAAATGAAATGGAAGATTCAGAAGTTGAGACTGTTTTGAATAATGCAAAAGGGGAGAAAACTAAGTCTTTATCCTACTATTGTTTGTGTTTCTTCAGACACTAAAGGGAAAAAGCAAGAGCAGCCATGACCTTCTGAAAGATGATCCCAGACTGAGCTCTGTTCCTGCTGTTGATAAGTGTGTGCAATGAATAATACTTATAATTATACATTAAGCACTTTCTCCTACAATTGTAATCCTTGTCCTTTTTACTTTTTTGAAGGAAAAAAAAGAAGCGCACCTCAGGAGAAACGGCTGAGGTAACTCGAACACTGTAAAATCTCCTTTGCCCCAAAACAAGGTTCCCAGAGTTTATGTTCACTGATTTTAAATGTCTTTGTGTTCTGTCTGTCAGACACACGATATGGCCGATGGTGATGTCGAAGATGACATGGATTCAGACGAAGAGTATGACTCCGATGAGAGGCAGAAGATGAGAGAAATCATCAGCAACAAGCTAAAGAAATTAAAAAGCGAAGAGAAAGCGGCAGATGACGAGGAGCGAGGGAAAAAGCCCAATCGCAGGTAAGTCTGCATGATTCTGATCCGAGTGAGTTAACATATAATCTGTATCCAACAGATGGCAGGTTTGTTTAATAAATAGTCTGCAAGCTTTTTGATTGTGTAGTTGTTCTACTTGTAATGAAGCGTAACAACATCATGGGGGAGCTGTTGAACTGCGTTATACAGGGAAAGGAATGACAAGCAACCCTCCTGTTTCAAGAGTACAGTAAGATGAGAAGAGACCATCCAAACTGGACACGCTGAATTTAGTAAATGCACAAAGGGAGTCAGGGCTTCATTTTTAAAAATGTACAAACCCTGAGTTAAAGTATCAGTACCAAATGAACAAATACAATCCTACAAACTAAGAAGCATTATTGAGTGTTTTTTCTGCAACAGCAAATACTTCTGTTTCTCTGATTAGATTTCAAAAAGCACTATACTGTTGTTGTTCAAAAATGTTTTCCTTCAAAAAGACATTTCTGATACTGAATCCCACCGTAAGTTCCCAAGTATTATCAATAGCATACATTTGTGATGTCATGTTAAAGGGATACTTCATTCATTTAGAATGGCACTTTCAAGTTGGGGGACTTTAGTAGGGGAAAAGGAATGTCAAAGCATAGACAAAGTATCCTGCCTTTTAGTTCCTAATATGGGTTGAGCTCCAGAAGCAGCAGGTACTCCATACCCCTTCGAAATTTAAATGCATTTTTAATAACACGTTTAAATGACCACTTCTTTCAAACCTCCAGTTTTTAATGCTGGCTGATAATGTTATGCATGATTCTTGCTTGATGAGTAAACTCACCCATGAGTAAAGTGGGCGGAGTCTCCCTTTTTAAAAAGGTTTAAAAAATATCATTCCCCAAATAAGTCCTGTTTCTGCTTCTTGGTACTTATCTAATTTATTGCAGCACTTCAATTTGAGCAGCATTTAATAATAGAGATATTGAGGTTTCAGAACTGTAGCTCCAGTCTCTCCCCATTTCTCTCGTATCCTGGTATCATTAACATGCTCGTATCTACCAGCTCTGTTTCTACACACTTACTTTCACACATTAACACACACACTCACACTCACTGGAACAACATCAGTGGACCTGCGATTTGAAACAGGAATGTTGGCACTCAAACCAAATTACTTACTGTGCTGAAGTAGAAGCAAACAGTGCGTCTGTGTGAGCCAGCAGTGTGAGTGAAGTCAAGGTGAGAGTGGAAGGTGATGGTGTGTGAGACAACATTAGTCTGAAAATGACCTGAGTAGAAAGGAGAAAGTCATTTATCTTTCATCCCTCTTTGATGCCGGCCAGTTATCTCTGCTCCATATCCTCTTAACAGGTAGCGCTCAACAAGCATAATCAACATACCCCTTCTCTCATTAGTGCTAATGGGATAAGGAGCAGGGCCCCCAGTCGTGTGTGTGTGTGTGTGTGTGTGTGTGTGTGTGTGTGTGTGTGTGTGTGTGTGTGTGTGTGTGTGTGTGTGTGTGTGTGTGTGTGTGTGTGTGTGTGTGTGTGTGTGTGTGTGTGTGTGTGTGTGTGTGTGTGTGTGTGTGTGTGTGTGTGTGTGTGTGTGTGTGTGTGTGTGTGTGTGTGTGTGTGTGTGTGTGTGTGTGTGTGTGTCCTGACTGACAGCCAGCCCAATGCAGGCAGACTGTAGTATATTAAACACAAGCGCAGATTGTTTTGCTACAAGAACTGTAACCCAACACAGTGGTTTGTCTTGGCAGGGAATCAAAGAGCAGGCTGGTAGGTACAGTGTTAGCCCGGGACAAAGGGGGCATTGTTGCAGCCTCGCTCTCCCACAGTTGCTTTGCTTTGAGCTGTGAGCCGCTCTGTGCGCAACGAGGAACACCTACTAGTATCTAGTCACCTGGGAAAAAGAGGAGAGGATGTTAAAATCAGCCACTGTTCTCAATTCCGTCTGATTGAGTTTACTTTGCATTTAACACTCAGATAAACAGTGTTCGAAGGAACTGTGTCTGCAGTATATAAGGCCTCAGTAAGAAGGGACATTTACAACAATGATTGTGTCTTTTCTCTTCAATTCAAGGCTGTTGAGACTGGAATTAGGAGTCTCCTAGAAACCAAAAGAGTTTTTACATCAGCTCAAATCTATCCTAAGTTGCTTCACACTGCTGTGTTCAATGGTTGCAAAATGCTTGGACTTGTTCACACTCATGAGCAGTCTGCCCCACTGGACCAAGAAATATTAAAACCTTAAAGATGAGTCACAATCAATCCACACCGATCCTATTTGTTTAAGTTTGTCTCGACCTGCTGTGAAGTGTGGTGTTGTTGGTATTGAGCTTTTCACACTCACGGTTTGACACTTCTTTTATGAAACTATTGATCAAGTCTGGTTTTACTGTGTTTGAAGTAGGCCTCTTTAGGGGGTTGCTTTATAAAAGACACGACTGAATGAAGTCCCAAAAGCAGTGTATGTGGTAGTCGCCACTTTTGTTAAACCCGACGGGGCATGACTGGGGAAGCAAAACGCTTCCATATGGTTGTGGGACGCAGTGTGTGCTGCTTCTGCCAGCAGGCCTGGCTCCCTCTGCTGTCTCCGGTAATCGCTTCTCAGTTACTCCAGGCTGGAGATAACACAACTGCACTTCCTGTTATTTATATCACTTGTTATCACATACTTATATATGGTGTACTGTGTACAGTGTGTGGCAGCGACTTTAGTAATATGGACTTTAATAGAGACTAAAGTAACATGCAAGTGTGTGTTCAGTCTGCAAGAAAAGCTGGTGTCTTACTGCTATCAATGTCAGTTTTTAAATTAACGAGTCTGCCGCTTATTTTATTTTTTGTATTATAATCTGTCAGAAACTAGTGAACAAAGTCCAGCACATTTTCCTGGACCCTAAAATGACGTCTTCAAATGTTTTGATCGAAACAAAACAGATAGATTTCTTTAAAATGACTTAAAACTGAGAAAAAAACATTAAAACTTCACATTGGAGGAGCTGCATCTAGAGCATGTTTGGAGTTTTTGCTAAAGAATATTGTTTTATTATCAAAAAAAGTTGCAAATTAATCTTTTTTCAATGGACTAATTCATTAATTGACGATTGTTGCAGTTCGACTCTTTATCTTACTGTTCCTGGTTTTGGTCTCCTGCCACAGTGGTCCTTAAGAAAGTATTATTCTAGCCTTGTGGACAGTGGAAGTGAAATGGGAGAGCAGACACTAATTATCCTGCCCAAGTGGCCGTTCCCCGGACGCTGCGTCACTCTCTATTAATTGGCTGCACCTGTCTCTTGTCATTGGTCATAACCCAACGCGCTCCCAGTGAAAGGTTGGCCAGATCAAGAAAGCATTCGCCGCTGCTGTTGTGCAGAAAACTGCTTGAGATAATCCAGTTCTTGGCAGCGAGATTGTGTATGTTTTGGAGCTGCCAGGTTTACACATCTCTGGCCCACTGTAGCATGTCTGCTGCATATGGGGCACTTGCTCGCTGGAAACTGTTCCAGACAGCGATGCATGTCTAGGTCTAAAACTTTTTGAAACTGAATAAAAGCAGCTTGGATTGTGGTCAATGTCAACATTTGACAATTTGCCTGTTTTCTTTGTCTGAAAAGCAAGAAAAATATTAAAAAGAAAGGGAACATTCTGAAAGATGCATCCAGGTATTCCTCGAAACTCATTATGTTTTAATTATGACCAACTTACAGTAGAAGTATTTGTGAGTTTACAGCTCTGAGAGGAACCTGGGTCCGCTGCATGGGTAATGTGTTGGTCTAGATCACTCTGCAAAGTCATGCAAATTCCTGTGTTGAGGTTGGATTCCTCCACTCCAGCTCACAGTTCTCCTTGGCTTTAAACCAAGCCATGGAGTGCCCCCTGAGGGGAGTTCAACCAGCCATCTTGTTATTCTAGCACATTCATCCACATCACTTGCTCAGTCGTTAGAGTCCACCATAGCAGGAAGAAGCTGCCATCCCTGGGTGTTAAATGTAACTTTTAAATCCCCATTTAACTTGTTGCAATCGCAGTGCGGCTATATTTTCAGTTCAAACTGTTTGACTTTATCAGAAAATACATTTCTTGAAAGTCATTTGAGAGCTGGGAAATGAGAATACAGAGACATCCAAAAAAGGCATTGCTTGTACATTTTGGAAAACGATTGAATTTTTGATGAACCATACAGTCATCACTGTACTATTTTTAAGGTTGTCGAATTCCTGTGTCAGCCTCAGACTGCTGCCAGACACTGGAGTATTAAATGCAAGGCTCTGAATCATGAGCGAGTTCTTGGTCTCCTGCCAATCACTTCATATGCTTTCTTTATGAAAAGTTAATCATCCACAGCTCTCTGGGTTTCACTTCTTTTGATTTTCTCTGAAAGAGTGACAGTAGCTGGCAGCCCCGGGATGCTGGGAATAAAAGGGATTCACAAAAAGGATCCATAATGTATGTAGCTTTGTCCATTTAGGTCTGTTTATTATTTGATGACAACAACTGAGTAGCTTTTCTGTCTCTGCTCGGCCTTATGTTTTTTAAACGAGACTCGTCTCCTGCTGTCAGATGGAGATTCCTCTTGGATGAACTACAAAAAAAATCCTTCCTTTTTATTCTATTAGGTGTTTTTATTCATCTGTCCTTAAATAAACGTTATTCTGCATTGATCCTTAGTTTTTGATATTTACTGCATTGTGACTAGCTTATACCATCGATCCTTAAATCTGTGATTTTATTTATTTAAGTGCATATAGTGTGTCCTAAATCCTTGCTTAGTATTATGTAGCTACTTAATCTAAATCAGGCTGCATCATAAAAGCTTGAGGAATTTCATAGCCAGTAAAATACTTAGTAATATGTCATTAATAATGTCTGTAAATCAATTAACCCTTTTAGCTCAATGGAGACGTAATATTTGAATGAGCCATATCTTAGTTTAACACATATCATTATTCTGTACTGTATATATTGTTGGAAATGTACGTAATAAAGCTATATTGGAAGTAATTTAGAAACAGTATTGCATATTATGCCTATGAGAGCACTTTTTTATCTGACAAAAAGTCTATGTCTTATGTCAAAGAACGTACATATCTATATCTAAAGTGTCCTTATAATAAAAAGGACATTTTATTTGTTTATGTTAAGCAATTATTGGCCAATGTTGGGTAACAAGGATTTAAAATCAAATCAAATATAAATGTTCAGCTTCAATTACCTTTTAAATAAAATACTTTGCAGTTAATACTCAAATTGTGATTTACCGCGTGTATTCCAAAAGGCTGTTTTCACATTATTCATGAGAGTAGAAACCAAATAATTTGTGGTGCTGTGATGTGAGGGTCTCCAGAGGAATTTGCTGAGCCCCAAGGTGTGTCTTAACAGGTGTTATCAGGGCTTTTCCTGTCCTCTCTGGCCTCTTTCTCTTTATTGGCAGTGCGGCTCTGGAGCCGATTGTTTGGCTGTTGCCTCAGAAACGTCTCTTGTTTTCCGAGTGGCGGCATGTCAAGGCAGGCAGAAAATGATCACTCAGCCTCAGTCCAAAGTGTTCCTCTCTGCAGGATATATGAAGCCTCACCTCTCAGCACAGGAGAAGAGGCTGGTAAGAGCCTTGCGTCATACTTTTGACTCATAGATAATTAGTTAAAACACAAAGGAGTCATGTCAAGAGGAACTGGACAAGCATCAAACATGAATATACAGTATATTTAAAGGGGTGGATCAAACACTGTATATACAACATAACACAATATGTTCAGGTTAGTTTTGAGGTCATAGTTTGTGAGCATTAATCCGATTTGTAACCACTGCTCTTCCTTGCTAATGCAGCTTTTGGCCTGATTTAGTTTCGTTTTTTACATTACATATATATATCCCACCATTTGCCAGATGCTATATGTTTAGCTAAATTGAAACTCCGACGATTTATACCCTTAAAGATCAGTTTACTAGTCATATGTTTTACTGTGAAAGCGGTCGTATATTGCGTCTGTCATTCTGCAAAAGCTATGTCAACTAAATCAAGAAAAAAACCCAGGAGAGTATGAGCTTTAAGACCTCAAATCTTCACCAGAAAGTTGCATTATAGGAAGTGTAGTATCCAGATATAAGGAACCAAAACTCCAAAAAGATCAAAACTATTTTTGGCATCTGCTGCTTTCTTGTTGTTTTTAAAATGTGTTGCCCCACTTAATGGAGTGAAATACTTAATCATGTAGCCCTTTTAATAAATGGTTATTTGTACAACCTGTGTTTCATCTCAAAAATACAACCAAATGATATTCAATTAATGACTAATTCAATATGTGTAGATGCCTTTGTAGTAGTCAAATGTTTTCCAAGAACCTGACAACCCGGCAACAGAGTGATATTAAGTGTTTAAAAAGTCTGAAAAACAATGATGACATATTCCAATGACAGTTAAACTACTTTCAATTTCAGACCGCTGTCTTCCTGTTATTTTTTCCTCTTTCTGCAATATTTACACGTTTTAAAACTAGCTGTTTACTTTTGACAATATGTTGTGTTAAATTGAGGGGTACTGAATTGTGTAATTGTGAATGGCTGCTATAGTCTTTGAATGATTATATTATTCTGCCCTCCTGTGGTTTGTCACATCTGTGTGTGTGTCTCAGAAAAGAGGTTGTTGTCATTGCTCTTAGACAGAGCTGAGCGGCCACTTCCTCACACAGACTCTCTCTGCCAACCAGCGCTGCTCTTGGCAGACTGGATTCAGCTGCAAACATTTTCACTTGGGGAAAACAGACAACTTACAGCAGCATGTCTGACTGATTCCTCATGTGTATGCTCGGGAGCTGCAGGGAAGCTAACAAGGAAGAGACATTACATCAAGTCCCGCTAATATTTGCCAAGACACTTGCAGTTAAAATATCACTCAGTTTGATGCCTCAATGCTTTGTCACAGACAATGTGAGAGATTTAAACAAAGGTAACATGAGTGTTTGGAAAGCTAGGAACAGAAGAATGAAATAAAAGGTTGAAAAAAGGGATGTAAATGAATGTCAGCCCAGAGAAGCAGATGTAAGAAACAAAGGCAACCATTGTTTGGTCTGGAGATGCCTCACATGTTTCTAGGCCAGGGGCCCAGACTGTGCAGCTTACCTGTGCTCTGTGGCTCTGCAAGAGAATGGGACAAAAACAGAGCTGTCAGGCAGTACGAAAATATTATCATTTCCTAACAAAACATATCTGCTCTGCAACTGGCAGTAGTCTCAATCATATGGAAGGGAACAATAGTCAGCATTTGCCAGCGGTAGTTCAGACCTCTAGCATTTGGCTTTGCACAAGCTGGGCTTTGGGCCGCCTGCCAAAGGGGACGCTACCGAGGAAGCAAGGATGTGCCTTGGCCTGCTGCTGTCATCTAGTTAAAGATTTTATTAGGGTGGCTGGACATGAGTAGTGCCTGTAATGCTGTGCCACTTGAGGAAAGGAAGTATAAAGTATTTCATTCCTCCTGCCAACAGCATTGGGTGGTTGTTTTATCTCATGTATCACAGGAAGTTCATGTAGTTTATTGCACACAACCTACAATAATATTATATAGCTTCCGTCCAAAGTGTTGTGCTCTGCTTTACATGTGTATAACTCGTATGCATATACTTATCTATAGAGCTGTTGACTTAAGACTCAGACTCAAGAGTCAGACTCAAGTAAACTGATGACTTTAGACTTGACCTTACAGCATTTATAAAGATTAGCTCTCGACTTGAAACGCAACGTTTTGGACCTGAACCAGGAGCTATTAGACTTCACTTTGGACTTGATTTAAGAGTTGTTGGTCTCTACTTGCCACTTTCCTGTATTGACTAGAAGTTGATCTTGGGCTTGTGGGACTTGACTTTACTTTGATTTAGGAGTGTTGGTCTTGACCGAGTTGGGGCTTGGCTTTTTCTTTACCTTACATGTTGGACTTGTTTGTCTTCATTGGGTCTTGTCTTGGGACTTTTGGTCTAAAGTTTAGTCATGACTTTGGGCTTGCCTCACTTGACTTGGGACAATCTTGGATTTGGGACCTGAGACCTTTTGGTCTTTGCTTTGGCCTGTTTGTCCTGGCTGGAGACATGGATTGGCGCTAGGCTAGGTCTACACTCAAAATTTGACTGGAAACATAATGGATCTTGAATTGGGAAGATTATAGACTTCCGTGTGATCTGTAAAACAATTATATTTTCCCACGTCCTCTACTCTTATCAAAATGATTCATGCTTAGAAAAGTTGGACTAAATAAAAGCCTCAGACAGAAGCATATACATCAGAAAATCTAATTTAAGTTTTGCACTTCATGGATGCATTTTCCCTCACATGCATGTATAGGGAATATTATTACACAAGCCATATTTGTTATTCACACTTAAGCGTGATTAACCTGAACCTTCTAGTGCTGTCCAGGAGCTTGGAGACGTGAACAATTACTTTATTTAGGCTTCATCAAATGAATTGTAGTAACATGCGCTTTTAATGTACATTCTTCCCTCGGACACTGACACGCATTATGTTGTGTTTGTTTTATATACCCACATAATTACCCATGAACGAAATATTTTGAGAGACGGAACAACTGATGTTTGTTCATGAAGACTAGAAATGTAAGAGTGTTGAACTGATTAGATTTTTATGATGAATAAGCTTCTTTAACAGCAGGAGCCAGTGGAGCCTCAAGTCTGCTTTACCTATTAACTACATCTGTCATTACTGAGTTGTGTCTATGAACCTGTTGCTTTCATTCCCTTGTCTGTTACAGGTGTACTACTTTATATTTGTTGATTTTTTTATAACTTAATTTCACCTCTCACAGTGATGAATTACGCAAAGAGGCGCGGCAGTTGAAGAAGGATCTACAGGCCATAAAGCAAAGGAAAGAAGACAGCTTAAAACCTGCAGTGGAGGAAGTTAAAGAAGGTATGTAAGCATTTTTCCCCCTGCATCTACTGATGGATGTGTATTACTGTTACTCATTATGCTGTGAATTTATTGGTGGATGATAATATACTCTACATGTACCTCACCACAACTAGGTGCTTGGAAAAGGCCTCTCTCAGCACAAAGCGCTGAGTGTGAACAGTCTAAGAGGGTGGTCTGCGCTACATTCTCTGCTAATGGACACTAAGACAGGCAACCCTCTGATTTTGTCAATTAGTTGCAGACGTC
This sequence comes from Eleginops maclovinus, assembly GCF_036324505.1. Classification (NCBI taxonomy): domain Eukaryota; kingdom Metazoa; phylum Chordata; class Actinopteri; order Perciformes; family Eleginopidae; genus Eleginops; species Eleginops maclovinus. The sequence continues at coordinate 15,797,037 of NC_086356.1, read as the reverse complement.
TATTTCTTCCCCCCTCCGAGGGTCTGCATTTTTGTGTTAGAGCTCACAGAAAAATGCGTGGGTGAAAATTGTTGAGTGGCCGCCATAGTTGCACATCAAACTCTTTGTGTGTTTGTTAGTTTGCAGCTTTGGCCAATGTGAGTCTGTAAAAATCTGCCCTCAAAACCTCCTCCGGTCTCCACCACACTGCAGTCTGTCATAATGCTGTCAATCTTTGGATTTTTCTCCATGTTTTTTGAAAATTACAAAAGCTGCTCAGACACAGAGGTTAGTTTGAGGTTGTGTGTATATTGTGAAACCAAACAATATAGTTCGTGTGGGGTTCTGGGATTACCATCAGCCAACATTTACTGAAAACCTTGATGAGCTTTTGTTGCTCAAACACTGTGGCTTTTTTTTTTTTTTCAAACACAGACACTGAGCCCACTCTTGACGTCCAACTGATTGGTTCAAGATTTTAAGTAAAAGAGTACAACATACTATCACTATATTGTACTTTCAAACCAAGTTTAGCTATGATTCTGTTGGTGTGTCTGACACAATGTGTTGATCTCAGTGATATCTACATAGCCATTTCTATAAACACCCCTCAGCAGAACGGGGCCTTCTCTTAATAGATCCAGTTATAAACTCTAATGTTGAGTCTGCAACAGCGCTGCATTGTTATACCAAGTGGCAACTAGCCTAAGCTGCTCCATTATCTTACAAGGTATTTTTACTCTGCCAGGGGACCTTTGTGTTGTGCTTCTCTGGCAGCTTAGCCAGAGGCAGGAGTTTCCTTTGAGAGTTCCTCATTACATTTGTGTGTTGGAAGCAAAAGTTAATTCCAATAGATGTCATGGGCCAATGGCCACTGCAGGGGAGACGGATGTCTGCTGAAATGCTGTATATCTTGAAGCTGAGCTCAGCCACAGAAACACACTGTGGTGAGGGCTCGTTTCATCTGATCCCACTAGAGAAGCTGTGCAGCATTTAGAGCTGCACACGCACATTTAGGGCTCGTATTGACACTGTCGTCCCTCAAAGCTCACATTATTTCCTTGCTCTGACCTCTCTGTGAAAGTCGACATCTCGTCTAATTTACTCGCATGCTTCTCAAACTGGTCAGTGTAAGGGCTGCAACTAGCATTTATTTTTATGGTTTTCTAATTCCTCAATCATTCAGCTAAGCCTTTAAAACATTTCAGAGATGTAGATGATGTCTTAGAACTTTGGATTTCTTTTAGTGACCTATCTCATAAAACAAAATAAATCTGGAAATCTAAACGGGTACAAAACTGTAACTAGAGAATAATGAAATTTAGTTTGTAACAATTATAGCTATTTAAATAAGTCATTAAATGGAATCAGTTCTTAAAAATGCCAAGATCTGCCGACTAATTTCAACTTCTACTAATTTGAATACAGATTTTTTTTTTTTAATACATTAAATATCAAGTGGTTGACATAACCAGTAGGACCTGTGTAATGTGAGTGTGAGGCAAATTTGTGTGCGTTAACTGTTTGAAGATTTCTGCAGACAGCTTGTGCAAACTGTGGTGATCAAAGCCAAAGGTGGCGCCTCGCTTTGGCCATAAATCCACCACAATGGTCCTGCGGGAACAAACTTGACTTCATTTGAAGTGACCTGCAAGTCAAAGAGCAGTTATCCACTAAAGTAAATATACTACTCAAAAATAAATTAAATGAAGAACCACCAACCCAGTATGCCGAGTGCCTTCTTTAGTTACTCGAGAAAAAAGCGTTCATGATGCCTTTTATGTTGAAGGGCTTCATATATGAACTATTAGAACGTCCTATGTATATTCCCCAAATTCAGTATGATTGAGGAAAAACTACATGCAAGTTTTTTTTATTAAAAAAGGGCATGTCCCTAGTAAGAAAGCATTAGATTTTAGAGCCAATAATAATCAGGGAAAGGAACACAAAATATGTTTTGCTTTCGTTGGCATTCATGTTGCATTCAAGAGGTATAGGAAAAAAAATTCACATGAATGTCCATTTTGGTCAGAACTACAACACAAAATAGATATTAATGTCTTCTTTAAATGCTCTTAGCATTAAAATACAACACATATTCTTTTAAGCTTCCACAATTCAACCTAATAAGACTTCCTGAGTAGGGAAATGGGAGCTTCAAGGGGTCATGATGATGCACTTTTGGCCTTGGCCGAGGTCTGCGCTCTGTGCCATTGTAGTTTTTACTTGTTTCTGGTGGTATTTCGTCCAGTAATGTTGTCTATACTGTCAGCATATAATATAGCAATACACCTACAAAAAGAGAACATTTTGGAAAAAGATATTCAAAATGTTGAGGTTTTGACAACAGTTGCCATAATCCTTTTGTAGTTTGGTTAGAATGGTTAACCGCTAATATGATATTTGTAATATGTGTCAGGCTAAAATGCTGTTTTTTTTTTACCTCTATTCATTCCCCCACTTTTGCTATTTATCAAGCTATGGCATAATCGCAGCTACTGACCCACATCTGTGACATTACCAGTGATGGGGAAGTTACTTCCAAAATGTAATACAGTACATATTACTTATTACTGTCTTTTTAAAGTAATACGTTACATTACATTATTACTGTCTCTGAGCTGTAATGCGTTACACTAGTTTTGCGTTACTTTGAGTTACTTTCACCATAATAACCTCTAAAGTCTGGCTTTAAATACTAAAATGTAGTTTATTGCAGCTCAATAAATAAAGCTATCTATAGCAGTATGCTGAAATTAAATGTATGCTCCGTTTAAGTGGGCTGAATAATATGTGATACCGGTAACTCACATCCGCATTGCGAGCCTGCAGCTCTGCATTGCGAGCAAGCAGCTGTCAATCACGAATCTGTTTCTGCAGCTCTCTTAACCAATAGTAAACAGGCTTACTGAGTTACTATTCTACCTGAACAATTATTCCTCTGGAGTCAGAATGTCTCGCGATGTTTGTGATTTCTTAGAAACAAAACCCCACATCATTTCAGGTTAAAATGTGTTGTAACTGCATTACTGAGAATTGTAACAGGTATTATATTACCCACATTTCAGAAGTAATGCGTTATATTACTGCGTTACAGCTAAAAGTAATACATTACTGTAACTCCGTTACTTTTGTAACGCGTTACACCCAACTCTGGACATTACCCATAATACTTATAGCAGGGAAAGGCGGTAACCTTCTTTTTATTCCTGTCTTTTACCCAGCCCATGAATAAAAATAATAAAAACATAGAATACACTTAGGGTTTTTTCCCTGCAGTGGTCTAAAGCGCTTCCTGTAATATTGCTATAACTGGTGATGTGATTTCTCGACCATCCCATCACAGTTCCGCATTAATTCAGTAAAGACCGTTCCTCATCCACCTCCTCCTCATCCTCCACCAGCAGCAGCCGCACACATATGCATGACGTTGATTGGAGTGAGACTTAAATTGTCTCTTCATAATTCACCTTTTTCCCTTCACTTTTCATCACATAAATTATAGCATGTTCCTGTAGTCTGGTTTTCTCTTTCTTGGCATGAATGCTGGGTACCGCAGCCAAAAATAAGAGAGCCATTCTGAAACCACTGTCCATTCAATACCCACCTTAAATGATGTGGCAGCAGTCTGTATCCCACTTAGATATTATACAGGTTATGCCTGCGTGCCCTTGGTGTTTTATTACGCTGCTGCCTGTTGCATATTGTTGACTTTGAAATGAATGAAAGAAATGCTGCAGCAGAGGGATATTTGAAACGCCAATTACCTGTGATCAAGATTATTTTTGTCTCCTCAATATACAGTTTTTCAACAAGTTACTTATTTTCACAGGACTGCTTTGTTCTATTTCCTTATGTAAACAGTTTTTCCATTGCGTCAAAGATGGATAGTCACTGTTGACCTCAAAGCCCTAACTGACAAAATATTAATGTGTTTTTGATTGATTATGAGCCGTAATGTCGCCTCACAGCTCGGCACTTTCTTCTTTTAAAAACTGATGATTGTTTTACAGAGAATGGGAGCCCTTTTATCCCATAAAAGAGGCGTTTGCCCTCCACAACAGCTTTTGGTTGCTACAACATCAGCGTCTTGATTTGTAGCTCTTTTGAGCCTAGGTGACAGGAGAGGGGAGGAATGTAGTTAGAAAGGCCATCAAACTCAAAGATGGTAGTTAGTGACAACAGCTGGAGAAGGTGATGTGTGTATGGAGGACCTCAGGGTGTCATCAGTCAGCATCTAGCATGTCACAGACTGCAGTGATGGGGGGGAGTAGGAGAGGTGACTGGGGGAGAGATGGAGGGAGATCAGTTGTTGTCCCATAAATCAAGAGAAAAAAGGTTTGCCCCTCGAGCAGCAGAGCAAACTTCCATGTTGACACCCGGGGAAATGTTGCACTTGGATTTCCAGAGCTGCGTTTTGGAAATTCCAGTAATTGCTCAGTATTTGCAGTATCCAAAGTGCAGAGAAACAAGAATAATTGCACGGTTTACATAAATGATAGTCGCTCCAAACTTTTGTTGCCGCTTTTCTCCCTGAGGTGAACTTTTTGGGAACGTTTTTTAATTTTTTATATTTGCAATGCCAAAAATATGCTTTTTAGAAAAATGTACTCCTTATGTAGTTTCTGGCCGGTAAATGTGAGGCTACAGGTTAGCTTAGCATAAAAACTAAAAACAGGGAAACGACTAGCCTTACACTTTCCAAAGGTGAAAAAACACCTCCAAACCTCATTGAAAGTAACGCCTTAGAGCTGCTTAGTGAACAGAGACTTGCCTTCATTTTACTTCAATGGGACATCAACTAAGTTTGTTTCAGTCATTTCTGTCTCCTGAGTTTTATTTTTTCCCGTGTTTCATGCTGTTGCATTTATTCTGTAATTTAGAGTTTATTAGTTTATCTTGGTAAGCACTTTACTGGTCATAATAAAGAGCCATTTGAATAAATACACATTAACAGAAACTCATAACATTGCATCTGTTATGCTCTAAATGACAGGTAGTGTTCTTCAGTGTTTTCTCTGTTACATCATTTATTTGGTGCAGCTGAATGTGTCCCAGCATCCAGGCCAGGAAAGGCACAGTTTGGAGAAGCTGTCCTGTGTGTGTGTGTGTGTGTGTGTGTGTGTGTGTGTGTGTGTGTGTGTGTGTGTGTGTGTGTGTGTGTGTGTGTGTGTGTGTGTGTGTGTGTGTGTGTGTGTGTGTGTGTGTGTGTGTGTGTGTGTGTGTGTGTGTGTGTGTGTGTGTGTGTGTGTGTGTGTGTGTGTGTGTGTGTGTGTGTGTGTGTGTGTGTGTGTGTGTGTGTGTGTGTGTGTGTGTGTGTGTGTGTGTGTGTGTGTGTGTGTGTGTGTGTGACATCACATTTTGCCGTGGAAAGACTGCACTGCAGCAGACTGTGCTCACTGTCTGCCACTCTGTGACTTCACAGCCTGTGTGTCTAAGCTGGGAGATTTACAGGAGCACATTTACTGCATGAGGCACCAATGTCAGCACGCTGATTGTCTCTCCTTTCATGATGAGGCACTGCTTTGCACATACTGCAGAGGACAGTTTGGTGGAAAATTGTTCCCAGAATCCCCATCTGCACTGGGCCCCATACCCTGCATTTGACGAGACGAATATATTATACCTTTTTCTTTATAGCAGTCTGCTGTCGTGTCTTCTTTTACATTAAAGATAAACCTAACAATGTTTTCATTATAGATTGTTGTCTCAATATCGTCCATATCATTTCAAAAAACTTTCAACAGCATCACAATTTCATGGTTATGTTTTCAGATGTCATGTTCGATTCAACCTCAAAGATATTGAGTTTATAATTACAGAAAACGTATGAAACCAGAAACAATTGAGACGTTAAAACAAGTGCCAAATGTAATTTTGTTCAACCAAAGCAGGAAATGTTCACGTTAAATAATGGTTTGGGAGTTTAAATAAATCAACATTTAAAGAAGATTGAATCAGTGAATGTTTAGAGCTTACGTTTTTATAAAAAATGCGATTCAATCTTTTAAAAAATATGATTTTATCAAACTCGTTGTTGATGGATTTTTCAAAACGAGTGGCTATTTTTTTTACACTGTTTGCTCACGTGTCTCTGCTGAGGAGTTAAGAGCTCTTTCCTTGACTTTTTGACATCAGTTACATGAAGCTTGCATGTTCAGAAGGCAGCATGATTTTAGGTATTCTCTAAGATAAATTGAGGGGTCACTAGGTCGGGGCTTCGGTCAACTACATCTTTGTGAAGGTTGTCAGCAGGATGGATCAGGTGTCACAGCTTAATTTCCTTTTATCTTTTCTCTGATCATATTTGGCATGTTTTTTAGCTCCTTGTCTGTCTCCTGCAGGACATCATGTGAAGCAGCGGTATTTCATCTCCCCGAATGTTGTCAACCTGTTGCATCAGGGGCAAATCAATCACTTCTCATCCCACCCATTTAGTTCTGAACATGTTTTTCCTACATTTTAAACAATAATAAAGAGTCTTGGAGGATTGGTTGTATTAATCAACTAGTAGGTAGACAGGCCTCAGAATGTACCCATTAGATAACCACATCTCCATAAAATAAGAAGTTATCCACAATTTTGAACACTTTGGTTGAAAAAAAGTAAATAGGTGATTATTTGTCCTTTTAATCTGAACCAAAAATGGCATAAACTCATTGTTTTCCCTGTCTTTACGTCTCCTGTCTGTGATGTTTGTGAAATGCTTGTCCCAATTGAAACCTCATCTTTCTACACACGGCCCAACTAGGTTCATGTTGTATTTTGTTCAGTTTATGATTTGTATTAAGATACCATAGCAATTTATTAATTAAGTGAAATAAAAAAAGGTAGCTTCAGTAGTAATGCCTCTCTTGTCTCTCCAGTGGATGAAAAGCCAAGCAATGAGGCGGTGGCTGAGTACATGGAGGGACGAAAGAAGTACGAAGACCAGAGGAAACAAAAACTGAAGAAAGGCTCCATCAGAGAACAACAGGTGCTCTCAATAATTACTGAACATAAAGCACAGCCACGTGGACTGTATATATTAAATTATGTCTGATATTTTTGGCAGACACTGGAACTCCTCAATCGTTTCAAGTCCAAGTTGTCTTCGGCCATCACAACGGATACGCCAGAGGACGACGTGGAGGAGCTGGCAGAGGACGACGACAAAGGATGGTGAGCCTGATACCATTTCAGATTGATAATTGGAGATTATATTTCATTGATTTTGTGGACGTTTGTAATTGTGGAATCGAAACACTCGTGGGTTTGATTGTATTTATTTGCCACTTGCCATAAAAAAAGAAAAGTATAAGGCCAGGGCATTAACTGGAGCTCAGAGAAGTATGCATGTTTTTGTATTTTAATTGAAGGTTTTTGTACTTGTAAGTTCAGCAAATAATACTACACCAGCACACACTCCAGGCAAGCGGCTGTTGTTGGTCCCAATTTGAGGAAATGTCTGAATGAAACATAAAAATACCTGCAGAAGAGGTAGGGCTTGGCATTACAACAGTATATATTTCTTCAAACTATACAAAAATGTCTCTTGTTTATATTTTTTATAAATCGTGACTTTGAAAAATGAGGTCCAAACTGTATTTATGCCATTTAAACAAAGGCTTACATTCATTGCGTGGTAGCGTAGCTTTAAGCAAACCGCTGTTTTGCTCCAAAGAAGTACAAAATTCTGAATATTTCCAACAAAAACAAGAAAAGCTTGTATGTAAGTCAGACACAGAACAAAAAACATATTGTGTTTGACCCATCAGTCCATACCACAGGCATATTTGCACAGGCTGTTGTCATTAACCAACACTATATTAAATTAATGTTAGGTTGTAAAACTTTGAATCAAATGCTATTTTCCTTTCATCATTTCTTTATCTGGTTTGATATATGATCACATTTGTCTGTTAATGCTTTTTTACTTGGGTATTTGTCACTTTATTAATGTTATTTCATACCGACTTAAGTAAGTGGGACATTTTTCTCAGTATTTCATGATAAAGTGTATAAATGATTATGCCTCTGGAAAAGGAATACAGGATAAGAGAGAGTGAAATAGCTGCCGCGTTAGTATTTATTACTGGGCTTTAAATCACTGACACTATTTAGCGTAGCAAATATTAGGAGCAGCATGAAAGCACACCAGAGTCCTGAGTACTGCCTCCTGGAGTGTTCAAGAAGAAGTTTGGCAAACACACTGTTTTGTGGACGGTGAAGTTGGAGCATGAAAAGTTGGCACTGAGAAGTCTTTTTCATTATCCCCTGCTGCTTTTGTTATTCCAATTGACACCCTCGTAATGAACACTGGACTGCAAGAGGTGGCAAAAAGTCTGAATGAGACACTAAAACACCTCAGAAAATCCTTCCTTTCACCAGGAATGATGAAACTGACCAGATCCAAAGCTTACTTCACGGTTCTGATAAATGTGTGTGAAAGTTCAAGTTGTGTGTGTGCGTGCGTGCGTGCGTGCGTGCGTGTCAAGTTGAGATTTCAACCCGCAGCCACCAGATTGGCCATCAGGAAATCAGCCCTGACGCTGTGTTTTCCTCTCATATTCTGTTTTTCACCAAGATCTCAAAGTCTTACTACACAGAGTAGGGGTTTGAAATGAATACCATGTGTTTGAATTTGAGCAAAGTGTCTGTGTGTGAGAGATTTAGAATAACAAAATCTGTAGTTGCTATTAGTCTCGAGAAGCCCCCTTGAAGTGCAGCGTGTCTCTGTGTGTCTCTGTGTGTCTGTGTGTGTGTGTGTGTGTGTGTGTGTGTGTGTGTGTGTGTGTGTGTGTGTGTGTGTGTGTGTGTGTGTGTGTGTGTGTGTGTGTGTGTGTGTGTGTGGGGGCCCCTAATGAATTTGAGAGAAGCCTTGGCTGGCGTTTGGAGCCTCTCCCGGGCTGCAGACACCTCACTGTGTCGCCCCCGCCAGGTATGCACGGAGGGAGGGAGGGACAGGGGCAGTAGCATAGCACTCCTAGAAAAACACCAGTGGGAAGTCTGTGCCACTCTAGGAGCGCTGCGAACAGAATGTGGGTTACAACAGGTCAGACATTGGAAGTCAAGTCTGGGCCAGAGGAGGTAAACTATTCCATCTGTGTCTGTGTCTACAAATTCTGACTCTCCCTCCTCCTCCTGCTCTCGGTCGCCCCTAAAACACACAAACACACACACACACACAGTCCACACTCTCAATGCAAAGAGTTTCTCTCTCACTTTCCCTCCTGTACTCCTTAATTTTTCCCAGGATATATTTTACTTTTGAATTAACAGCTGCTGTGCACATTGTTTTAATGTATATACTAGGCTTGGTAGATAGATAGATAGATAGATATATAGATTCTTTATTCATCCCAATCCTCAATTTTTTTTGTCACAGCAGGGTTGTTGTCAAGCATAACACTAAAATATTGTATATAAATAAAATATTGAATAATTGAATACTTTACATTATACAATCTCACTAAGCTACAGACATATATAGAAATATACTATAGACACATATCTGCATTTAATTATATAAACCTTTCAGTAGATTGATATATTAGACAGTATTCTACTTTATTCTGTATATTAGTGTGTAGATACGTGTTGTCTACTGAGCATATGTATATTTTGTTTTTCATTTTGAATGTTTAATGTTTATTTTTGGATTTTATTCTATTTTTAAGAAATTGTGTTAGTCTTGTACATTGACTGTCAAAATGCAGCTTTTTCCAACTTGGGATAAATAAAGTATCTATCCATCCATCCATCCATCAATCCATCCATCCATCCATCCAACCATCCATCTATCTATCTATCGAATTCCCACCCCCTACCTAAGCTTCTGCAGCATCCTGGCAGCACAGAGTGCTTTTGATAAGCCTGTGTTTCCACCTCTCGTCTCGGAGCTGTGTGACTCGGCTGTCATCACTGAGACTGCTAGACAAATTATCAGAGGCGGCCCGCGCACACAGCGGGAGTCCTCAGGGTCTGCCAGAGTCTAGCCATGACATCCTAGATGAGCTGTCACAACTCCTACCGATTTCAAATGAACACTGGGGAGAGCGCACACACAAACACACAAGAACTGCAAGCGCTCAACCAGGGAACGGAGCAGACTCATACCACATGCTATACACAGACGAGGGATCAAAAAGTCTAAAATTTACAATAGAGAATACACAGTTTTAATCCAGGCAGTTTGAACTACACTGCAGAGTACACACCCGCAGACATATACAGCACACGCGCATATTTGTTTTTTTCAAGTAGATAATAAAGACCTGTTGATCATCAGATAAAGAGGATGTTCAAAGATTCTGACGTAAGGCGGGATGATTGGAGCCTTAATAGGCTAATTTATTGTCGTCCGTCTAAGGCTACGGAGAGCCACGGAGAGCCCTCTCCGTCGTCGGAAACCCTCCCGGAGACACAGTGCCGCTGCTAGCCATTTTGGTGCCCTAAGCATAATTCCTTCATGATGCCCTCCCCCCCCCCACACAATAAAAAAACATTCGCGGAAAAGTTTAACTTTTTTATTACCAAACATATAAAACAATAGCAGCAGCAAACACACAGCAAAACAACAAACTTTTGACATTTGAAAGTGCAAACTTTCCTTCAGTAACTTTGAATAAATTACACTAAATAACATCAATAAGTACAATCAATAAAATCTTAAATAAAACAAAGATTTAGAGGACGAAAAGTCACAACTTTACTTACTTTGTAAACAGTAAGGCTTTGTAGAACAGCTAAAACACATTCAAGTAAAGTGCAAAAAAAGTGTTATCAAAATAAATCAAGGACATCCTTTTTGAGAGAGCATAATGCTATTCTTTAACAATCAAGCATTTCTCTATAAAGACTCTATAGAGGAACACGTCTGCATTTCCTCGCTGCAAAGTCATTAATTAGGTCATCATAGGACAGCCTCTGAGCCACTTCACCATTAATGCTGATGACAGCAAGACCACTTAGACGTTCCTGCCCCATTGTTGAACGTAAGTAAGTTTTGATGAGCTTCAGTTTCGAAAAACTTCGCTCAGCAGAGGCAACTGTAACAGGGAGAGTCAATGCGATTCGAAGAGCAACCCAGAGATTTGGATACACCTCTTGAAGGCGATTCTCATGGAGAAATGAGAGCAACTCCAAGGCAGTTGTTTGTGGTGGCAGTTGAGGAAGGTTGATGATTTCCTGAACCATCTCAAGTCCATCAATATCCGAATTTCCTTTCTCAGTCAGTGTCTTCTGCACTTCGATGCAGTTTTTTTGCAGGTTCTCCTTGGACATTCCGTGCACTCTGCTGAAATCAAGCAGCACTCCAAATTTGTCTCTGACCTGGGTCATGGTCTCAAAACGCTCCTGCAGTGACATCAAAGCGGAGTCCACAACACTGTTGAAAAAGGATACCTCAAGCCTTTTGAGGGCATCACTGAAGGGCTCGTCTGCAGCCTCATATGCAAACTGCTTTCTTGTGTTCCTGAGCCTTTTCTCCTTGAGCTCTGGCTCTATGTTCATCGCCTCGCAAAGGTCCTTGGCAGTTGACACTGCCTGAGCAAACCCAGAGTGCCTGTATCTGGAGAGGGAGGTTTTGGCATTGTCAATGAGCCCGACGGCAATGTCAAGCTGCATTGAACTTGTCTGCAGGAGCTTGTTTACCTGGTTAGTGGTTGTAAGAATTTCACACCAGACAACAGAACAGATCAGAAATCTGAAAGAGGCCACTTCTTCTGCCAGGGCTTGAGCCTCTATTTTTGCAACAGAGTCATTGACAGTTTCCCTAGCCTCGATGAGCGCATTTTGGATTTCTTTGATTTGACTTCTGACAGCTGTGACACTCCTAAGCCTGCTCTCCCACCTCACATCACTCCATGATTTCACAGTTAGGTTGATGTGTTTTGTCAAGATGCTCCACCGCTTTGTAGCTCCTGAGAAGAAACAAAATAGCTTCTGCAAATAGCCAAAAAAGCCAGTGGCATCCCTGGATGACTTCGCAGCATCAGCTATGACAAGGTTCATAGAATGAGCTGCGCAAGGAACAAACAACGCCCTCGAATTCAACTGTAGCAGTCGGGCCTGAACTCCTTGCTTTTTCCCCTTCATGTTCGCACCATTGTCGTAGGCCTGTCCGCGGCAATCATCAAATGGAATGTCGAGTTCCTTTAATTTGTCTAAAAGGACAGTAGACAGGTTCAGGCCAGTTGTTTCAACCACCTCCATATACCCAAGGAAATACTCCTTGATATTTGGCTTTGGCTCCAATTCAACAATGCGCACGATGAGGGACATTTGCTCCTTGTGGCTTATATCAGGTGTACAGTCAAGAATTATGGAGAAATATTTCGCTTCCTGAATCTGTGTGTGGATTGTTTGCAATGTTTTGTTGGAGACGATCTGGATCAGCTCATTTTGTGTCTGCTGACCAAGATAATGTGTTCGGGAGCTTTCATCGGTTATCTTGGTCAGGTGGTTCTCCATCACAGGATCAAAACTGCCTAAAAGTTCCACTTCTTTTAAGAAGTTGCCATTGTCTGGTTCATACAGACACTGTGAAGAGCCTCTAAATGACAAATTCCTTGAGGCAAGAGATAGGGTTATTTTCAGTAAGCGTTTGAGAACATCTCGCCACCATCTTTTTTCTGCCTCCAGCAATGTCTGTTCCTGGTAGTCTATTGTCGTATTTGTCTGTAAACGTGTGTCCAGTTCTCTCCATTTAAACATGCACTGGGCATGGTCTGAGCTACATTCATGACTTATCAAATTATTGTTAATGTTGGACCAGTCACCGTTGCCCTCTGCAGTGAGCTTTATAGCTTTCAAACTGAAAAGCTTACACGCAAAACAGAATGCAGCATTGTTCTGTTTCGAGTAAACAAGCCAACTTCTCTTGACTTTCTCTCCATTTGAGAGCGTTTTGAAATGCAGGCTACTATGAAACGCCCTGCCATCTAGTCCCTTTGGAAAATTAAAATCTGATGGGACTCTAAATGGACCTCTTCGTACGATCTCAACACGATCCGCATCTAAAATCCGTAATGGCCAGAGAGCAGGATCAGTTGGAGAGGGCAAACCCGTTTCTACCTTGTCACCTTCTGACGGACTCTCAGTGACAGGACTTTCAGAGGTGGTGGTTATCTGCTGTGTATCTGTGGTGGTTGAGGGTGGTTGATCAGGGCTTAGTACTGTTGCGGGGTGTACAGACCTGCTTGCTGGCTGGGGTTGATTGGGTGAACTTGTCGATGGTTCTTCCTCATCTGTGTCCTCTTCTTGGCCTCGTGCTCCCGCTTGAACGTATTTCAGCATTGACCCTGCATTAATTTAGAAATACGAAGAAAAAAGATCAGTATAGAAAGAGACAAAATATTCAAATAAAGAATCTTATACCAAAAAAGAAAATAAAGATTTAAAACTGAAAGCATGCAACCAAGGAGCTCTCCCCCTTTATTACTTATATATCAACTATTTGATCAATCTTATCTAATCTAATATAAAAACATTATAGAATGAGTTGCAATATTGTACACAATTTAATAATAATGTTTGCTTTATATCATTCATAATGGATATTTTATATTTATATCTTAACAACAGGAATAAAAGGAATAAAAGCAAAATGATACACCTTACACAAGACTATTAAACTCTACATTTAATTGAATACAATATGGTTAGGAGGGCATTTTGTTTACTACAAAACGTTTTTCTATTTCACCGACAGATGTCGTCCATGCCTTTGCATGATATAAATGCAATCAAAACGCCAGTTAATTTAGTCATGTATCTTCTGTCACTCTCAGATATAGCTAAGCTAGCTGTAGCAGTAGCTACAGGCTTCACATTATCACGAACCCTTTTCTGTCCCATTGCACATAGAACACCTAACCTTATTTATGTGAGACTGTAGCCTATTTTGCTGAATTCTACCGAATGACAATCCTAAAGATGGCCGTGGGTTTATTATGCATTGGCATTGCAAACTCCAAAATAAAATATACTTTCTCAAATGCTATGTAAACTTTTCTAAATGCCTGGCTAAACACTATTAATTTCACGCCACACAGTGATAAATGGTCTGAAGCCAGAATTGTTAGCCTACCTAGTGCAATGACTGCTAACTGTTACTGAGAAAGTATTGGCCACCGTCACGTCAAAATAAACCATAAACTGTCTACTATTCAATATCTAAAGTAAAGTAACGGCTAACTGGCATCAGTTACTTGCAAAATGCAGTTATAATTTTTAACAGCAAAATCTCAATTTAGCTTGCGCCTAAGTTATAACACATATTTGAGTTTGCTAACATTAGCAATAACGTCAGCTAGTTCAAGGTGTATGCATAGGCTAAGCTTTACACTAGCTGCACATATTTCCCGTATTTAAGAAAGATTAAACGTGGACACTTACCTGCAAGTGATGCACGGGCATCATCTCGCTGTTTCCTCTTTTTTCTTTTTTCTGCTCCTGACTCCTGTTGCCTTTTCATTTCCAAAAATGTCGAGTAATCCAAAAGACCACTGACAGCAAGGGCACCCACAGGGCGCTTGGGACGCAGATTGTGCAGATTGTGTTTTCGTTTGTGTTTGTGTGAGTGGGGAGGGGAGGGGGGAGGGGAGAGGGGGGCACCATCGGTACCTTTGAGTAGTATGCCTAAAAAGTGCCTCATATTTCTATAGTCTACTGAAATAATTTCGGCCTTATAATTATTATGACGATTTTTCATTAGGCTATTTTTGGTGGTGCCCCCTCGACACTTGGTGCCCTACGCACAGCGCGTAATGCGCGTTATGGGAGCGGCGGCACTGCGGAGACACTCCATAGCCTTGCGTGCGCTGGCCTAAATTCCTAACTATACGTCGAGGAGACGGAGACTCGCGGAGACCGCAAGGGTTGTGATTGGTAGGTAGACGATAAGGTAACTGGTTGTTAACATTGTGAACGTGAGCTTCCACGCTAGCAGTAGGCTGTGATCAGAAAGGGACAACTCCTTCATTTTGCAAACAACATACTAGATAATTGATGATAAATGTGCCTGCATTTTGAATGTGATAAATACAATTGCCCGTTTCTTCTGTCATTGGAAGTGTAGGCTTTTTACACATCATCAGTGCTATAACAGAGATACCTGGCCATTGTTCACTGTGTGGAACAGAGCCGGAATGTAAACAATCAACGACTTTCACGTTAGACGTCGTGAGATTAGGTCATCTTGCGTAGCGACGCCTACTGATCGGGGCGGTGAATTGCATTGCGTATCCGACATCCCCACGGAGAACTACGAAAGGTTCATGAGCCTCTGCGTGACCATGGAGTCGGATTGACAGATAGCTACGGAGTAGTATAATGAGACCTTACGCAACATTCACACGGTTCCGTACTGTTAACGCTTGCCGGAGGGCGTGTCTGGCGCTTGGGGTTAACGCGACCAACAACCAATCATATTAATCTCCCGCCCCGGACACACATACAAATGGTATGTACTGGCATATTTGCATACGCGGGATTTGATTGGCTGGTGCTTCCGTCGATGCTTGAAAGTTGAACTTTTCTCAACTTTCACCGCAAGCAACGCAGCCAAAGCGAAGCAACAAAACCACAATGCAGTTTGGCAACGCTTGACATCCCCCCATTCAAAGAGAATGGGAAGGTGCATCAAGCTTCAACGCAACGGAACCGTGTGGACGGGCCGTTACTGCTTCATTGTGAACAGCATACTCCATTTCATACCCCCTCTGGCTTCCCCTATTATCTCTCTCTTCTGATTTGATAAAATGCCCTAAAAATACTTAGGGCATTTAATAACTTGTCTTTATTTTGTAACACATAACCATAAAGTGTCAAACAAGACTAAGGGTTGTGTGCTAGGAAAGATTGATTTGTACGAATAGTTGTCAGTAGCAAAGCCTTAGAGATGGTGCACCTAATCACCAGATGTATATTGGTGTCAAAGACAGATTGACAGTTTGGATGAATCGCAGTTATCGTGCTGCATTCATGTTGTCTCTAAGTAATCAGAACATTTACGTCCCGGATTGGAAAATGTACGCAAATGTCCCAAAACGTCAGCTAAAAAATACATCACATTGTCTTTTTAGTGTCCTTGTCATTACTGTGTTACGAATTGTAGCTCAGGAACACAACAAGGTCAAAAGAACGATGTGTTTACTCTAGAGGAGAGAACATCGTAGGTGGATGTAGCGTTGACAATGGCGCTCTCCGATTAGCCATTCTAGGTTTGCAAGAATTTGGTCATAAACTACAGTATTAGACAGACAAATAACTCAGAAAATTGTGCTTGATGAAAGTCCAAGCTATTTGTCCAGTTTAAGTTGAGATATTTCAGTTCGTACAAAAGTGTAAGAATGACTTTGCCATTCACAGAGCCATATTTCTGCTAGCATGACTGAAAAAGATTTCTCTGAACAGAATCCAACATTTTTCACGTGTTATATCTGAAACAGGATTTTCCACTCAGACATGAATGAAGGCGGATGTAGCTGCGTGGCTAAAAATGGGTCCTTACAATCGATTAGTCAGTCCTGCTTTGTTGTTTAGATTTACAGATAGCATTCATACAGCAGCTGAAGAAATCATGTCAGTGGAAGAAAATGTGTTTTATCTGAGAAGTGCCTGACACTGATATCTCCTGTGAGGAATGTCCTGATTCTTTAATCTGTCTTTGGAGGGAAGAGAAACTGGCCGGGGAAATGAAAGACACATGAGCGTCTTTTCTCCGGGGACCAGGGATTTCTTTCTGGATTTCTGAACTGCTAAGATGTCTCAAAGGTTTGAGCCCTCTTACTGTATCTCTCACTGTGTACAGAGAACCTATTCAGATACCTGCTTAAAGCTCCTCTGTGAAGGAAAGTGGTCTTTAGAGGTTTCTGCTATAAGTTGAATACCAGTATATCTATGGTTGTATATTTCTGAGCCAGAATCCAATCATGCTTTAACGTTTAGATGTTTTAAATTCTAACAAGGCTTTAAAGCTGTGTTGACAGCTTGTTCGACCTTTCATAAACATTGCTGTTTATTGGCTTCCCACAGACAACAATACAGAATGTTTTGGAAATATTTTTGGGTTTAGACCAAATGAAGTTCAGCCAAACACTTTGAAAGTTGTTTACTGTACATCACTTTGATTGAATTTGATGTCACTATGTTGCAGAAGTGATGAAAGGAGTACAATCGAGGCGATTCAGGCATGGAGAGGGAAGTGTGTGAGAGAAACTCCATCTGGTGTGAATTTGGGGATTTTAGCCTTTGCAGACCATTTACATGCATTAAAACCTGTACAACACACTACAGGAAACTCAAAAAGTATAATAGGCCCCTTTTAATATAGTGATATTATATGATATTATATTGAGATAATCATATCCAGGATTAATCGCCTTAAACAAATAACAGCAATTTCAACCGGATCCCTTTTTCTTTTATAATATTATATTCCAACTGGCTCGAAGCTAGAAGAGACGGTAAAAAGTTCTACAGAGCGGTGATTTAGTGGATCTTCTGCTGCAGTTCTTTAAACTCTTTCCACTTCTTTTCATCTGATTTAGGATGGGCCACGTTCTGCAGTTTGATGAGCAAAGCAGAAAAGTCAAAGATGCCACCATGCAGGACGAGGACACTTTCGAGATCCACGACCCAAGAAATCCGGTCAACAAGCGAAGGAGAGAAGAGAGCAAGAAGCTAATGAAGGAGAAGAAGGCCAAGTGGTGAAGTCAAGGGTCAGGTCCTGCCCATGACACAGAAATAGTGTTCATACGGCATCCTCTCGGTCTATATTTCTGCCACTTCAAACCCTACATCTCCTGACTGGAACATCTGGATTGAGAATGCAGACCTGAGTACGATCCCTCTAATCTGTGATGGAAAGGCTTCTTCGCTTAAAACAGCTGCACCCAGACTACGCTCAGTTAGAAATAAAACTCTAGTCAAAGTAATGATTAAGTTGGCTCGATTTACGTGTGATGTTGTTCGCTTTTTTCTGCCATTTTTCTGCAGTTTATGTTGTCTAAAGCTTAAATGTGAGGCTTAAACTCTCTGAAAAAATAAATAAATATAATTTGTAAACAGTCGGTGATGATTTGACTTCTTTGGTTTTAAATAAATGTACAAGTTAGAGCCCACTCTATTAGGTACACAATCTAATGCAGTCCAATTCGTTTTCCAAAACCCATAATGTTCAGATTTTGGTGACATTGCCTCAAATGTATTAAGTGTCAATTATATGTTTCTTATTCCGGTAAAAGTGGTGTTGTATTGGACCACATTATAATTATAGGTCTTCCATCTTTTTTGGGAGTAGGATATTAGAAATACCAAACTGAATTAATATAATGCAGTCCCATATACTGTAACATTACCACATTCTATGTCCTCAATGCTAAAACATATCAGTGAATTCATTAATTGAGTAAATAAGATCAATAACACCATCATGTCTGGTTTGTCTTAGCATACAGACTGTTTACGGGAGGAAACAGCTAGCCTGGTGGTCATCAAAATTAAAGAAAAGCACCTCATACGCTTACTAATTAACACATATGTAATTATAACAATCCGTACAAAAACTGAAGTGATAAAATAACAAGTTGTGATTTTATAGGGGGTTACATGCGGAACTATTTTGGGTTTATTAGTAAGCTATAGCGGTTAAGATCTTTTTTCCCTTAGGACAGAAAACAAGTAAGCTGTTTCCCCTCTGTTCACATGCTAAGCTAAGCTAACCATCTCCTGGTTGTTTAACAGAAAAGAGTGTATTACCAACTTTCCACTCTCAACTCTCAAAAAGAAAGCTTAGTTCTTAAAATGGTGAACTATTCCATGAACGCTAAGGTAAAAACCAGTGATGGCCTAACCACCCTGCTGCACTTTATATGTATCTGCCACACTGTCCTGCTCAGGTCAGCAGTGGAGCAGCCGGAGCTTGTAAAAAGGAACTGCTTAAACCAAGCACTTTACCTCACTGTGGTGGTTTTTCGGGGGTAAACGATCTGCCACTGCCATGTGTGTGACCAGGAGCTGCATTTGGCCTGCACACTATTTTTTACTGCCCTTCTGGGATTATGCTTAAATTTTCATATGGAACAGGAAGGAGAGTTAATGTTACATTATGAGCCGGCTCGGCCCGAGCTGCCGCAAATCTAAAACAGGTGATCTAAGTGACTGTGTGTGCTTCTGGGTCCAAGTCAGGTTGATATGTGCCACTGAAGAAATGCTAAATATTTGTTTTCAGGAGGATTCACAATAAAGCTCAGATAATTTAACTTTTTATAAGGACTTTGTTTGTCACATAAGTGAATAATTTATGCTTAAAAAGGACAAGTCAGTGTCATTCCCTCCCAGCACCACCAGGAGAATCCTAACTGTTCCCCTGGAGCAGGAATTACAACTCTTTGCTGCTGATCATGTGACTGCCAGGGATGAGATGGGATGGTAATAGCATTATCATGCTCTTCAACAACCACTATCACCTTCTGCCCTTGCGGGTAAGGGCTAAATATAGCCAGGTAATCCTTCTCATCTCGTAGAAATTCAACTAACATCACTGGTAAGAGTGAAGATTCTCTCGTCTTCTTTTTCCCCACATTTCCTTTGTTTAATTTCAAAGGGGTTTACATATACATATATGTTTATGATGAACTTTTAACTCTTTCTTTGTCAGTTAAAGTAATCCTTAGTTGCTTTAAGTCATGTGTTTGTGGGGTGTATGAGTAGCAGAAATGGCCCACATGCGTGACCTCTGACCTGTTGCCAAGAGTCCTCCATCCGCGGCCAACTCCCCAGGGTGTGATGGACAGTCTGAAAAAGAAAAACAGAGCTGGGTAGGTTAGCGTGCGTGAAGGGATATTGATGAGTTCACAACATGAAAGAAAGAGAAGATGTTTTGGACAGGCAGGCCAGATTTTCATGGTTATTTGTTAGTCATTCACAGACGTCTAAGGACAGGGAGTTCATTAGTCTGTGTTGCAGGTGTCCTACCAGCTTTTTTTGTCCCTAATTTAGTGTTTGAAGGAAAGGTTTTAGAGGTTATGTCAAAACAACAACGACTCTCCCATATAGAGATCAAAAAAGTTGTAGGTTAATGTAATTGTTTCTCCTTATATGAGTCTTCAATCATATGTATATCTACCAAACCTACAATCTTTTAAGCACCATATTCCCACTTTTTTCATCTCACAAAGTGTTTCCTTGCTTAGCTGCAATGGTTTTTAGAGTAACACCAAGAGGAAATGTTACCCTTAATGCATGTAGACAGAATTTGGAACATAAGCCTATTCATTTCTTAGACTCCTGAAGCCTCATATTAACTTCACATGTACTTGTATTCGTTTTTAGACACTGTAAATTTTGGGGGGAGGGTGATTTAGGTACCGGTAAGACATGAGATACCATCCAGGAAGATCGATTAGTTTGAGCTTATCAGACACAAAAATAAACTACACAGCTGTTTATAATAGTATGAGGCAGTACTTAACGAAAGTTATGAAGGTGGAAATAATGTTATCTTTTGTCACAAGGATCAAGATGTTAAGAGTATCCTGCATACCCGGGTACAAAGTAATCCACCAGGAATGACATTGAGCCTGTTTCAGGTCATTTTGTAAGGAAGCCATCTCTCCACAGTCGGTACGGACAGGGGGAAGACTAACAGTCACCAGAAACTCATACAGTGCACATATGGACATGTAGTTATTGTTTAAGACTTGAAAAAGGAAGCTATCCTTTGACATTACCTTAATTGGGTCTCTCTTTTAATATGCTTTACTTAGATAAATGCCTACATGTCACTGATCGTATTTTACAGATACTTAATCAGATTATTTTTCATGCAGACCAGTTCTTTCTCTTCCCCGTAACTCCACGATTTGTCTTTTCCCCCCTCTGTGGACAATATTCCAAAAGTGCTCCTTTTATTACACAAGAGCAAACTTAAAAAGCACATATAAACATGATGAAGAAAAGAGTCTTTGTCCGGCAGCACTGCTACACTCTTTTTGTTGCTCTTCTGTTAGTAGATTATATTTAAGGCCACTCGAACACACCTTGAGAATGACATGTCAGTGCAGAGGTGCAGGAGCCAAGGAAAGATACCAGCCAGAGGAAACAAATTGGATATTACCAATAACATACTCGTTCCTCATCAACTTGCCAACATTAGGTCCAAGCAAAGGCCTGTCCATCAGATTTCCAATACCACAGCAACTGTACAGGACTGATCAGGGAAGAATGCTTTTTATCTTCAAACTGAATTAAACTAGTGTAAATAATACATTCAACATACAACTAAGACCAAGGTCATATAATTGTATTTTTTTTAAACTCGGAAATATACCTCAAACCACATTTATTTTTAGCATTGAGTTACATTGAAGGCAGCTGTTATCTTACCTCATAGACTTTAAAGTATTTCCATTTCAGGTCTCAGTTTTGGTAAAATATATTGTCGTTTGGTTTAAATGTAGCCCTTTATTCAACTATTCATTCTAGCAGCAGCAAACATTAAGATGGTTCCAATGGTTAACATTATATCTGCTAAGCATCAGAATGCTATTGTTAGCACAATGACTTACACATCACAGAGCTGATAGTGTGCCTATAAACTCCTGTTACTTTTCAACTTGAGTTCAGTAAATTGTTTTTTCTTTCTAAACAGCTGCTTATAGATCATATGCTGCTTTCGAGAAATGGACAACTCTTGAAGTCTAAACTGAAGCCCTGACCTGATCCTCAGGCAAACTGAAACCATTGAACTGGTTCAGACAGGATCCCACTTATGACAATAGCCTTTAAAGATACCACTCCAGGGCTGCAGGTCAGTCTGCTAAATAGGGATGAAGGTTGTGTTCTTCAACAGAAAAACCTGGATTACAAGATCCTGCTGTTGTCACTATGTTTGATTTCAGTGACTCTTTCTGGCATACTTAGTTCTTCTGAACGATTCCTTTGAATCAAGTCACCCAAGTTGATATACATATAAACATAGAACAAAAAATAAAAAAATGTGTGTTTGGTAGATTATGTCTTTGCTGTAACAATGCTTCTTGGCAATAAATCTTCTACCGTTGGAGAGCTGAGTATGTGGGTTGCGCCCATGAAGAATTTGCCAAATCTTCTCTGCCAATGCCAAACACAAATGTCCTAACTTGTTGTACTATCTGTAGTTATCCTGTGTTTCTATGCTTCAGCACAAAAAGACAAATCCTCAAGGCAACATGACACTTCATCACTCTGTTAATATAGTAATCCATGATGGATCTATGACCTTCCACAGTGTTTGTAAATCAAAAGTTTCCTCCTAAATGCAAATTATTTTGTGAGTGCAAAGGGCATACTTTTGGAATCATTATTTCTAGTGCTGTCAAGTCTACAGGTATTTAAACTACAAGCCCCAGGTAAAGAAGATCAAAGGGATTTAAAGCCAGGAAACAGGTACCCAAGAAAAAAAGGAAGCCACATTTGTTTCATAATCACCATCATTTATCACCTTCTTCTTGTTGATTGGAGTTCAGTTGGTTCGCCATCTTGTTTCCTTCTTTAAATATCTTTCTTGTATCTGGCTGTTGAAGCATAAATGGGGCGAAGCCTGCGAGCTAGTTCAGGCAGTCAACTCGAACACCAATGATACATTCGCACATAACGCCCCTCAACACTCTTGCAACCAACCAAACATAGTCCCCTTAATTTGGCGCTCTATTTAAACTGTTGGATCTGCCTACCTCTGCCTCGCTAATGCTGCTGCTGCTGCTAATGCGTTCACCTAGCGGCTTCCACATTGGCGATGCTCGCCTGCCCCACCACCAACCTCACTCAATGTTCTATGTAAATATGTGGAGTGATGAGGCCCGAGCCTAGACGCCAAACTCAAACTATATACTGCTTCTAATAAACATAGAAATGAAACATGTAACTGCCATGTGAATTCTCCCAAAATACTCTAACTGATATTTAGACCTCTTCAAAACCTACACATATTTTTGATATTAACACTTAATCAAATGATTCATAATGCTAATGCTAAAGTTAGAAAGCATAAACACACAACTTTTCTGTCTCTTCTAGCTCATAGTGTCGTTGGGTCATTGTCAAAACCCAAAGTCAGCAGAGCAACAACAACAAAAGCTTGAATAAACCCGCTGCACTTTTGCACTGAAGCATTTGGCTAGAATTAATTAACGAGAAGCTAAGGAGCAATGTCCTGCTGGCTAGAGCCCCAGATCTAGACCCAGATCTATTTTCTAAGCAGTTGTTGAAGACAAACCCAAGGCTAAAAAATAAATAAAATTGCACTTAGAGTATATTATACATACAGTATCTTCACAAGGTGTCCAGATACATGACTCAAAATAAATGGTAATATTTATTTGTGTTTGCTGGATGTTTTAATATGCTACTACTTGCTACCACATTAGCTACTATATGAGCTAGCTGCAGCAGTTTGGTGTTTCTTCTGCCCCCTTCAATGACACTGAAAATTAATGATTAATCTCTTGTTTTTAGAATTTTAGTTTTTTTTTGTTTTATTATCAGCAGTAAATCAAATAATTACAATTATTTCCACCTTTACCAGCTTGAATAACATATGAATACATCAATAATCATAATCAAAACATACAACTGCGGAAAAAATAAGAGACCACTCTCAATCTCTACATTTATGGCAGCCATTCCAGTGTCTGTTGAATTCCAACACAGAGAAATGTTGTCAGCATTTTATAGAATACAATAATTATTAATAATAATAATAATAATAATTGAACTTTGAGACATACCTATAAATAGTAAAACCAGAGAAACTGATAATGCTGCAGTGGTCTTCATTCTGAAATGGGCCAATCTGCATAATGAATACTTTTACTTTTGGTACTTTAGGAATATTTGGATGCCACTACTCTTTTGTTAGAGTAACATATTGAATACAGGACTTAACTTTTACAGAGCATTCCTACACTTTGGTATTTCTGTTTTCACTTAAGTACAAGATCTGAGTACTTCATCTCTGCTTATTCTGTTGTCTTGACTGTGCTATTTCCATATCCTAAAGACAAAGACAACCCTAACAATCAACCTACACCTGAAATAGCACCTTGTTCTTATAGAGGACGATTGATTGATGAATCTGTAGTCAATTAATAAAATTCCTTGCAAGCAGATCATTTAGTCTTTACAGCCACTTTTTCATTGTAATGAGAATGCATGGAGATAACATTAACGACAACCAACACACTATAAAAACGGATGACTTAATCCTCCATAAAACATATTGTTACCGCAGAACATGATTGAAGTTCCAAGCCACTAACTGCGGGCCATAGAGGTTGCTGTCAAACCTGCAATGTGCCTCTGCTAGACGTCCTTGGTACATCCGTGTTCTTTACAAAGATTCACCTTTTCATTGTTCGACAGTGAAGGACATGTGGGCTATGAAGCGGAGACAGAAGCAGCATTACAATGTAACTGAGCAGAGTAATAACCATGAGCCTTGTAGCTTTCTGTACTGCGTCTACAGCCCATTATCATTTGTCCTCATTAGCTAGCCGTCATTTATTAGAAATAGGCAGTTGGAGCTGAAGAGGCTAAATCACTACATAATTCATTCTTGATGGATTTCATAATGTTCTTGAGAGAGGATGTCCTTAAGTATGCTGTACATAAAGCGTGCTGTTCAAAAGTCCCATCTACCCAAATGATGACACTCACATACACACACATTATTATTCAGCCTCATCCACAACCAAGCGAAAGCTCTTGGCTTTACTCCAATGACTCCTAAGTGATTGGCTATTGATTTTTTATACACTTAATCCATTTATCTGCTATCTGTCCTGCTGACAGAGGACAGTATAGTAACACATCTCTTAAAGGTGACCCAGCTACCTGCCGAACCACTGTATATATAGATACTGAGAGTTGGGGCCTCATTATGCTTGAAAATCCCATAATATAGGTCTGCAGAGGTGAGAAAGTGAAACACAAAAGTCCTATCCAAAACTAATCAGGAATGATACGCTGTATAAAGAATGTATAGCGCACAAATTGCCTTACTTTGCAAAAAACATTTTACCTTTAAACATAGCCAGCCTTGCATTGAAAAGCAAAGTCAATTTGCATAACGTTTAAACGCTGAATATATTTTCTGTGAATAATGACAAGCAATTTTGTAATGCTTACCAACTGCAATGGGCCACTTTCTGATGTGACAGGGAAATAATGAAGAAACTTTATTGTTAAAATGCACAAAAATAGCATGCATGTTTTGGTATGGCATCTACAGTATATGCACAGTGTGGTTAACAGCTGATTAGGAAAGTGCAGAGCTCGTGACACTGGAAGAAAACAGCTTGATAGAGGCCATGTGTACAGCTGAAGCATGTCTCTTCACATCTTTGAAGGTGTGAAGGAAAAAACACATCCTCCTGGTATATGTGACAGGGTTTCTGTTGCCCTCTTCATCTCGGTGCTCTTCAGGGCTTTGATCTCTTCTGCAGAAGTTCAATATGGGCCTCAGCTGTGGGAAAGAGCTGTGGGGCTTAACAGGACAGAGCCCAAACAGAGCCCAGTAGATAGCAGGTGCTGGATCCGTGACCTTCCCATCCCAGGCCAGCATTCCTGCATGTCAGAGCCCCTAGGTCCCTGCATGCACTGTGTCCACCCACACCATCTGGAGCTGTTTGTCCTGCTGCACTGTGTTCAAACAGAGGAGTGTCTGAAACTCTTCAAGCACTCATCGACGACACCGAGCAGCTTTGATTAGGAATGATAAACGCTTAGGGAGCTATGTTGTCCGTCCCTATGTTAATCCTCACACCTTCCAGCTGGAGAAATAACACCAGAGCCTTTGTCTTTAGATAGAGTTTATGTCCTCAGAACATCAACCAAGAGTAATCCCACAGGTTTTGGGGAATTTCAAACTTTAATGTTTGAAATTTGACGGATCGTAGGGTGCAGATTTTACCATTGATATGAGCATAAAGTAATTTTGCGCATTTCATGCATCGTTGTAATTGTTAGTATGCTACTTTGCTTTGTTGTACAACTTAAAGATTGGCAAAGTAAAGAATACTTAATTGCTGATAAGTAACGGCAATGGCTTCTCTCACTGTGTGAGTCAAGTGCAGATTCCTGGAGACAAGGAACAATCTGTTCCTCATCCCCTCTACACCTCTAATCATAGGCAGCCTGTGAGCTCTGTGTACTCTATGTACTGGGAAATCACCTTGTCACTGAGTCAAATACACATAGCATAGGGGGAGTAATGTATCCTGCCAACTTATCATTTCAACATTTTAATATAAGAGTTCAACAGTACTTTTTCTGTGGTCATACTTAGGTTGTAAAAGACATGCTAACAGTGCCTTTTTTTTCTACAGTGAAATGAATTTACACCATTTAAAAACAACATTTTTATTGGAATACATTTAAATGAGTAAAAGTGCATGGGTAAATCTGATGAAATGATGAAATTATTTCAGACAATATTGTCCCGTCAGCAACCACAGCTAAGTTAACCAGGAAACAGTCTTGCTAACTGACCATTTGCAAAGTAACTTTTACATTAATATATTTACTTTACAACTACAATACATTAACATTGAGCAAAATCACAGGGAGGAGTAAACAGAACAGTAGAAAGAAAACAGAGAGTTACCCGGGAGCTATTTTAACTAGCGCTAGCCCTCATACGAGTTAGCTCATAAGCTACAGTAGAATCTTCTAGAAACAAATATTTTTCAAACCATACCTTTTCTGATACGACCTATATAAAGACAGTGCTGAAAACAAAAATAAATAATATTTCTTATTTTAAAGATTAAAAAAATAAAGCTGTGTGAGAACATATATTTGTCTTGACCACAATCTTCCTAATTTCGTGTGTATATGCCCAGCATCAAATGAACAGCATATGTTTTCTAAAGAATAACCTCCAGGTTATATGTTTAATCCAAAATGAACAATCATCGGCATACAGTATACAAAATCATGTGCATATGTTTTGTGTGAAGTAGCCACCTCAGGTCTGTCAGGTCAACTACATAAGAACTCCATCACCTTCCCTTCTTTATATCCTTGTCGCCTCAGCTCTGCAGGTTAGGACTAACGTAATCAAAGACCACTGCAGACCAGCCAGCGCGGGAGACAGAAGCTGGGCCAGACGTACAGGTATTCTAAACTGGTTACATTAGACCAAACAGGCCATCTGTCTCCCTCTGTAATTGGACACTGTGGATTAGAAGGAGACGGCAGTGTTTCCCAGCCAAGTGGGCTAGTCACTGTTTATTTGGAATTAATTACCAAGGAGAGTGGAAACCTCACAGTTCCCAAAGAGTGAATCCAGACACTTGAGGCCAGGATGAGAGGAAGGACAGTGCCATACCAAAGCTATGGCAACAAACTCATTTCGGAAAGGTGTTTGTTGCTGCTCACTCAGAATTGCATTATATTGGAATCTCAGATGATGATCAGTTAGATAGGCGAAAACCCGTTCTCTTTCTGAGGCAGTGAATGAATGGATTTCCTCAGCAAAGGTAACTGGTATCTTGGTGTGATGCCATTAGCTGTTCTCATGCTGTGGGAGCTTTCCAAGAGTTGAGTAAAAGCACAATATTATATATCTCTTAAAGCCTGTGAGAACAGAGCATCCATCCTGGCACTTTGCATTTGATCATCAGTGTATATGTGGAGCTTTTTCCTCTCAAAGGAATCACTGTGTACACCCCTAGAAATGTTGCACAGACATGTTTTGATGTGTTTTGACAAGCAGGGGAAAAAAATGAATCCACTAACACAAGGTCTCTTTAAAAGCTGCTCTTTTTATTGTGTCTAAAAAAAAGGGCTGGTGAAGGGCTGCATCACTGCATATTTTTTCACTATGCTAAAGTTCTGTTTGCATGCAGTGCAATAAATGTACAAGTGAGACAACGCAATAAATTAGCATATAATTTACATTTGAAATAAAGAAAATTAGTAACAGTGTACCAACATTAATACTGAATATAAAATATACGCAACTAATCACATGATGCTTTCCATTTCTCTTGCACTTTATGTACACGTAATCAATGTGACATTCAAACATCCAAGTTCACAGCAATGAGTACCAGTTTGAGTGATTTCAATTCTATTTTTTCTGGAGGCTCCGTATCCCGCAGCCAGTAGGTGAGTAAAGTCCAAGCAATCTGAGTTTAACTGCTTTCAAATGCATCTCAGCGTCCACTGTCCTTTCCCAACGGCCTCATTCAAGGTTTGGTAACCAATCAAATCTGCTCAACATTGTCCTACTGAAGGTGGCTACAAAAAAGTAGCAGCAGCAAAATTAGAAATGAGTTGTTAACAGAGATTCTTGTACACTCCTGAATCGTCTTTCATAGTTCCTACTGTACCTCCATAACAAGTGTGTGATAGAGATGTTCCCTTTCACAACCCCCTAAACCAGCAGGAATGTCACCTCAGTTCAAACTGGGCAAGTGTCCATTTTGTTGGTGGCGCAAATAAGAATACACGGTTAACAATGAAAATTCCCAGTGTGAGGTATAAACAGATAAAAACAAAACAATAACATGACCAGCATTTACCATAAGAGATATTGACAAGGATATACTTTCATATTGTTTGGAGCCAGCCTCACTTTTAAGCACACTGGAGGGTTGAATGGAAGCACCCACTTGATAGCACCAGAAGCCTGGGAAGGCAGCAGCCCTCAGAGCAGAGCAGGAGGAAAAGAAGAGGTAAACATAGTACTCAGTGGAAATAAAAAAAAGAAAATAAAAAAAAGGGAGAAGCACCGTTAAGTTGGCTGTTATTTTCTTGCCGCTGCGGAACAAGGATAATGAGAGAGGACTTTGTCTTAAGGGGGTATTTGTACACCAAAAACCTGGATCTCTATTTTCAGATTTTCTTGCTGAGAATTAGATGAGAAGATTGATGATCACTGTGTCTGTATGTTCAATATCAAACTACAGCCAGGAGGAAGTTGGCTTAGCTAGCCACTAATGTAATGAGCATGTTTTAGTTCTTCCAAAAACAAAGAGTAAAATATTTATTACTGGACCAAGCCTATTGATTTTGGGGTGATGGCAACCTCCATTTTCATTGCTTTGCCTTTTCCCCATTCAATACATTGGTAAAGCGGTCCAAAACATTCTGCTGTTTAAGAGGCAAACTATTAAATACTTGAATGTGATTATTGAAAACAAGCTAAATGTAGTATGGCTAAAGATTCATACTCACAGTACAGACGTGATAGTGACTGGTATCTTGGTTGTCTAATTCACTGCAAGAAAAAGGTCTAACTATTCCTTTAAATTCTATAGGCAAATAAACAATGACACAATAATATATGACAACTTCTGATGTAATAGTCATCCACCTTAAGACAGTAAGAAATAGTGACTGCTCTGTGGTTCCAATGAACAAGATCCTTCAAAATGAATCCTTCAATAGTGAACTGAAAGTTCCTCAGTGGGATGTTTAGTAAAGGCCCGTTTGGTTATAGTTTTTCATGTGGCCCAGGCACCGTCTTACGATATCTTTACACTACTCTGGACTAATGACACTGAGTGAGCTTTTATTAAATTGTTAGGAACTAAGGCACCCATCTGGGGAAAGAAAAAGTGATTTGAAAATCGTCCTATAACCACATAGTATTTCCTGGTCCTGGATTAACATCATATATAATATACAATCCTTACAGTATATAAGGGTTTAATGTATGTTACAGTATGTTATATGTTCATTCCAGCACAGAGACGTTGAATATGAATTAAATCACATTACATTCCCTTCCATGACAGTAGGCCACTAACTGACAAAAACATGATCAGAGGACAATATCTCAGCTCTGCTTGGAATTGTACAATAAATATACAGTACACTGATGGGGTTTCTCTGTCGTATCTGAACGGTAAATTGGCAAAGTATTTACACGAAAAAGTGCACCGTATCCAGAAGTCTGCCTGCCGATAGCACCATCACAATTGTCCCAAAGACAGGAGTCCGACACTTTCAACTCCCACCCCATTTCTTCTAGCGTAGAGTCCTCCCCCTCCGTCTGTCCATCTCCGAGGGTCACATCATCTGCAAGCGATGTGTCCAGCACTTTGGATTCATAAAACAACAAACATGAAGGAAGACTAACAATGATACCAATAATTATTATTATAATAAAAATAACCAGCGAATAATCTTCCAAGTTCCACTTCACAGAAGTGAAAAATAAAAACAGTTTGCGTCAGCATTGTGGGCTGAGCAGTGGTTTGGATGCCACCACGATGGAGGGCAGGAGGACCAGGTGTGATAAGCGAGGAAATCCATAGTTTTCTTCTGTCGCTCTTCGTCTCTTTTCCACTGGACCAGAGGTTTTTTTTTTTCAGTCTGCCCTGTTTTCTTTTCCTTTCAGTGCCGTGTCATCCTCCCTCCATCTTTGTTGCCTTTTTTATTTTTTGCTATGTCTTGTTCTCCGAGGGTCAGTGGCCCTGGCAGGTCTTGCAGCACATCTGTCTGAAGTATGCACGGCTGCAGAACTTGAACTTCAGTACCAGCGGGCAGTAGGCCACTTTGTTAACATCTTTGCACTCTGGAGAAAGAAATAAGAGAGCTGAGTTAAAGAGTGAAGAATATTTTGTAGTTTACTCTCCTTTTCAAACCTTGCTTCTAGCCCCAGTATTGTCATGTGTTACAATAATTTCTCTGTTGCAATAAAAGGGAATGATTTTCAACCCGTTTCCCTAGTTGTGATTCTTTTTTCAAATTCAAACTCAATAGCTAGAAGTTCACATCTGTACAACAAATATACACTTTATCTTTTATTATTATTACACTTTATTATCAGTTATACCAGTAAAAGGTGTCTACAGGGTCCACAAAGTAAAATGATTAATATTTTTAAGGCCTTTTTATTACAACATAGAATGTAAACGATTAGGAATCAGTCAAAACTTGGGAAGCAATTTTTATTATGCAATAAATTGCATATTTTATCATCAAGATGGTTAGAGGAGGCTTTAAGGGTTCAATAGCGGTTACAAACTTCTGGGGTTTGCAAATAATGTAAGTTTTTAATCTCGATGCGATGCTTAGGACTGTTACAGAACACATCAGACACAGACTGGGGCTAACCTGCTACATGAGGGCTGATTGATCTCCCTCAGGCCTCCACAGAATAAAAGCTCTGCAACTATACTTGGACGCAGAGGCGGGAGCTCAGGTCCTGGCCTTGTTCACTAACTGGGCTTCCTGCCATTTGTAGCATGCACATACTCCTTCACACACACACTAACTGCTTGCTGGATGCCAGACAAGCTGTGCTCTAAATGCCTTATCACAATCAGAGTGTCTTCCCTTATTAGGCTTTGGCCCCTGCCTCTGCAGAGCCAAATGAAACGAGACATTGCCTCACTGCTGTCCGTAAAGGAACAATTAGCCTACAGCTAATCCCATTAGCCAGCCTGTAAACGCTGCTCACGTTTTCCATTCAGGCTAATCGAAAGGCCCTTCCCAATGCATCTGAATAGCCATCCATCATGTGTAAGTGTATATGGAGGGTTGAGCTGTTTCGCTTTGACCAGGAGCCAACCCCACTGGAAAGATTAATGTAGCTGGCAAAGTGGCGAGGAGTGTGTCATCCAAGTGTGTTTAGGTCATAGTAGAACAGTGGAGATGAAGATGGGGACAGATTATAACCTTTTCATTTAGGGCTTGAGTGAAAGCAATGCATGTGCTAAACAATATGTATTCACATGAACCATCTTCTTTGCATTTGAAGGAACTGCACAGTCAGATGTATGTGTGCAGCACACGTTTCCTCATCTTACCGTCGCCATTTGAGATGGGGGTGGCGTCGCACTTGCTCTCGCACTGCTGCATAGTGGTGGGTCGGAGGGACTCTGAGCAGTCATTAGACGGCTGCCCGGTGTACGACAGACACTGCACCGTCCTCATCTGCTGGCCCAGGCCGCACTGCGCCGAACACTGCAACAGGAAACCACAAACATATTGTCTATGCAGTTAAGCCAATGAACGTTCTTCCATGAACATAAGCACCATCTTTTCTCTGTGACCCTGGGTGCTGTAAGTCCTCCTTATGCACGCAGATGCACAGCTGGGTAATCCCTGCACACACACACACACACACACACACACACACACACACACACACACACACACACACACACACACACACACACACACACACACACACACACACACACACACACACGCACAGCACAACTTGATCCAATCAACCAATCATCAAGGCAGAGTCACCTTCCCCTTTGTTTGACTCAACCGGCTGCATGTCAGTGATTTTGTTCCCAAACTCAGAGCTAACAGGTCAGCTGTTGCTCGTCAGGGATTTCCATGTTTGTGTGATTGCAAGGACCGACAGAGAAACAGACATTTGTTTCTCATAAGGAAGGGAATAATTCAGATTAAATTAAAAGGCCACATCTTTTAAGTGCTAAGAGCAAAAAGTATTACAAGTTAAAGGAACATCTTTAAAGGTATATTTATGGATGTTTAGTCCCCATGGATAATGAAAGCCTCAGAAAGTCAACCTCGTTCTAAAATTGCACATCATATCTGTGTTAAATTTTGACTGGGATGAGTTCAATTTGTGACGCAGATTGCACCAATCGGGCGGAAAGGGTTAATTAATCGAGCCAGTCCTGCTGATCCTGTTGTTGGATAATTGCTAGAACTGGAGACGTATTAAGGATTTGTTTACAAGGATATCTCCAAAACAATGGAGTAATAAATGTTGATGCATCCTAATAAAAGCAACCTTAAAGAAACCTCTTTCAGCATGTGGTCATTCTGGCTTGACTTTGAAGGAAAAAAGACGATGGACTCACCTTGGCCACAGAACTAAGGGACAAAACATTTGTTAACACATGAAAAAGCTTCTCGTATTGTGCACCTGACTTCTATAAATGTTTTAGTTCTAATAAAAACTGAAATTGGTTCTATGGGTGGCCAATAAAACCCTTTTAGAAGAGAAAAAAGACTCCAAAAACGAGATGCCAAAACACAAGCCTCAATGAATCTTCATTATAACTTTGAAAGCACTGGGCAACAACACACCTGTTTGCCATCACTACGTGTGTACAGTACGAGTGTGTGATATGAAGCTGACTCCCCTCCTGCTGATGAGAGAACTACCGGGCTTTCTGTCACCTTCAATGATCCTCTCTGGCTGTCTCAGATCAGAGAGCCTGCATGTCATCCCTTCCCAATTAGAGAGTCTTTATTAAGGACCCGCTGCCGGCCATGACAGATGGTGTACGTCAATGGTGCGACTTAAGTGGGATTTGAACCAGTGACCTTTGGGCCTTAGGAGGCCAGAAGCTTGGTAGCTGGCAACAATCTTCCCTTTCTGATGCTTCGAGGGACTGGAGCTGCAAGGGCCAAGCTTGTAATTACAGCCAAACACACACACACACACACACACACACACACACACACACACACACACACACACACACACACACACACACACACACACACACACACACACACACACACACACACACACACACACACACCTAGCCCCAGGACAGAAAAGTGCTGTGTAAGAGCAGATCCAAGCTGTTGCTCTCCGAGGTATTAACCCCTGCTTGACTCTTTGATAGCCAGGTTATCAGTCCGATCTGCTTTGTTTACGACCGTTATTGCCACTGATCGAATTGTAAAGGTGTGTTTTTGATGTCAGTGAACCGAGGAGAAGCCAAGGGAGAGCTGTAACCTAGACGGCCTAACTCTTAACTTCTGACCTCCGACCCCAGGGGGCTCAAACCATGACATCAGCTCCACCGGGCCATCTTCTAAACATCAGAGCTGTTTAAAATTACACTTTTACACTCAAATTCCCAACAAATCCCAACCAAAATAACAAGTCATATTTTTTGGTGCGTTCAACCCCCTCTGACGCACGTGTTTCTGGCGTCCCCCTCACCTACATGAGTCAGCTGTGTTGTAAAGTGTTCAACAGCTTTGCAGAGCACACTAAGTCATGTCACGGTGAACCCGAGAAAGCTGCTCCTCGGTATTCCTCTCAATCTTGTTTCCTGGAAGTGATCGAGAGGCCTGTTCTGAGACAGAGATAAACTTCAAACAGCCCAGGAGGATATTGCTGCCACTGATCACACACTGCAGGCCCACTGGAGCACTTGGACCCAATTACACAAACAGAGCTCCTACGCAGGCACACACACGTCACAGGCCTGCTTAGTGTGTCATCCAGGTGTAAATTATATTAACCATTCACCAACACAAGGAGTCCATCAGTGCATCTTTTGGCTTTTAGACAATCGAACTATCCTTTTAAAGGATTAACCAGCATACTGTTGTTTGAGAAGCTCATGTTTAAAGTGCTAAAAGACAAGGTTTTTGCTTTTACTTGTTATGAAGTAAAAATGGATAACACAATATAGGTGCTGTACAATAAACACACCATAGAGGTTCAAATTAGTTCCCTTTAAGCCTCATTTTCACTATGCATTTCTGACTCCGACTTTGTTTAATCTTTTCAGAAACTTAAGGGTTGATTTAGAGGACAAATGAGCTGCATCAATGACCTAAAACATGAAGAAAATAGTGCTTTCTATTTTCCACCGGAGCTATCAGTAGCCTACCCAAGTAATGGAAATGACAGACAGTGTGAAAATAACTGTGGGAAGCAAAATGAAGTGCATCCTGCGCAGTGTTGCCAACTCTTGTACAATAAAAAGAAGCGAGCACTACTTCCAAGAGTCGCTTAAAGTTTTCAGATGACATCATACCCTCCTTTGCATATTGGCAACATCATTGCGCATTGATTTGCATAACCGGTTGTGTTGTTTGGGGAGAAGAGACTTCCTGCACACGTGGAAAGAGAAGAGGGAAATTCCCTGTGCTGCTGGCAAAGAAAAAATGGACAGTAGCATTGTAATAACACATTAACATACTGGAATATATGTTCAATATGTTAATTTGTAGATGTTGGAGTAAAACTGAAAGTAACCCATGTTTTTGTGTGAGAGAGCAAATAAACCCTTGGAGATCCTAGAGTTACAAAAGCTGTATGTTAATATAAGTTTAAAATCATGAAAGTGCTGTCTTACCTGTCCCCATTCACCAGGGATCCAGCGAGGAGGGGGACATCGTCCTAAACTGCAGCGGATGCGGACTGGAGGTTTGTTGTGGCCCGGGCAGTGTGCGGGTGGGAAGGTCTTGGCGAGGTCGCTGCTCTTACACAAGGCAATGCGGTGCTTGAAGCCAGGGCCACATTTAGGTGTGCACTGAACAGACAGGAGAAGGTGTAAGAAGCACATCTTTGACAGCACTCTAGAGCTAAAGTTAGTTTCAGAACATTATCTTACTTCCGACCAATCCAGAGTGACCCACTTTGGCGGGCAGGACTGGTTGTTGCAGGACTCTCGTTCGATAGGTCGGTGAGTCAGGCAGTGTGTGTCCTCTAGTGTCTCCTCCTCAGCAGGGCCGATCTTCCTGATGCACAAAACCGTCCTCGTCCTCATCCCGCCGTCACATGTCTTCCCACACTCCGACCAGTCCCCGATAAACCACCTGCAGGACAGAAATCAGAGTTGGAGCAGTGTTGTACTCCCTGTGGTGACTTCATAAGAAAAGGGCTTTTGATAATGTCAGTGAGGGTGTAAAATCACATTATGCTTCTGAACATGTGGGTGACTTTATCAAAGTTGGATTACTAAAAGGGCAGCACAATTTCAAAGGACATCGAACCTCAGTAACCTATCAGAAAATGTCAAGTCTCAAATGATCTTGTTTGCTTCTTGTTCGGCTTGTTCTGTTTTAACAATATTTTGAGAATATTGCCCTCTTTTGTTTAAAGGAATCAAAACTTTTTTCCAGATAAACGTTCTTAACTTTCTTTAAATCAGGTATGGAAAAGAGCATAGTATGTATTCACTATTTGTCAATTGGTTGGTTGTTATGAGTTCAACTGTACATTTGTTTGGGTTAATGCATGACAAAATTCTTTACAAACTTATAAAGTTTGTCAAAATCCAGTTTTCAAACGTTTTTTATTTCAGTTTTAAGCTTATTAGGTTTATTCGACAATGCAAAACGTAGATTTGGTGTAACTTGGCTTGGAAAACAGGTGTAAGTAATTCCTTATCCATACTTATGCATTATCAATCTTCCTATTTAATTATTCTATTTTATCTATAACAACCACCACATTCTAGTGCTTGGCGAAGTATTGAAGCATCATCAAATATAGACAAAATTAAGGCCAACATCGGCACAAAATGTCTTAATTTGAACATTTTATCACTCATTAAAAGATAAATGATGCAGTTGAACTCTTGTGATCCGGCAGATAATTGACCACCCTGTTTGTGCCATGCTGCTGAGTTTTTGACCTTCAGAAAAATGAGACCCACCGTCTACACACTTCAGAGCTGATATCATAAAACTGCCCGGACAACAGCCCTCCAAACACATCCAGCTTGAGAGATATTACATCATCTGAAGGAATGTATACAGAATTAACGACGTGTTCAAACATCTGTGTTAGCTTTCATTACGCGAGCCCATAAAACCCCGGCTTTTCTAAAACAATAGTGTTTACGTGGACTTATTGGGCCCGTCATGAGGCTGCAGAGGGTGTTTGCCTCTCTAATAGACACAAATGTCATGTGTTACTCAACACACACAGTTTAAGTCACGCACTGCAATAGCCTTCAAGTACTAATCAAAATAAATGAGATAGCACAGAGTCTGCGTCTACTGAATACAGATGTGAAAATAAATAACCCGAGACTGTTGTCTAAATGTATGAAAACAAATGACCACTTGTATAGTACATTGAGCATACTATGAGCTTTTTTGGCCTGAAAGACACACAGTTTTATACACAAGTCACTGATCAAACCCGATGCATTTAATCCCTTTTTTTCCTCATAGGATTGAAATGAGTCTGACTTTTCTAGCTCCAGTGCTGCAGACATTTGGCCCCCAAACACTAGTTCATATTGCACCTGTACACATGTGTGTTAACCCCCCCCCCCCCCCCCAGGGTTGGTAGAGAAGCCAAAACAATCAAACACAGGTGGTCATTTTCAGGGCTCTAATTTTTGGCACGAGGAAAACACTGAAAATAGTTAACATATGAAGCTATAAATCACAGCCTTTTTATTTTATTATTTCGTTCCAAACACACTTCACAAAGTAGGCCTCATTGAAGGTGATATAATATCCTGAGTCAGGCTCATTTTCCTGGACCATTTTTCTTTTTAAAAGAATGAACAGCAGAGAAAGAAAGAAGCTGCTTTTCTCAGAATTGTTAAATGAACAATGGATCAAATGCCTGTGTAATTAATTGTGTAGCTCAGTGTTGAGAATCATCACCTGACACAGATCTCAGTTTCACAACTTAACTGTTCTTGGTAACAGAGCCAAAACAGAGCTAAAACAGAGCTGAGCTTGTAAATATTGGAAATTAAATGCTAACGTTTCTCCACAACTGCTGAACGTGTAAATAGGCAAATATTAATGCCTATCTCTTCTCTTAAGTACTGATCGGAAAAGGCAAAATTCCTATTGGAGAGCAGGACTTTCTAGGAATTGTGTTCATTATTTAACATTAAAATAATCAACAGTAGTTTTGATGTTCATTTATCATACAAACATGCCAAACGTTCTCTGGTTCCACCTTGTGATATGCAACAATAACTGCTGTTTTATATTGTTTTAAATGGATGGTTTTGGTCACATACTCTGGAGGACAGGGCTCTATGTTGCAGTCTCTCTGGTTCTCTGGAGGTTTGCTGTCTGGGTCACAGTAGCTGTTCTGCACCACTGAGTTGTCATCCAGCCTTTTACACACCACCTCCTGCTTCTGGGAGCCTAAAGAGGAGGAAACACACTGATCAATAAGGCAGCACGGAGCTCAGAAACATTTAAACCCTCTTCAGAAACATGGAGGCCGCGAGCGCCGTGTTGAGCGCCGTGTTGAGCGCCGTGTTGAGCGCCGTGTTGAGCGCCGTGTTGAGCGCCGTGCCGAGCGCTGTGTTTGAGCGGAGATGGTATCGCTTTCAGTCTGTAGTAAATCCAGACATGTAAATTCCTGATTCTTTGCAGGATATCTTGGCAAATCACTTTTACAGAGCAGGGAGCTCTTTACTTTGGCTCCTAATGGAGAGAGTGAGGGCTACCGTATCGGTGTCACACCTCCCACTGTGTATGCGTGTGTGTGTGTGTGCGTGTGTGCGTGTGTGTGCGTGTGTGTGTGTGTGTGTGTGTGTGTGTGTGTGTGTGTGTGTGTGTTCCTGTGCATGTGTATGCCATACCAACTTGGAAAGGGTCTGTTTGGGCCCTCATGGGACATATCCCGCAGCAGACTTGTCTGGCAGATGTAATGAGATATGGATGGATGTGTGTGTGTGTGTGTGTGTGTGTGTGTGTGTGTGTGTGTGTGTGTGTGTGTGTGTGTGTGTGTGTGTGTGTGTGTGTGTGTGTGTGTGTGTGTGTGTGTGTGTGTGTGTGTGTGTGTGTGTGTGAAGTATAGAAACTCTACCCATTTGAGCTGGAAGTGAAATACAG
This sequence comes from Eleginops maclovinus, assembly GCF_036324505.1. NCBI lineage: Eukaryota > Metazoa > Chordata > Actinopteri > Perciformes > Eleginopidae > Eleginops > Eleginops maclovinus. Next base: position 15,758,517 of record NC_086356.1, on the reverse strand, counting down.
TTTGGAGGAGCTGTACGAAGCATGGGGTGAAAGAGTTTTGGTTGTAAGGCTGTCAAAAGGTGTTTTTCATAGATTTCAATGCTGCGGTGATATATTGAACAATACGTCACAATTAGCTGAGCTAGCTGTATCAAATGGGGGTCTGATTGAATGACCTTTTGCGGAGCGAACAGAGACACAAATTAGATCAACAATGCAAAGGCATGTTTACAACACTGGAAGGAACATGTGTGCTCGCCGGTTCTAAGGAAGAGATTGAAACTCTTGCTTTTGAATTGGAAATCCTTCCTGAGAGAAAGCCACATGCTTATTCAGTCATGCTTTTACAAAATATTACAAACCCGTCCAGGCCACACTTGACAACTGGGAAGAAACACTATTTATTGTTACATGAAACCCATTGCTTTTGGGCTAAAGCATTTGGTTTAGTCATTCTTGAGGCCGTGGTCAACATTTCATTGCGGTCTCAGATTTTGAATGTTTTACTTTGTAGGACAAGCGCTCTGGAAGAGTGGTTCGTATCTGTGTGCAGCTCTGGTAAACCAGAAGCTATGCAGAGCAGCTCATTCACAGAAATTACACCATATTCATTTCTCTGGCTAAAATACAGAAAATATACATATTGAATTTATTAAGAGGGCTGAATCTCCGGCTACAGAGTAATGATTTTGGAAAGCCATTGCAAATTATGATACTGGGTTTCCATACTCTGCTCTACAGCATTTGGGTAATTATTGGTTAGGGAAGATTTACAGAATGACACACACACACAAGATATTAAGTATTAAATATTTGAGAAGGCTAGAAATATTCCAAAAGAATTTAAACCCCCACAGTCTGTTATGCTGTTTAATACCAAAACACTTGGAGTGCTCTTAAAAAAAGCATCTGCCCACCGGAGCACAGCAGAAGTGGTAGTAGTTTATTATAAGTTTTAAAAATCAAAACTTGAACTGCTTTAAATAATGATTAAAATGTTCATATTGGTTAAAAAACAAGACAAGAAAAAATATAGTTTGAATAATGTTTTTTCTGTATTTGAAACTTGACAGGAGTAAAGAGGAATAAACTGATTTAAAAAAGATGATCACATTAGATCTGTGTGGAGCAACAAGGATAGAGTAACATTTCTTCTTAAATGCCACATATATTTTTCCCGATTATGTCTGATTATTTGAGTTTTTGACAGGCACTCTTTCAATATATATCATCTTGTTGCAACCCTTCCTCTGATTTATTGGCACTTGATTTGGAATTGAATGCTGTGCCAGCATCTCCTAATATTTGATATGAAGTTGTGGATAAAAACGCACATTCATTTGCTTTACTTTGCACATTTTCTGGAAACTCTGTTAGAACTTACACAAAGTTTTGATGGATATATGTCTTATATCACACTTATGCATTAACAGTCCAGTTTAACCTTTGCGTTTGAATTTAAAGTGGATCTGATTGCTACAGTTTTAACCCTGAAAAGTTGAGAGCTATGTTTCTGTTATCATTTATCAAGTCCAGAGAAGCAGAGAGCAAAGATACTTCCCTCAGGGCTTGCAGTGCTGACTCACCTCCAGCGCAGGTAGCAGAGCATTCAGACCAGGGCAGGTGGTGCCAGGAGAAGCCCACCTCGTTGTCCCCACTTCCTGTGCGCTGGATGGGCACATTGAACTTGTAGCGTATTCCCAGGTTCTGCTCCTGGAGGAGGACCTGCAGAGGAAGCAGCAAACCGAAGGTGAGGACAGGAGAGACAAGTCGTGTGATAAGATATTTAGTAAAATTGACATTTCACTCATTTCCACCAAAGTAAAACTGATTTATTTTTTATTTAAATGCAGTTTGAACAGTCGGGATCAGTGAGGCTTTGGTGGGTTTATATTAGTCCTCTGGATGCAGATGGAGCCTGAGGGAGTCAGGCTTTGCACGCCGCAGAGGAATGGCTAGCGGTCGAGTGGCTAGCTGCTCGTCTATTCCAGTATTGCTGTGTGGTCTGGTATTTTCAGCATTCATGTCAGGCAGAAACCACCGAGTATTACGACAAGAAATTGCTCAGTTGCCTCACATTAACACACAAATACACAGAGAAAATAAAAGGAACCTATTTTAAAAACGAACTTGACATGAATGAGCAAACACAACACAGATGCTCTCCAAATCAAGTATCCAGTTTTTCAATAATATCCACATATAAATACATCCAAAACTGGTGGTTGATGGTCATCTAAGGTTAGCTGCCAGATGTTTCAGTGTACTCAGAACAGAAGCATACGTACAGAATTAAATGCACAGAAAAAGTTAAAAGGTGAATTGAGTTCATATTTCCAATTCCATAAATGTAAGTCTTTTTGATAAACTGACAAAATGGGAAATTATTCAACCCGGATTATCATTCAAGTGGCTTTATTTATATTATTTATGATGATGATGTATGGAATGGGAAAAAAAATTGAGAGGTGTCTCTCATAGTGACGACCCTACTGGTGTTTAAAACCTAAATATGCTATATATTGCAGTTTTGTGGTGAGTTTCTGCCCATTGTTCTGTAAGAAACACAAGTTGACTATTTCGAGTGATTCTCACTGCTTGCATAGCATAATACTTTAGAGAAAAAGGCTCTAAAAACCAACTCTACACTACTTGATCCGCAGCAAATGGCAGACGGACACAGAGACTATCTGGTCAACACAGTGGAGCATTTTAGCAGTCAAACAGACAAATATTTCTCTCAGGAGACAGAGACTAAAACAGAGCGGAACATTTTTTATTATTAAAAATGAATGATACTGTTGATCTGTAGCAGCTGGATGTGTTAAAAAAACAAACACCCAAAACAAATCTGCTTCAATTTGAGTCCTTTGTTTGTATATATAGGAATATTGAAAAGAAAACGTTCAAAAGGAAACAGAACTTGAGTTTCACACGTTTAATTATTTTTTTTAAAGTTCATTTTGTTCAATAAAATACAATTTGTTACCATGACAAAAAGGATTTCAGTGGTAGCACCCAGCGCCTCAAGAGACTCCGGCTCATCGGTCGGTCTCTTGTAGTGGAAGGCCGTCCCTGCGATGTCAAACTTCCGGGGCCAGTCAATGGTCCACGCTCCGTTGATGTAATAATCGTCCACTTCAGATTTCAGAGCTGAGTAATCACAAAAGAACAAGTCATATTTTCAGTAGCGGAGACAATAGGTGGAGACAATAATTCGCTATGATGTCACTGCTGTCATTCATCATCGTCATTTTCAACTTCCCTGATGTCACTGACAACTTTCTGAGCAGAAACACACACACACTCGTGCCTGCACACACACTGTGTTTGCAGACTTTTCACTTGCACTGACATGTACATACGTCTAATTTAGGAAGAGAAAGAAAACACACTTCAGGTGAAAGCCAGGACGAATCTTATGAATACCACTTTGTCTGGTTGTCAAAACAAAAGCTGGTCTCCAAGCACAACAGATCTGAAATATCCACTTTCTCTGCGTTGAAATGGGGCCAAATTCAGGAGAAATGATCCAACTATTTGTATTCTGTCTCTCTGGCTCGTGCTCTGCAGATTCCCCTTTTTTGCCCCCCTCGAACAATAGTTAACTCCTCTTTAAAATATCACAATCCTCTTAGAGATTTATCCATTTTCTACATATTTGGCACTTATTGTGAGCATTTTGTTATTTTGAACAGTGCAGTTTACACAAGTCTCCACAGGCATCCCAGTCTCTGTGTTTATATTGTCTCACTTAGTTTCTGCTTTTATTTAACGGAAAAAAAGGAAACTACGCTGACCTAAATAGCAAGGACTCAGACAATGCTGCAGAAGAAAAATATTATCTTTATCACTGGGGTCACACATGAAATTCATAAGAAAGTTACAGATTGCTTGGAATGGAAAATGTAGTCCAACACAATAGCCAAAATTGCACTATTTAAACTTTGATATATAGACATCATATCCCCTATAATCCTTGTGGACCAGGCAGCTGTCACCACGGCCCTATAAATCTGATGCAGCTCTGCGGTTCAAAGTGTAACTTAAGCCCTCCATCAACACCATCCGCTATAAATTCAACACGCTGTCACATGTCTTTCTCTCGTTAATGAAAAGACACAGAGCAGGCTTAATTGAATCCGGTTGTTTGATTGTTATGAGTCCGTCCCTGCCAGTGTTGCAAATAGTTTTTGTTTAGTCTGGAACGGAGCGGATGAGTCTGATGCCAGGAGAGCCATCACATGTGTTAGGATTCAGAGAGTTTTTATAGACTCTGTTTTATGGCATTACATTAGGCAACAGGAGATTTAACGATGGCATTTCTCTAATTTGCTCTTGACAAAGACGCGAGGAAATCCCTGGAAATGTGGTTTACACAGAGCTGAACAGATAATAGGAAACAGCTTGATGTCAAAATTGCCAATTCATCACATTGTACTGAACTTCTACTGAGACTTAGGGATTGATAGTGAAGAGAAACAAGGCTGGAGAGCAACATTAGTGCCTGTTTAACACACCACATTAACAGAATGGTGCTTTGAGCTAAAGGCATGTAATGTTTACCATGTTCACCAACAGGTTAGAGTACAGCTGTCATTAGTTTGCAGGTATTTGGTCGTAAACTGAAGTGGATAATCACCCTGAGGGGAACATGAATGTCTTAACCAAATTTCATGGCAATCCATCTCAAAGTTGTAAAGACATTTTACTTAATACCACAAATGTGGGATCTGAGATGGGGTAAGAAAAAAAAGTCAGGGGTCATCAAAGTTAGTCTGCTTCAGAGACTGTGGATAGCTGTGTTAAACTGTGTGCCAGTCCACTTAGTAGATATATTTCACTGGATAGCGGATTTTTTTCCTAGCTGATGGCACTAAAGGATATGTCAGGCTAGCATCAAAGTCATTGAGGTTCATCCTCTGGTCAGAAGTACCACATGTCATGGCAATCCGTCAAACACTTTCCAGACATTTCACTTTAAAAAACAAATTTTACCCTTGTGGTGGCGCTAAGGGAAAAGTCAGGATATTGTCAAAGTCAGGGTGTTTCATCCTTTTAAAACCATGTATGTCTGTAAAAAATAACATGTCAATCTATTTAGTAGATGATGAGATATTTAACTGGATAGCTTACTGTTGTCAGGGTATCAAGTAAGGCATAAGGGTTCATCCTCTGGGCACCATGAATATATGTTGCAAATGTCAAGGCTTTCTATCTAATGGTTTTCCCACAAAACAATGACAACCTCATGGTGGCACAACAGGAACAGTTAGTGGATCACCAAAGTCAGTAGGTGTTTATCCTCTGGGGAAAATGAATGTTTGGACACATTTATTGGCAATCCATCCAATAGTTGCTGAGATATTTAAGCCTCGAGTAAAGTGTAGGGTAACTGACATTGGCATACATAAAGCTAATAAAAGTGAACATTAACCTGGTTATAAATGTGACCTGATCACATGGAGGCCTTCACTTACCAATGTAATTCTTGGACATGGCAACTTCTCTGATCTCGATGTGAACCGATCCTTTTGGGATCTGAACCACCTCCATGTAGCCTGGAAGAAAAGGACACAGAGTTGAGGTTGTATTTCTCCCATTTAAAGGGAGTATACATATAGAATAAATCCAAATCACCCAAAAAGGACAAATCATGAGGACAAAACAATCCCCTCCTTTTTTTTTTTCAGTCACACACAGACGTGGACACACAGTATTTTTAGATGGTTTACTAGCCATACCATAGAAGGAGAAATATGTTTTCTCTCTCTCCTGCTGTCTATAGACATCCTCAGGCTTCAGCCAACAGCAAGTCCCTATCTGTCCTCCTGATTTCTTCACTCCATGATGTCATTAATGGGAAAAACAATCTGTCACCATAACTCTAAAAAGCCAAAAGCATATGCTTTTCTCTGTGGGTGACAAAGACCATAAAAAAGGCACATTTTCTTAGAGAGATTATTTTCCTGGCTTAAGGGATGTTATGCACAAAAGCTGCTTAACCAAAAGGACGATGAGTTATTTTGTTTGTCACATGTGGTCATCAAAACAAAATCTCTGGACCTCTTTTTCACAGTGAGAGAATCGAACACGCTTGACAGCTCCAGATCAATCTATAAAGGGAAATCTAACAGAAACCTGATAATTAAAATGCCTGGAGTCACATATTTTTACCTCCTCTTGGTAGAGACTCGTTGAAGAGTCCCTCTGTTGCCTCACAGGTGCTGCCATCCCCTCCACACACACGGCATCGATCCTCTTTAGCATCAGAGCTCAGGATGTTGTCGCAGCCCACATGCTTTGAAGAAATGAAAGTCAGAGAATGCAGTGTTTTAATTCAGGCGTGATTTTCATTTTTTACCATGACAAATACATGAATCCCCGAAGTTAGATTTCAGAGAAAATACTTTATGGTCTTTAAAGGAATACATTGCCTTATAAATAATCCTTTGTACATCAATTATTGAAGCTTTTATAGTGCGATAAAGTGCAGGTTTCATCTGTAACAAAGGGAAATGGAATAGCTTTGGGTTTTGGACTATTGGTCCACTAAATATGTATATATTTAAATGGAAATGGACTAAAGATAAATATAGACTAAGGATCAACAGGTTCATTGAAAGCAAAAAAAGATGTTGATTAGAGCACTACACTATAGAGAGCAAAAACGTCAATAACATGGCAGTTATAAATACACAGGTAGGGATTCGACACAGTTCCAGTCTTAAAAATGTTTGTTAATGTTTGAGAATACAGCTGGGAGGATTAACAGGATTACCCTCTTCAGATCCCTCAGTTCTTTCTACTCTTTAATACTATCTCTCTGCTTTGTTATACTCTTTCTTTCTGTCTCTCCAGCACCCGTAAGCAGCATCACAGCTTTGAGTGTTTCTGAAAGCTTTCCAGGCAGACAGTGTTCTAGAAATTTATCAAAGCAAAGGGAGCAAGCCTCTGAAATAAAACAAAATGCAGGGTTCATCTGGAAATAAACCTGCAATGCTCCTTTGATGGGGAATATTCCACCTCTTAGAAATTCTTTACCCATTAAAACACACAGCATGTTGTGTTTTTATATTAAAATCAGAGTAATGTTGTTGGCACAGTCACTGCATGTTCATGCCAAACAGAAATCAAATTGTACGTTCACGTGGAAGTAAAAGCAAATACTTAAAGCGAGGAACCAAGAAGTTATTTCAGCTGCATCTCACAAAACACACAGAAACCCTCATCTCCACACAAAACTGCACAACATTATTTATGCTCATGAAAACAAAGACAGCAGTAACTGCCAACTCCTACCAATAAAAAAATGTTATTAAATCAAATATATTTCAAATATATATGAAATCATTATTCAATCACAACAATGATTTTTGTGTTTTATTTATCTAGAAAAACAATTCTGGTCGAGGCTGCAGAGCCCTGATAAGAGTCAGAAAGAACAATGCCAGACATTTGATCACAATAAGCCACATCTGCAACTCAAATGCTTTATTGTTCCTCACTGGAGAATGGTGCTTTGGCAGTCTTGTTTATCTGTAATCTAGTAAACTGTGCTTTCAAAGATATAAACTGGCATGGTGGCTGAGGGAACTCTTGCTGGTTCAGTCAATGTCCAGCTAACATGTTACTCTAGCTGTAATTTAAAAAAATATCAGAGGTTAAAAGTTTTAAATAAATCACAAAACCCCACTGAGTATAATGTCATGGTGTGGTTTGTAATTATATTATTTATGGGCAGGAGATGCATGATGTTTTTAATGTATCTGACATGCATTTCACATGCAAATCAATAATAATACTGAATTCAATTTGGCATAGTGCCGGTTACTGCATTAATGTGTCATTTGTTTTGTTTCAATCAAACAGGATTGATCACAAATGTATAACTGGAAAAAGTTCATGTGTACAGTTGAACACGTTTTCAGATCTTTTGTTGATATTTAATTGTAATTATTATAAGATGTGTTACTTTATTCTATTCTTGGGGAGCTAATATCATAAAATGTACACAACAAAATGCAAAAATAGTTGAACACTTGAAAAGCTATAAAAACAAAACATGAAAAAATACTCAAGGTTCTTCTTTCTACATATTTCAATTTCAAGAGCTTTCAACCATATCTTTAAAGTTTGCTATCGCTGATTTTAAACCATGATTTAAGTCATATTTCATGAACCAAACATGACTGAGTTGTCTAGCTTTCCTGCTAAAGTTGGTAGTGTGGTGGCAAAAGGAGAATTACAGTTTATCAAAATAACTTTTATTTTGACAGCTTCAGTCATAAGTTGTATGCATATAAATAATAAAACCTAGGTGTTACTATGTTGTACTTTTTCTCAATAAAAGAGAATACAATTGTGATTTGCAAATCTTTAATCGTGTGGATTTAGCTTTCAGATCGTACACGACAAAGCCTTGCTGCCTTACCTTACACTCTCCATTGATGCAGATGTCCAGAGAGTCGGCCTGACATCGGGTGCCGTCTATGACTGCAGGAGAGCGCTCTGTGTAGAAGTTGTAGCCCTCTGCTAAACAGTTCAGCGCACAGGGCTTAACACCACCTGGGTTACACAGAGTCCACACAGACACAGCTCATGGTGAACTAGAGTTCAGCCTGCACACAGACAACATGACCTGAACGCTCACAGAAAAACTCAGAGATGAATGATAAACAATACATAGAGACTAGCAAACCCCGGGATCTCCTCTTGACTTGTTGACAATAATAATCATGAGGAGGAAAGTTAGCAGTGCTCTGATCTAAAACCAAGGAACCCTGACGTCACTGTAACACCGACTCCAACAGAGACAGCGCCGGCTGCCAACAACAATTACACTGACATCAACACGCAGGTTATCTGCTGTTTAAACATGATGGCTCGCAGCCCGCAGAGTACTGTAAATCAGGAGGTGATGGATTTGACAAAACAGACCCCTGAGATAAAAGAGATCAAACTTAAGCTCTCCCATCCCTGAAAGAAAACTACAGGCCGTGTTTACATGCTTCGACTTTTATCACTTTTTCTTGTTTTTTTTGTGAAGTGAATATTCTCCATGATTTGCAGACACCAAGGAGAGAACTTAGGGGGAGAATGACACCAAACCTGTATTAATAAACGCCTGCCAAGAGCTGAGATAGTATAATAGCATTTGCACCCATTCTTGCTTAGACCAAAGAATGAGTTCTTCCATCAGGATGGATTTCAGAAATGTTAAATCTCCCAGGTTGGAGAAGCTGCCGAACCTGGAGACGAGCAAAGGTATTTGAACACAACATGGTGTGAAGCAATCTAAAGAATTCTCTGCCCTTTCAAACAATCTTCCCACTGTTGGTGTTAACTATGTACACAACACAGACTGGCCTGCAGACTGTCATTTGTAACGCAAGGAAGGAAGACTTCACAGCTCAGCACTTGAAAAAAAGTAGAGATTAGAAAAATGAGATATTCTGGAGCTGGTTGCATCAGTTCAGCTTCTCCCTAGTTTGTGGCTGTAATGCAATAACATGATTTAGTGTCTTTCAATGAAGTCATATCTTTATGTCAGCATATATCAAGATATACACAACTCCACTGTCTTAATTGATGCTAGGAAGCACATGCTGACTCAGATTAAGCAGAAAATCTGAACAAATTAGTATTTTACTACTATTTATTTTTTGAATTTGAAAAAATGATATATTGTGAAATGGATTTTAAAACAACAGCTGGTGCAACCCGTCCCTGAACTCACCACCGGTGTAAGGCTTCCAGTTGTAATACTTCCCACGGAAAGGCATGTTGTCAAAATCAGCACACTGCTTCTCTCGGAAATCACGAGATCCTGCAGGGCAGGCCTGCAAATAAAAAAGGACCATAGGACCATACAAGTATTAAGTATACTGACTGGTCACCATTTAATTCATTTTCATATAATGTAAAAATATTATAAAAGACTGATAAAATGTGTTTGAGTTATGGTCATGAGTTAAGGAAAGGCTGACTTGAGATGGATAATATGTTTTATTGGGATTGGTGAACATTGCTGTTTGTTTGTCTAACCTTTTCGTAATGTTTCAAGCTTCGCCAATCATGGATAATCTTAGACAAATGATGTAGCGCTGGATACAGACTAGCTGTTAATAATATTTAATGTTGTGAAATAAATGTCATTCTGGGGCTTGGAAGTTGTTTCCTTTAGTTGTTATTGACATCAACATTATTTTCCAATATAATTTAAGTATTAAACCGTTGCACATTGAAGAAGCACAGACTTTTTGAATCAATTTGCAATTTAGGTGCCAGGATGACAAAGCAAAGATTATGTAACCTTGAAAAAAAGAACAGAATTGATGTTCACTTTGATGGATTGCACAACTCAAACAAGTTTAAAGAGTCTGCCAATTGATTTTCATGTCATAAGAAAATTAATGGAAACCGATGGATAACTGGAACGAGTGGAACAAACCTCCCATAAATCTCGAAATCTGCTGCATGCATTCAAAAAAGTTCAGAAAAAAGTATGATTTGTAGTGAAGGAGTAAAAACTTGCAAGCACAGTGGTTTTAAGATTTTGAGTTGCAGTTGTAACCATTTGTGAATTATCTGCAAAATACTTTTATTTATTCTGGGAAGTTTTTATTTGCATTGACAGCATTATTATTAACAACTGGACAAAGTCTGCAAAGGATGTCCCATGTTATTTCCAGACACTAAAACAGACTAGTTTCCTGGAATCCCTAATTGAGAACAGTTTGTTTTGCATTTGGAGGGTTTTTGTTTTGTTTTCATGAGTGGATGTTGCTCCAGTAAGAGGAGTTAAAGAAGAAAAAGTATAAAGACACACTTTATTGGTGTGAAAAGGTCCTTAGAAACCCCAAAACACTCTCCCTCGGGACGAATAAAAGCTCTTGGGTCAAAGCTGTATTTCACATGCTGAAAGTGTTCCACCTCGGAGCCGGCCGGGGGGAAGGCCACTTTCATTAACACTCAAGTGTTTTGCCAATATGGCAGCTTTAAACTCGAACATCAAACATGCAGATGGAATCAGATGAGACAGAAGAATATTATTACAAGTGTGTGTTGAAATGACAACACGGGGCTGAATGAGATTTACATGTTCAGACATGTGTTTGAAGGGGGGGGGGGGGAGAATTTAGACCACATCAGTAGGGCTGATAGTAAGGATACACCTGATCATTATGTTTTGATTAATCATTTTGTCCATAAAATATCAGAAAGTAGTTACAAATATCATGTGGAGCCAAAGATTATTTCTTAGACCATCAGTCCAAATTCTGAAAAGACAGCAGCAGGTCTTCATTTATCATGTATTAATCATATAAGCTGGAACCAGATAATGTTCTACTGAATAAATGGTTCAAATGATTAATTAATCATCCAAATGTTTGACAATTAGGTTTTGGTTGATTGATAAGTCAGCTTTGCATCTCCTCCAGTCTCTATAGGTGAACGGGAACTGGTTTTAACAGGTTAAAGTCAATTGACTAGTAATGACGCGTGCTTCAAACCCTTCTGTGGGAGCTTTTTAAAGTCTGAGAACATTTTAACAACATCACTTTAGTATTCTTAGTCTGGGATAATAGAATAATTTTTCTGTGTTCAAGAAATATAAGTCTGGGGATGTTATTCCGCCTGGGACATTAGTTCAGTTTTGTACATTTTAATAAGAGGTTTGGCACGTTTGTCCGTGGTGGCCAAATTGCTGGGTTGCCCCGGTAATGCAATGTCAACTATAACCAACATATCTGACTGTGTCCAAGACAAATTGGCTTTAATCTAATCAGAAAGATTATTCCTTTTCTAAAAGCTACTGCATGATGCATTATGCTAATGGAAACAGCCTTATGATATAAAGTTACCTCCCACAGGAAATATGTAGTAGCAACAGGAAGTGAGAGAGGCCCCATTAACAAATTATATCTGACTGCTGATCAATGTAAAAACAGTTGGGATATAGACATCAATTTATGCATGGAAGTGTGTGAGTGTGTGTGTCAATGTATCTACATCTGGTGCTTACACACATTTCCCTAGACAAGGTGTGGTCAGTGTGATGAAATAGTGGTTGGGGATGTTGTTTGTTTTCCAAAAAAAACACTCAGTGCTTGCTCTCAGCTGTTATTTTTAAGACTTGCGGTTAAATGTCCACCAGGGCCCTAACTATTTCAATTTTCACCTTGTGAAAAAAAGCCCACCTAGAAATAGTTGAACAGAGATCTCCACTTGCGGCCATGTTAAATATTTGTTTAAAGCTTTGCTCCAGACCTCAAAAAAAAAAAAAAAACTTGGTGAATTGCTTTTCATAAAATATGCTCTGAAACTGTCATCATGGTTGACTCAAGTGAAATGTCACAAACAATATGTGAACTTTTAAGTGACAAATAACCCAAGAGTTGCTGGGGGAATATTGAATAACTGCCTGTGTGTTTTTATCATCGTCTGTCCTGCGTTCCAGGGAGAAAGCATGTCAGAAGGTTTAAAGGCGGTGTAGTGCTGCTAGCTAACATGCTCCTTATAAAGCCTTTCCTAAGATAACATGTTCCACAGGAGAAAAAACCTGGAGGCTCAGCAGTCATGCTGTGACAGGCCAAATCCATCCAAGGTCAGAATGCCTCAACTATCTCAGTCCCTTTATGAACCAGAGCAGGGCATCCATCAAGAGGACAGTTTAGCTTCCAAGTCACTTGTATACTTTGCTCCAAATACCAATCAGACAGAGTAAAACAGGGAGGCAAAAAAATGAAGGAAACTCACGTCAGTGTTACAAGATCTGTAACGTTTCCTCTCCCCGAGACAGTACTTCCCTCCTCCAGACGGGCTGAGAGACACAGGAGAATTCAGTGAGTTGGGATTTAAAAGGTGAGACGACATGTTCAACACATTGAGCATCATAAATAACCCACCAAGAAAACCCCTTTGATGTGTAGTGAGTATATCTTGGTGAATGCAGCTCATGAAGCAGGCCTCAGAGAGTCTCTGCCAGAAGACAAAGTGTGTTTGTGTGTCTGCATTTGCTGCTTTGCTGAGCGTGTACGCCAGTGATTCATTCATGAAATCCAAGCTGCTCTGAGAGCTCTTAAGTGTGACATGACATTTCGTTTTGGGAGAGACTGAAGTCTGTAACCTCAGAGCGATCCAGTACATCTACTACATCTGCAAAAGTCTGTTTTCCTTCTCTTATCATCTCTTCTTCTCACCTTCATTAGCTTCCCTTTCCTCTGAGACTATTTCCACTTCATTTGCAGAGTGAGCCAGGCTCTGTAATGAATGTGTCAGAGGCTGCTCGGGCTGTGTTTTCTCTGCCTCCCTCCTCTTTGCACTGATGCCTGAGCGGCAGCGATCACCTTACACAGGTGTTCCACATTATGCCGGTGCCTTCTCCTCTTCCCCCTTTTTCCCTCCTTCCTCCTTTTTTCCCCTTCCCTCCAGTTCACCCTGGCTCTTTCTCGTGTCTTCCTATGATGTTTCTGATGTAACACTAGCTCAAAAAACAAAAGAATGAACCGATGGGAGAAGGATACAGATCCCTAACTATTTCTTTCCAGACAAAGTTGCGCTTGACAATGATTTGTCATGTGAGGACAAACGAGAGGCTTCAAAACAACAGAAGTTTGTGAGCTGGGTCTTAACTGAATGCTGCACCAATCCAATCCTAAAAAGCATAAGGACCAATGTCTGTGGTTAGTGAGATTAGAAGATAGTGGTGCCCAGAACGACCTTGAATGAACCCTCCTCTGGGGACCTTATGTCTGTCTTGTTACAGCGAGACTGATTAACTTTTAAAAGAGGAAATAACAGTATTGTCCTGCTTGACACATTAAGGGTGGTGTAGCGTATGGTGGCTAAAGTTAGCATACTTAGACTTATCTCTCTTCTGTATTTCTTTTTCTGTTAGAATGAGTTGGCATTGCATTGTTCCACTTGTGGCTGTTTAATATCACTGATTTGTGTTTTTCAAGCCGGTGGGCAGACATATTTTAGCCTAGCTTAGGCTTAACCGTGCACTTCAGTTGAGACTCCATGCTGTACCAAAATGTCCAACCAACACATTATAAATCCTCTCCAGCCTTTTATTTAAGGCCTTTCTATCTGCTTTTCTCTCCCTGCTCATCATTTTACACTTTTTATTGACCATTTACTGACCTGTTTCAACAGGAAATACAGCACATCTATTTAATTATGAACAATAAACACATCACTTCCTGTTTGATTTTACAGTTTTCTACCATTACACTGTCTATAGTTAGTAAGAAAATCTGAAGTGGCATTCATTTACACAATGGTTTGTTACATCCTGTTGCAGCCGACAACAGGAAAACTGGCCAAAATATTTGTTTAACTAAAAGTCCATGAAAAGTGAAATTTATCCCTTTGCTGGTATTTCGCTTCTCTAATCCCTCTCAGATATAAGATACATTCACACAGCATACACATGTATACACACACACACACACACACACACACACACACACACACACACATGGATGTGTGTGTTTAGCTTGCTGTGGCTTACTTTGCCTACTTACGCTGGGCTGTCACAGTGCCTCATGGAGGAGGAAACACCGCCCCCACAGGTCCTGCTGCACTCCCCCCATGTGGACCAGGGCCCCCAGCCTCCGTCCGCACTCTGAGGCCAGGTACCGAACACCACACACTCCCCCTGGTAGCACCACTGCGAGCAGAAACACAGACGGAAGAGAGAAGGAAAGTTAAGTTATCATGCAGTCCAGTTGAATCTTATCCAAAATTGGAGACACGATTGTTTTCGAGTCACAATAACAATACCATAACAAAGAATACTCAGTAGTCAGTTTTACAGTTGTATAAAGTTTTGACATCCCGATAAATCAATGTGCATCTGTGTACAATGAAGTGTAGACTAAACAGTTTTCCTTCATAACACACGCTCTCCCTCTGCCTTGGTCCAGAAACACACACACTAACTTGATATTACAATATTACTCACCCTATAATTGATTTCCGTATTAGTCCTGTTATTAATCCTCTCTTACCTGTCATTTTGTTTGTGTTACTGCTGACATGGTTTCCTCCTCGCTAAGGTTAAGTGTTGTAAAGTATGTAAGGTGACTCAACTCAAGTTAAAGCCGTTTTAACATTAAAGGAATAGTTCAACATTTGATAAATACTTATTAGCTCGCTCCAAAAAGGAAATGGTTAAAAATGAGAACACAAATGCCACTGGCTTATTGTTGCTAATGGTAGTGTAAACGCGCGGAATCTTATTTATTTGTAAAGTTTACCATACTATTTGTTTCGACACATGAAAACTGAAATGTCATTTTCTTGGCAAACAAGGAAGTGAGGTTTCCTTCAAACTCGTACAAGGTCCAAAAGCATAAATGATGTTTTTACCAACAGATTTTAACTGGCCAGATCTATTGCGATTGATCAACCTATCACGTACAATGTGTTGGGGAGGTAGCCAATAGAAACACAATAGTTACATAATGATGTCACGATGTTACAGCAGTAAACAAAGGAGCACAATGGAGGCGTTTCAGGCAGGGGGGGGAGTGTGTGGGAAAGAAACTCCCTCTGGAGTGAACACAGGGATTGTAGCCTTTGCAGACCATTTACATGCACTAAAACCTATATAACACTACAGGAAAGGGAAACCCCCAAAAAGCATAATAGGGCCCCTTTAATGTGTTTATTTGTTTTGTCTAACAAATTGTGTTCTTATACCCTCTTAATAACATATTATTACATTAACAATTATCTTGTTATAAGTTGAATAAACAGAACAGCTTCTTCTAGTGGTTTGGCATGTTTTTGTTTTCTTGTTTCCAGAGCACTGTGAGGAGCGTTCAGGGGCAGGTGAGGGATGTACAGCCGTGCGTGTGCTGATCAGGAGTGTTTAATCCTCGTGCTAAGCTGTTCACAGCTCCAGAGGCGAGAGAGGTTTAGAGACGTCCGTTTGTCTTTCAACTGTGTCAGTGGGTTAACAACTCAGAGACTGGGACAGGTAAGGTAAGGGCTGCGTGACCCTCTCTGACTCACTCATTCCCGTCCTGAGATGCTCTTTAAACAAGATTATCAGTGGGAGAGGAGAGAGGAGGGATGTGGTGAGGGAAACTGCCTGACAGAGACACAGGGGGGGAGTGGTGATGCAGTCTACTCTGGAGCAAACTGTTTATCTGTAAGTCCATTTAAACACAGTAAAAACACAAAAAACTCTTCTCTGTTGGTCAATTTCTGCCCCTCTCCCGCCTCCCTCTGCCCTCTCCCTCTCTCCCTGCTCCTGTTGGAAGGGCCTCTCTCCATTACATGCTGGGTGAGAAATGGCTGACATTCATATTCCTTTGAAGCTCTCCCCGGGCAGGGGCAGACACGGTATGCCACTGGCTCTCCTAAAGCTGCTCCAAAAGCTGATCCAAAGCCCCCCCGGCTCAACCTGGGGCCCCCTGTGTTGTCCAGGACCCTGTCCGTGGGCCCCGGCCCTCAAAGGCTCCACTGAGCTAATGGTAATCGCGGGTGACAGCTCGTGACACTCTGCTATTCTTCCCTTTTAGACCTCGGACCATCCGGTGACAATGGCTGCCGTAATCCGTGTTAAAACTGTCTCCCCTAACCTGGCTGGCATCAACAGCGGGGCTGATGACCTAAAGCTTGGCCTGCTAGCATGTGTGTGTGTTTTTGTGAGTGTGAGTGCCCCATCCCAGAGAGGAATACATAAAAGCTGAGGCAGTGAGGTACCACTATCTGAGGCTGATTTCTGCACACAGAGGAGGTTATTGAAGTGCTCAGTTCAGACAGCAAAGTACAAAATAAAATATGCATGCAATGGTTAAAGGACCCTGATTTTCACACGTCATTTAACATTTATTTTGAGAAACCCTCTGTTTTTGCTATACCAAAATATATTATAGGTGAATAGAACTAGTTTGTGGTGCTGACTGCATTGAATTAATACATCACAGCAACATCTTTGCAGAAACAACATTTCAGTCTCTGTTCACAAAACAAATCCACAAGGACTAAACGAAAAAATCCTATTGCCGATGCTGCCGGGTTAACTGTCAAATCTAAAAAATGCATTTCTAAATTTCTCTCTTCCTCATCGTGTAACCAATGGTGGTAAGTAACTAAGCACATTCACTCATTGTACTCATTTTGAGGTACTTGTACTTTACTTGAGTATTTCCATATTCAGCTACTATTACTTCTTCACTACAAATCAGAGGTAAATATTGTATTGTATATTGTATATATCTTTACTTACTTTGCATATATAGCTTAATGATAAACAATTAGTTTAACACAATTGATTCCATTCTACCAAGCATATATACAGTCATTGAAATTAGTTTTAGTTTCACCAGCTTGATAAACACAATAATACATCAATCATTTTAACCAAAACAAATTCAGTATATTATTCTGAATTTTTTGTAATGCTAATACTTTTGTACTTTTACTTGAGCAACATTTTAATTGATGACTTTTACTTGAAACAGTACTAGTACTTCTTCCACCTCTGCGTAAAACAAAAACATATTTTGAGGACCCGTCCTGACCTGGGGGACGGGGATGGAAATGTAATCATTTAAATGTGATTAATGGGGCAAAGCTAGCCAAGTTCCTCATATCAAAGCAAACTTGACGGTTAACGTGTGGGTTGCAGTAGCTGGGAGAGATATGATAGGTCAGAGGTGAGTGTGTGGCTGTCAGTTTGGAAAAACATCCCTTGCTCATCCTCGTCCTGATCGAGCAGAGTGGGTGAAAGATATCTTAAAACCACCCATGCTAGGATTAAGTGGGAAAATGTGTTTTTCTAATACGTTTTTCTCTGGAAATGTGGATGAATTTTCTGATGACTTACCCCTTTATCAATGCTTCCAGTCTGGCACAGGGTCCCCTCAGCAGCAGGGATACTGTTGGTTACACAGCGGTTGCTTTTGCTAAGGCACCAGAGCTCTCTACACACTTCCTAGGAAAGAAGGCAAAAGCAAGTTGGTCAGAATAAATCAATTCAGCAGACCGGGGGGGTGGATCGCTGATTAAGGGAATGATTTATCAGTAGCCTTTGGTGGTTTCTTCTCCAGTCTGACGAACAGAAGAAAACATATCTATAAATCTACTCGATTCGAGATCAAATCAGATGAGTTGATGAGAGGCATCTAACTTAAGAGCTCATATGCTTTGGATCATCGTACATGTTGAGCAATACGCCGAGGGTCATTGGGTGCTCTTAATGTTCTCTTATGAGAAATGAAGAGTCAGCTGGATCAACACCATGACTAACGTTTGCTCACGTTCACCTCAGGACCACACGGGACCGTGACATCAGTTTAAGAAATTCAATTTCTGCTGCTTAGGGGAAATCAAGAATGAGCAATAGGCCTCCCAAGTCTTAGATAAAGAAGACTTGTAGGTCTAACAAATATCTTTAGTATTACTGAGTGGTCTGAGTAAACATCCCCGTCTTCTCCTCCTTAAGTCTAGAGCATAAGGAGAATCCATTTAGATTACTGAAGCAAGGGAGTGTGTGTGAGAAAGATAGTGGGTAGACAGCACTAAGTTGCCACCAAATAAATAAAACCATAAAGAGAACAAGGACTGCTCTGCAGAACCTTGCATTAGATTTCCCATTAACCCGAGTTGGGACGCCCCCGTGTCTCGTCTTCAAAGGCTTTTACAGGACAATTGTGTACGGCAGAAGAGCAGGCTCATGAAGAAGAGTTACGATCCAGCACATAGATCATGACCCCCAGGGTCAGTAAATATGCCACGGCCCCGAAGCTCCCTGAGCCTGTCCAGATTAAGTAAAGCGGCAAACCGCCACTCTCTGGTTGCAGCGGCTCCCCTCTGCCAGCTGGTTTCAATAAGCTGCACCGCTGCTCCATTCACTATCTCCACCAGCTGAAAGGTCAGCGTCGCGGCCTTTAACGAACGTGGATGTGCTCCTGATGGATTTACGCAACAAGAGCACAAGCCGGCGATAAAAAAAAGGCAAAGTCACTCGGTGAGGGCCTCGGTAATATAGCCCCCAAAGGTAGTTTGTTTTTCATACCTTCCAGTGTCTGACCTGCCTGTGTTGGTATCTCTGGGCACTAA
Organism: Eleginops maclovinus; assembly: GCF_036324505.1. NCBI lineage: Eukaryota > Metazoa > Chordata > Actinopteri > Perciformes > Eleginopidae > Eleginops > Eleginops maclovinus. The sequence goes on along the minus strand of NC_086356.1, from coordinate 15,739,452 downwards.
CTGAAGTAGGAAGTGGTCATTGGAACCAAATTAACGCAATCAATCACCACAACTTCCTCTCTGGACTTCTGTGTTTCTTTTCCCACCTCTGACACTGGCTCACGCTGTGGTTTAAAGGCTGTGAGATCCCCTGCGGTTCTTTAAAAGTTAGAATTTAGTTGAACCCCCGCAAAGGTGTCGTTGGCCATAATCAGTGAAATATCGCTGTTGTTTTACCCAATGTGAGTGGTTCACAATCTCTTTTGGCAGTGGCCCCTAATTATAAACCAACATACATTTTAGTTTGATTTGTGAGCAATTGTAGACTGATTTATTTTCCCCACTCTGATTACTTAAGTTTATTTAATCTAATTTTGCTGATATCAAATAGGCCTCCAACCCACCAAATCATGATTAAAGTACCCCATGATCTACAATAAGTCTATTGGACTTGTATAAATAGATGTAATCAAATGTTACGAGGCTTTTATCATAGAGATTAGATACATTTACAGCCAGACTGTTCGTAGTCTAGCACGCTTACATTTTACAATCAGCACTAAAAGCCTAACATCTTATTGTTTGAGTAAACAGCCACATGGTACAAAAAGCTGTATGTATGACAAGCTGAGCAAACCATTTAAATATCCAGTTTTTCACAAAAAAGACCAAATTATAAGGAAAAAGTATGAAAAATAATTTTGAGAGCACAATTTCCAACCCAAATAATTTTAATAACCGTTATAGGGTCTGGCAGAAAGGGGAGAATGTCATCTTTAATTGCAAGTCGAAAGAACTTCTCAAGTCTTTGCATTCAAATTCTAAGTCCTAAACTCTGAGTTTCGAGTCTTAACGCACTTTTCTTGATTTTTCCAGATATTTTGTGTTATCCATGGTGTCATTCTTTGTAGCCGCTCAGTGAAGTAACTTGTCATGTTTGCTCTGAGTTCCCATCCTGTCCTGAAGATAAATGAATACGGTGCAGATTTGTGGCAAGCATTTCAGAGTTTGGACATAAAAAAAAACCAAATAATTTTGTTATCATACAGTTAAAGCCCAACTTGTTTTACTAGTGAAATACTAAAACTACAATACGAAATTACTTATCGTAATATTAAAGATAAACTTTGATACGCTCTGACTAAACCTCCCCTCATCACTGTTTTCTTTCGCAGTAAAAAACGAAAACAAAATACAATTTCCATCCAAAAGTGGAGGAGTTCAGCAGAATGGAGCTGAGCCCTGGCTTCAGAAACCAGACTCTTCCACTCATTAGACTTTTTATCCATTTCTGTGGTCACGTCTGTCCTGTGAGCGGTCGCAGAGGGCATCTCTTTCACAGATGCTCTATGAAATAGATCTGATTGTCAGATGAAAAACTCCAATCTAGTCTGCGGAGTCGTGCTGGAATCCAATCCGCTCATAAATGTTCGTCTTTCATGCTGATCTAAAACCACAATTATGAGCTTAGAAACCAAAATAACAGGGCTTGATTTGGGGCCTGTTATAATCTGCTGTCTTTCAATGAAATGAAATAACCTCATGATCTCAGCTAATCTACGTCCTCTTTTTCCAATATTTACGTAACACAAAACAATATCACGTTATTGTTCATTAAATCTTTGGGGATTCTTTGGACCGCTTATTTTACCGCGTGGCTGTTTCTCATCTTTCACTGCCTGTGTCATTTTTTGTAGTGTGGTTTTCTCATGACACTAGCAGGGGAGTGAAAATCATAATCCTTACAGACCAAAAGATGAGAGACGTGTTGACTTCAATCCTTCATCCCTCTGTCTGGGGCGTTTATAGATTAATAAGAAGAATAAGGCAGCGTGTGGAAAGACACCTCCAAACCAGCTTTGGCGTCAGAAGATAATAAAGCTATTATCTTTCCTAATGTTTATCCCCATTCACCTCAAGGAAGAAATATGAACTTGAAGAAAACTGTTATCATCTCAGTGAGAACTGAACATGCTGTGACTGGACACCTCTTATTCAACATGTGAGAAACAACAGATATTAAAATGGACCTAGTTGTTTCAGATGCATTCGTTTTGCATGTGATATTCATTTATATATGACTTCTTTACAGAAATGTTTGCGGCGCTTTTTTCAATTTTCTCAAGTGCCTATAATAAAAATTCTGAAAGTTATTGGAGGAAAACCTGGCAATAAAACTTAGAATGGTCCCATTACATCATTTTATTTTGTTTTTTAATCAATGGAGCTCACACTGGGAGGATACCAGATGAAAAGTGTGTTTTTTTCAAAGCTGCATGATAAAAAACAACAACTTTTTTATACATATCTAGGCTATTTTGCTCAAACTTAGCCATAATTTCAGCTTATTTATTTCCCATGCAGTTAAACATAACACCTTTGCAACATCAGTAAATTATCCTCCTGCATATGTAGGTGATGAAAAGTATATTTAAACTAGATGGATATGATACAATGGAAAAGACGGAGATCAGCTGGCTGCAGCAGTGTGTGTGTGGTGCTACATATCAGATTAATACACTCATGTATGTCCACTTTACTTTCCAAGTTCAAGGTGTGTTGGAGATGCTAAAGTATTATTATAAAGGTATAAACACTAGAACTAAATGAGCAGTTCAAACATATAGTAACAGGGATCGTTTGGGTGTGTAAGAGGAGCAGAAAAGGACAGATGCTGGTTTCTTACCCCATACTTGCACTGGCGTGAGGAGGTTCCGTACTGGAAGCGACACTGCTCGTCTGCATCGTACACCTGCCCCGGGGCCACTGTTGGGTACAGGAAGTCTCGTTTCAGAGGTTCATTGTCCAGACACGTCCCCCGACCTGAGCTGTCAAAAAAACAAACCTACAATAGGATTGTTTCTTACACAAAGAAACCTTTCTACACTTGGCTGGTGGCAGAGCTAGAAAAAGCCAAGAATGGATGGTTAAAGCCTCCTACTCGTTTCTTAAAGACCTTGGCTGGTGTTGCTCGACTCGTTTTATTTTACCACCAAATGACTATTGTAGGTAGCCTGTCTCAGATCTGAAATGACATAGTAAATGTTGATCTCACACATCAACACCTCCTTATCAAAAGGAGTGTTGAAGCACATGCAGAGACATTTTCCCACAGGCAAGAGGATCGACTTAAAGCAGCCTTCTCTGATTATAAGGCTCTGTGCTCCACGTTTCTGTATGTCATATATTGAATCCAAAGCAGAGCCAATAAAATAACAGAGCAGGGAGAGGAAGAGAAAAATCTGGAGTGAGCTATGGGTCATATGTCCGGGGCTAGGATTATGTTTAATCTGTTTGTCAGATAGCAATGTGTGCACTCACAAAGAACTTGCAGGGGAGAAACACACTTGGCTGATTTGTATTTTAGTCATTTATAAATACAAACACAGAGTTGTTGTGTTGTGAGTCTGTTAATCCTGGGATGAGATGCTGAGTATGCTTTTATCGCCCTATCTTTGAGGTCAGACACTAACATTCAGTATTAATCTGTTGACCTTTCGCCCACTTGTATGACATTAAAATCAAACCAAAGACAAGTGCCAATAAACAAACAGAGATGTGTTTTTTTATGCTTGCTTCTGCCTGAGTCATAGAATACACTCTAGGCTAAATGCTACTACAATATTTACTATAACACTATGTTCTTTCCAGCTGTGGCAGCTGCAAAATGCAGAGGAATGCCTCCCAACCAGCGAAAGGAAAAGTGGGCCTGGTGACAACAATAACGTAGAGCTAGGCGTTATGATTGACTGCAGCTTGGGCCCACAATGCAGCAGAGAAGAAGACAGGAACGTAAACACTGAACGGCTGGTCCAGACAAAACTGCAAAATCACATATTTGACCACATACCTCCAGTGATATACAGCAGAGCAGTTTGTGAAAGTACATATTTTACGTTTAAAAAAAAAATTCTAGCTCAGCAAATTGGACAAAAAGTAATAGCTTTTTTTCTATTTTTCCCGAACAAATAGTCCCTACAAAAATGGTTGGTTTTGCGAGTTATTCTGAAATACATCATTAAATGATTTCATTGCATTTGGCACCACAAACAAACATCCACTACGTTTTATCTGCTTGGCTGGACATACCACTTTTAAAAACAAAAAAAGGTTTTGTCATTTGGCCGGACTGACCCTTTAATGTAATTTCCATCAATTAAGAGGGCAAATGTTTCCTTCTCTGCTTTACCTCAGGATTTCTCAAGACATCGTCCACATACTGTTTGTTTTCATCCCAGAGTAGTACATATAAAACAGTATTTTAAGTAGAGTTAATGTTCCCTTTCCTTTTTTTTTTACCATCCTCCCTCCCCGTCGCCTGGTATAGAATAATCCCATTTCTTGGCTCTTGTTCCCCGGACGAGCCTCTCATCATGGAGAAAGAGACAGAAGTGGGTCTCTGAGGCCCCCGGACTCCCAGTGAATGCAAGCCTCTCTATTTATTGGTTTGGAAAGAGACAAAATAGTCAAAGTTTAAACATAGAAGCTATTATTTGACATGGTCGTAATGGCTTCCTGTCCGGTGGATTCAGCCAAATTCATTATGCTGAGCGGAAATATCCTTTAATAAGCGAAAACATCAGCAATCCCCGAACTCTGACACCGGTCGTTTATGTAGAAATTAACCATGCTGACTGTGTCCACCCATCAGCATGATTAAATCAGACTAACCTAACAATTATGACAAGGCACAAGTCACATAAATCTAATCTGAAACTTAATAGATCATATGTGGTTTCTGAGAGTTTAATAAACCCAAACAGCCTGTCTTTTAACATTTATAACAAACTGGCGTATAGACTTAGAAGGATAAACTTTGACTGAACTGTGAGTGCATTCATAAACCACTGCTAAAAGTCCCAAACAAAGCAGTGCATATTGCTTTAGCAAGACGGTGAATCTAGGCCAACACCACAGCCAAAGTTGTTTACTTGGCTAGGAGAAGCGTGTGCGATATCCAAAACTCTGATGGAGGGAGAGAAAGGGGGGATAATTGGAGTTTACAGACAGAACCCTTTTGTAAGAAACATAAAAGCTAAAGGCAATAAAACACAAATGAAAACTCAAGAAACAGTCTGATACTTATAGGGGTTATAAAATAAGCTAATCAGAAGTTTATTCTGCTGAGAAAAAAACAAATAAAAAACAATTTTGTCTCTTTTTTTTTGTTAGCTCTGGTCATCCTCAGCGCTGGACAGAAACCCGGCGCAGCAGCAGTAGAGAAGCGTCTCTTTGTGTCCCGGCTGGAAACTGGCACATGTTGCTGTCATCTCTGTCACAAGGGTTGTTCCTGAACCCTCCTCTAACAGCTTTCAGCCGGAAACATCATTTGACAACCACGACAGCTATTATCGGCGTCTTGGAGGGCCTAGCTAACTAAACATCAATTCACACACAAACAGACACACACACCACAGACTTGCAGCGCATCCAACCAACCCTTCACTTCAAGGTTGTATGCAAGGTTGTTGCAGAGAAAGGGAAAAGGGAGGATCTTTTTGTTTAAGAATCAGCTACGGATATCTAAAATCCTTCCTGGCAAGCCTAAATAAATAGGCTCTTTGGTGCAATAAAAAATACAATTTCAATCACAGATGCATGCACTTATACCAAACTGCGAGACTCTGATTCAACAATCAAGTGTTCCTTTTAAAGACTCTCAATAAATCCCTGTTTAAATCTGACCTCTGCAGTCAGTAGAACTAATGATGTCTTCTTTTAGAGCAGTTATATCAGCTCTAAATGATTGCTGCGTACGGTAGAAGGCACCAAACTGTAAACACATTCACATTTTATCACCAATTTATTGGCTGTGTCTAACATCAAGGTAAATAGTGAGAGGACTTTGAAAAGAGGAGGCTTCCGTGACCTCATTCTGGCATGTTTAAGGGAAAAAGAAGAATGGCAGCATATTTCTCCTCTGCTGGAATAACCCTGACCACTTTCTGATTGTTGTTCCTACACAATGAAGCTGTGGCCCAGCCCAGAGTTTAGTTTGTGGAGAAACATCAATCGGAAAATCCAACAGTCCCCAAGTCCAATGTGTCTGTGAGACCATGGTGAGTCAAAGTGTTTATCCTCTGGTTCTGCTGCATCCATTTCTATCGGTTTTTTGTCCATCATGAGTCCTACAAATTTACAAGAGTGTTCAGATTCAGGGGAATTAGAGCAACTAGTCTAGAAACCTCCTTGAAAAGCAGCTCAATGAACCATTGAGCTGGGATCAGTTAATACACTCCTGCGATATTCACAGGTATCTGTTCACTGCCAGACTCTGAAGGCCAGATCCAGATGTTTTGTCTGGCTTCATATATTTAGTTTTTACCATACCAGGCTGGCACAACTCAGCCAGCAAATGTTTTATTCAGGCAAACTTCTCCGTTTTGTTGTATTTGTGTACTTAAAGCTTCTTTTTTCCTTTGACCTATCCGCAAAACAGCGAAGCAGTGGTTGGAGGCAGCTGGTCTCTGCATCACCACCGAGCACCACATGAGCTTTAACCTTGTGGTGCGAGGATGCAAGGGGTGGAAGGCACCCGGTTATCACACACAGCCACAAGGAGGTCTGGCAGGAGGCTCGGTGATGAAATGAATGTGAAAAAGTGGGGAAGGCCCTGCTTACAGGACAGCCTAGCGGGTCACCACAAGCCGGTGGCAGCGGGTTGCAAAGAGAGGCTGCTTCAAGCAAGCTGTAAAACAGGCGCACGCACACACACACACACACACACACACACACACACACACACACACACACACACACACACACACACACACACACACACACACACACACACACACACACACACACACACACACACACACACACACACACACAGACAGTCCCACAGGGAGCAACCATCATCCACTTACTCGAGAAAGCTGGTGATGTAGTCTTTGCTGCAGGCGGACCAGGAGAAAGGGTTGGTGTTGGCTGTTATATGAGCGGCCATTAGCTTGGCTGTCTCGTGGCCCTTGGTACCGCAGGAATTCCCGATCCCGTCGTGGTTCATCCCAAAACTGAGACGCAGAAAATAAAAAGTGGAATTAGGTTCAGCTGGGTATAATGATCATCAGTAACCACAGGTCTAAAAGTGACCCTGTGTTTGGTGGTGAACAGATGGCATGAGGGTGGACAGTTCAGGGCGCTGTTCCTGCCTGATGTCTCCCTTAGTGGCCCTGGCTGTAAAGATGGACCTCTGTGGCTCTGAAACAGCTGTGTGGAGGGGAGCCAGAAGTCAAGGGTCAAACCCTGTCTGGAGCTCTGCAGGAATGAACATTTCTAATCACTACTTTGATGCCTTCATGTCAATCACCGTCTACAGGTCTGAGCAGGCCGGGAGGGAGAGTCTGTGCTGAGCTTCAGATCAATTGCTGCACCAGAGAAAGAGAAGGAATCCAAAAAGCCAGCTCTACCAGCAATAAAAGCTGCTCAATCATTTATTTTGAACTGAAAATAAATCCTTTAAAAAATGTATATAAAAAGAAAAGACCTTATCTGTCTGGATATCATTTGAGGGAAAATCTCTCCTTACAGCAGGATGTCAAAGCTTACTTTTCCTTACAGACCGTGAGCACAAATCAGGTCTAATGTATATAACAACCCCAACCACATTGCACAGCCTGAACCTGTTTTTCTAAGGCTGGCGTTTATGACATTTTACCCTACTCTGGAAATAAATCAGCCCCGCTGCACTGTGTTTTTTTTATACATCCTCTAGAGGCAGAGACTATTTTTACAACTGCCCTACAACAGAAGCAGACACGAGACATAATAAAGGAAATCACCATCTTGCTAAAGTCTCTCGAGAGGGATACGTAGACTAATACATCATCATTATTTTGCTTTATATTCAGGAAGAAAGAGCCAGAGGTATGTGGACACTGACATTTGCATGAGGAAATATGTGGAGATACAGTTCAGGGGGAAGAAAAGGCTACATGCAGGCCTGGTAAACTCAAGTATGAAGTAATGTTTGCTTAAGAGCAATTATTAGAGCTCACACAATCATGATAAAAGGTTTTAAGATGATCTGAAGTAATTCCTTATGCAGCACCCAAGTGCAAAACTTTCTAAAAATAAGCATTTATTCTCATATTGAAAAAAGATCATGTCTCTATCACAGAATCTTTAAGAATGACTCTTTTCATCCTGTATGAGGCTCACTGACTTTGTCCCAGCACTGCTGTTTGCATCAGCGTGTAATATCAGATTTTATATCTGGATCTTCAAAGTATTAAAACTCACTTGTGGCCGATCTCATGCGCAATTGTGAAAGCAGAACCAAGGCCGATGTCTTCATTGATGCTGCAACTCCTCTCGGGCTCGCACATTCCAGCCACTGAGGCCAAGCCTGGACACACACACACACACACACCAGACAAACACAAGGTCAAGACAAAGCATTCTTAGGAGTCATGGTCATAAAAATGGGATTCCACACATACGATCTCCTGTTCACCAGTGGGAGTTGAGTTTAGCATCACTGGCTAGACGTTTTTTTTCCTGTATTTCTTGCAAACTACAGCAACTGCTGGAAAATGTCTAGACAAGGGTTAGATTTATACATTCATGTAACAAGGGATTGGCTAAAACGCGAGCCAAGGAAGGGAATAGAAGGACCCCTTCACCAACACCGTGCCCCACCAGAAACCTGTCAGAAAATATAGACGTTTTCCTCATTTCTAAACCAGAGTTGGAGAACGAAAGAGAGGGGAGACAGAAAGGGAGCGGAGGAGAGGGTGTTTAGAGTTGAAACTGCTCCACAATCCAGGTGTCGCAAGTCCTTTTTTCCTAAAGCCTGACAGGTCAGATAGGGAGACAGCAGGCAATTCCTCACAGATTACATCTACAGGTGACTGGAGAGTGGATCATATGACAGCGCAAAGCAGGTGTGTGTGAGTGTGTGAGTGTGGGTTTTGTGGGGGATGCAGATATTGTGAGGGAAGGACTGACCATTTTAATGATGTGGTTTTCAAGGAGGTTAAATAGGAGGCACTTTAAGAAATATTCACATAAGCTACAAAACTGGAAAATATTTTCTTGCTTATTGATCGTTTTTTTCTTACCTAATAGGTGGATTTGGTGTTTTTTGCTCAGGACTCAAGATATTTTAAAAGTTCCAATGCAGTGGAGGTAAATGGTTTCATTTTGATGCTCAAAGCACATAAAACACAGAAATACAAAATTTAGAAACAACTTCTCTTTCTGAAAAGTGTCCATGATAAGCTTGATAATCCTTACACTTTACTAGTGAAGTATTTCTACCCACTACTATAGTATCTCGAGTCAGGTTTTCATTTATTTATAAAAATGCATTGACCAGGTGGATGGAAAAGCATTTCCTGTCAGCATTAATTAGCGCTCCTCCCTGTTTAGGATGAAACAGATATCTCTCTTCCTAGACAAATACACCTACAACTGAAATGCTCAATTCAACAAGTGGTAAGTGAAAAAAATGTTGGTTGGAGTGAAAGTTTAAATTCATACCAAGCTCTGAATTTGGTTTTCCATGCACAGACACTGTGTTGCAACTTGTAGTCTAAGTGTGATACTGATGGATGGGACACACCTGCATTTGCACTTGTGAGTAACCTGCGTAAATCATGTTTTGGTGGTCAGCGCTGCTTCAGATTTTCCACGATAGTTTGCATGAACTCCCTGCCTCCCTGCTTAAAGTGGCATGGCTTTTGCATCCTCTTTACTAAGAGGCTCAACAAGAATAGACTCGCAACTCAGGAGGCCACTGAAACCATTACTGCAGGGAAAGAGGGAGCCTGAAGGTGAAGAAAGAAGGAGGAGAGGGAGGGAAGTTAGGAGGGTGGCTACTCTACGATTAGTTTAAGAATGTGTGTGTGTGTGTGTGTGTGTGTGTGTGTGTGTGTGTGTGTGTGTGTGTGTGTGTGTGTGTGTGTGTGTGTGTGTGTGTGTGTGTGTGTGTGTGTGTGTGTGTGAGGGGGTCGAGGGTGAGCCAAACACACACACCCTGCATTGTAAGTTGTTTTCTTAACACCGGGGTGGACTCTGTATTATCTCCAGGCCCGTGATTACACGGCGACCCTAAAGGCCAGCGATCTGACCCGGGAGTATGAAGAGGAGAAGGTGGACAGGAGGGGAGATGGGGGGGGGGGGGAGGGGGGGGTTGAGACAACGAGGAAGCCAAGCAGATGCCAGTGCAATTAAAGCGACCGGGGAATGTGACGAATGCGGTCAATCTGTCAAACCACCCCTGAAGTCACAATATTACCTCCAAGATATACTGTGGTGCCTGCGGGGCCTTAACAAAGATAAGATGGGGAGAGAAGCTGGGTGAGGTTTGGGGTGGGACGAAGGGGTTGGAGAGGAGAGAGAGAGAGGTGGAGGAGGAGGGGGGAGTCTCTGCCACTACTTGCTGTCCTTTTTCCCACCCCCAATACCATCTCCTGTAGCATATCCCAATTTATCTCCCTCCTGCATACTCTAACACTCCCCATAATTGTCCTTTTCCCCTTCCATTTTTCTTTCAACTCCTCCTCTTCTTCTCCATCTCCTACTTCTGTCACTACTCTCCTCTTTATCCTCTCCTCCCCCACCTTGAGTCTCCCTCGGTTTCCCAACACATACCTTCTCCTTTCTCCCTAAACCCCCAGTGGAGGAGCTATAATAACACAAGTGAAAACATCCTTCTCATTATGTCTCACAGGAGCCGTCTGGTGTTCTTCTAAAGGAGACTGCGAAGGTTGCTAAATAAGGTTTGTCTGAGGACACGTTGAAGGCCGAACGTGAAAATGAAAACCTCTCTGGAGGGAAAGCAGAAGAATGAAGTCCTAATCCAGAAAATCATAGAGTCAACATCAGCTAAGATTACCAATTTGGCAAGAAAACCCATGTTAATATACATTAATATTCCTCTGCTTTAGTCCACTCACCTAAGGTACCGCAGGGTTTGTTCTTGTACGTGCAGATATCATACCTAAAGACGGGTAAAAAAGAAAGAAAAAGAACACAAACAATTAAATTAACTCTACACTTTTTTCAACATATACAATATTTTCTTCCACTGGCTCTTTGCCATCCCATTCTTTCCATGTGTGATCACAGTCTGGCGAGATATAATCTCAACCTTTAGCATAACAATAGCATATAATGAAGTTGTGACAGGTTCAGTTGTAGAAAACACCTGGTTCACTGCTCCATATATAGCATTTAGCCTTTAGGAAAATGCCACTTAGCTAACACACAGTGCTCAGACGTGAATGAGAACAAAGTGAAAGGCTTTGCTCATGCTGTGTCCCCACTGTTAACCCCTGTAACTCACATACAGGTAATCCAATAGAGCGAGAAGGGGAAAAAAAGGCCAGAACACTCTGAGCCACATCATACATTTCAAATGAAATATCCAATCATTCCTAAAGCTTTTAATCTATTAAAACCAAGGGCACAGAAAATGTAATTTCATTCACCTTCCCGTCACTCCCTGTAAACTCCTCTTTCTCTCCCCCTTATCCCCATGTTTCTCTCTTCCCCCCTCCCCAGTGGAGCAGGTTCAAACCAAAGAAGAACAATCGTGACCTCGTTAAGAACGTCTATTTGTTTTGATTTATTTCTCTAATTTCCCTCTGTGTGTTGTTTCGAAAGTGACAAGCCACATTCAAAACAAGCTAGCCTCAAAATGCTGTCTGGCGCAGAAACTGACAAAGAAGCAAAATTGCTACAAAGGTCGCTTTAATGACAACAACTGTGAATCATTTTATTTATTACACCTCTGCAGGAGAACTGCATTGATCAGGGATTACAAAGAAGTAGTAGTAGTAGTAGTAGTAGTAGTAGTAGTAGTAGTAGTAGTAGTAGTAGTAGTAGTAAAGTAGTAGTAGTAGTAGTAGTAGTAGTAGTAGTAGTAGTAGTAGTAGTAAGGTAGTAGTAGTAGTAGTAGTAGTAAAGTAGTTGTAGTTGTAGTAGTAGTAGTAGTAGTAGTAGTAGTAGTAGTAGTAGTAGTAGTAGTAGTAGTAAAGTAGTAGTAGTAGTAGTAGTAGTAGTAGTAGTAGTAGTAGTAGTAAAGTAGTAGTAGTAGTAGTAGTAGTAGTAGTAGTAGTAGTAGTAGTAAAGTAGTAGTAGTAGTAGTAGCAGTAGTAAAGTAGTAGTAGTAGTAGTAGTAGTAGTAGTAGTAGTAGTAAAGTAGTTGTAGTTGTAGTAGTAGTAGTAAAGTAGTTGTAGTAGTTGTAGTAGTAGTAGTAGTAGTAGTAGTAAAGTAGTTGTAGTTGTAGTAGTAGTAGTAGTAGTAGTAGTAGTAGTAGTAGTAGTAGTAGTAGTAGTAGTAATAAAGTAGTAGTAGTAGTAGTAGTAAAGTAGTAGTAGAAGTAGTAGTAGTTGTAGTAGTAGTAGTAGTAGTAGTAGTAAAGTAGTAGTAGTAGTAGTAGTAGTAGTAGTAGTAGTAGTAAAGTAGTAGTAAAGTAGTAGTTGTAGTTGTAGTTGTAGTAGTAGTAGTAGTAGTAGTAGTAGTAAAGTAGTTGTAGTTGTAGTAGTAGTAGTAGTAGTAGTAGTAGTAGTAAAGTAGTTGTAGTTGTAGTTGTAGTAGTAGTAGTAGTAGTAGTAGTAGTAGTAGTAGTAGTAGTAGTAGTAGTAATAGTAGTTGTAGTAAAGTAGAAGTAAAGTAGTAGTAGTAGTTGTAGTTGTAGTAGTAGTAGTAGTAGTAGTAGTAGTGGTAGTAGTAGTAGTAGTAGTAGTAGTAGTAGTAGTAGTAGTTGTAGTTGTATTAGTAGTAGTACTAGTAGTAGTAGTAGTAGTAGTAGTAGTAGTAAAGTAGTAGTAGTAGTAAAGTAGTAGTAGTAGTAGTAGTAGTAGTAGTAGTAGTAGTAGTAGTAGTAGTAGTAGTAGTAGTAGTAGTAGTAGTAGTAAAGTAGTAGTAGTAGTAGTAGTAGTAGTAGTAGTAGTAGTAGTAAAGTAGTAGTAGTAGTAGTAGTAGTAGTAGTAGTAAAGTAGTAGTAGTAGTAGTAGTAGTAGTAGTAGTAGTAGTAGTAGTAGTAGTAGTAGTAGTAGTAGTAGTAAAGTAGTAGTAGTAGTAAAGTAGTAGTAGTAGTAGTAGCGGAGTTTTCTGACCCTTGCTACAGGGACAATTTTGCTTGATTGTGTTTGCTTCCTGTGAGCCCGGTTATAACAACAGACAATGAAAGTCTAAATCTGTATGATAATATTATTATACCATTATCTGACCAACACTTAAAAAACAAAATATATTGAGTTACTAAAACGGAAAAAAAGCTTGAGCAAGAGAGAATATTTTATATTTTTAATAATTAACAAATAGACTAATCATAATACTCCAAATGTATTAATTAAATAAGCGGTGTGAGTACTGCAAGCATCTACCATTTTAAAATAATACTGGACTTTTTTAGGTGCATTCCACCTTTGTACGGAATGCGGGACTGCTCCTCCAGACATGGTGGGTAATGAGGGCTTCCTGGTGTCGACCGTCAGCTATTTATAATATTTATAATCTCCAATGTTAGCATCTCTGAGCTCAGCTGTTGCCTCCTCCCCACAGCTTTTTATTTCATTAACTCTAGACTATTTTTGCTCTCTATTACCAGTATTCCATCATATAAAAATAACTCTGCAATGCATTTTATATACTAGCACATCAGTTGTGGTGCTACCATCTACAAGCAATAATAGCTTAACTACAAACTGACAATATGCAGCCTATACACTATAAGCAAAACTAAACGTTCCCCCTTATTTTAAGCTGCTGTTTCTGAGGTTTTATATATTCAAACGACAGACAAAGTTATCCACAGTGCACCACTTAGCAAGCTTGTTGTTTTAAACCAAAACAGAGATAAAATAAAAGGAATATTGAATTTAAATGTTTCAGGTTGCCAGAAACATACCTCTTGTGATGATAATGTTGCCTTCTAGATATTAAAGAAGTAATTTACTGGCTTGTACTTTGGGTATAAACACTTTATGGGCTTGTCCTGTATTTGTTCTGCTATCACCAAAATTGCATCATGCAACTTTAACTACTAACTGTTAAAATTGCAGAATATGCGATTGATATATCTAATTCTGCAGTTCTAAACTGCTGCTGCGATTACTTTTTTCATCATGGGTGGCGCAGTTTGGATGTTTATTATGTAGCTCACTGTTGTTAAACATAAATGGATACGTTTGTAGGTTTATGAGTTAAGCCGGTTTAATGAGATGTTTGGTATCTTGAAAGAGTGATACACATCACCTCTCAAAGAGATACACCCATAGATAAACCCCATGAATCCACTACACAGCCTTTGGTGTTAGTGCTAAGTGAATCCGAAAAAACACCAATAAAAATGGAGCAAAAGAAACTGGAGAACATCAACTGACAGACAAACAAGCAAAAGCTCACTAATGATAGAACGGCTGTTTTGTCAAAGCCAAGAGAGTCAATAACCTTGGCTTAAGCCCATGTCAATCACAAAATCCCATCTTTAGACAAAACCTGTGTGTGTGTGTGTGTGTGTGTGTGTGTGTGTGTGTGTGTGTGTGTGTGTGTGTGTGTGTGTGTGTGTGTGTGTGTGTGTGTGTGTGTGTGTGTGTGTGTGTTGGCGGGGGGGGGGGGTATATATATCTGAGTTGCTAGGTAATGTGGCCAAACAGTTCAAGCCCATTCCAGGTAATGACAGAGTTTTGTTGTTTTATGGAAACACCCACAACATAAATTGCAGTATGACAGGTACAGTTATTCTGTAACAACGTATAGTTTTCAGGTCTTTATTCCAGTAAGCTTTAACACTTACAAGTAACATTTGTTACTGGAACATTGGGAGTTTTTAATACTGAAGCCACTGGCCACCTCTCTTATTAAACACAAACATTCAATCTGGCTGGGGACTCCACAACTTTAAAAGCACAGAAAATAACCTGCAACCTATTTGCTCAAAATGAGAAACTAAGTGCTACTTACTCTGAAAGTAACAACTCTTTAAAGTACACAAATCCGTGCTGGATCATTATACTGGCGTGTGAGCTTAATTGTAGTCCGTGCCTGTAGATGTGAGCCTACACTTACCGAGTGATTAGGACGGCGTTGTCATGGTGGGCCATCCCGTTTTCAGGAATGCTGTTGCCGTCGCTGTGATGGGACAGGATGGACTTCTGCCACTTACAGAAACTGTCCAGAGACTTGTCAGCATGGTGGTTAATCTCCAGGTTAGGCTGCAAAAGAAAACGCAACAAACATGCAGTACATTGCAACATGATTCTGTAGAACAAAAGAAAAACGTACTATGGAGGATACCACAATTTGTTTCTGCATTTCATATTTAAGTATTGTAACATATGGTAACTTATTTGTATGTGTCGTAACATTTTGTATTGTGTCATATACCCAAGCAAATTACTTGTATGTGTAAACCAACTTGGTAATAAAAGCGATTCTGATACTGATATAATTTTTTTCTCCATCAATTTGGTTTTGTATGCTGCCGCTTCATATCATGCCATCTTGGCTAATATATTATTGTAATGTGTTGCATCCTGTCTAATCATATTGTGTATGATAAATACCTGCACCCTTAAAAATGCAAAACAATACTGAAATACTCAACAGTGACTCAGTTTCACCTTAAAATCTTTGTTTTGCAACTGGGTTTTTTAGAAAGAGTAGAATATCCTTCTTAATGGCAAAAGTGCAGCTCCACTTTACATTAAAACTTGTTTTTTTGGACATGATGCTACGTACAGAGCCGCTATGACCCCTTTGGAAAAAAAAAACCAGATGCTAGGAAGGCTCTCTGTTTCTCCCATCACACATACAAACACATGTACATTGCATGTAAGAATCCTAAATCGAGGCTCCCTGAGGGAAGATGTCTGAGCACATCTTTCATCTGAAGTGGTGGCCATATGGTGAATAGTCTCCCCTTCAAACACATAAAATACTGCAGCTCACTCACGCTAAGCATATCAGTTGTACACTCACTACAGGTGAATGTACAGACACTACAAAAAAAAAAAACTCACGGTAATATTAACTGTGATAATACTGCATGGATGATTCAGGGTAAGTGGAATTAATGAGAAAAACAGTAAAGGCATGAGAATGGCGTTCAGTTTTTTCTTACCTGATCTTCAGTCAGAACAATCAAGCGGGTCACAATAATGTTCACAACATTTCCTAGACTGGCATCACGGTAAAGTTTGGCAACCTGACCTCCAGAAAAGAAGAAAAGACACAAAGTCAGACAATTGTGTCCATATGTCACAACATCTAACTGTATAAAACATCAGGCCAAGAATCATGTTACTATAGATAAAGGAAAAAGGATGTATCAGAAAAATGTACATAAACTATCAAAAGTAATTATTGTGCAGTAAAATGTTTTCTGTCAGTGTTTTACTATTTTATATGATATGTTTGGATTAATATAAATTATGTGTTATTATGTGTTGTTGCGTGTGTTTGTTGCATTGTACAGCAATACATATTTAAGGCTGTCCAATTTTAACTCCTTTATATACTGTTGGGTAGTATGATCAAGACCGGCTCAGAAAAACAGCCCTGATTTCAGCTTTGTGACCACGCATTTTCCATCTTATCCAGAAGAAGAATCCTTAACTATATCAAAACATTTTGGAGGCACATGGTTTTCAAGGGAAATTCTAATCTGAAAAGTAACTAAAGCTGTCAGATAAAAGTGGAGGGAACAGTACAGCATTCAGATCTCAAATGTGTTCTTCGGTACAGTACATGTAGTTTCACTTCTACATTCCACCACTGGATAAGTCTTAAGTGGTAACAACGAAGGAAATATATGATCAACCACAAAAGGACCAAAATGTAGGATCAAACTTACAATATTCATTACGGACAAGATGTAGTGCTCAATGTCTTTGCGTCCGTGGTAACCGACCATCATTTTGTCAGCAACCACAAGCGTCTCCACAAAGCGCTCAGAGCTGACGGAGCGCCTCTGTCGGTGGGTGCTGTTCGACTGCTCGCTGTCGTTTTGGGGTGCAGGGGATGAGTGGACAGGGGAGGGTGTGCTGAACTGGCAAGGTGCACTGCTTTTACTGAGGTCTGTGGATAACATGTAGACAGGTTTTAGTGAATTATGAACATCAAAAAATTATAATGCATTATCTGAGGGAGAGCTCTTTTGTGTATGCTGGATGCACATAGGGAATCTGCCCCTTTGAACCTAGCAGCAAAGCCTTTGCTTTATGACCCAGATGCTATGGGAAAAAGCTATAAGACAGTACATGTTAGGGCATGCTAGCTTCCTGCCGATGACAGCCTTTGCTGTTTCTTATAAGACCTTGGCCCAAATACCTAAATATCCACCTGGTTCTTCTTCCAATTCATCACATCTCAGCAGACACCACATTTTCTGGAGTTGTTTGAATCTGAACATGATTGTTGGGTCTTTAAATACAATTTTTGCTTCTAATAAAAGCCAGAGCCAAGGACTCTTTAAGCACTGAAGGGCCTTTTTATGAAAACTGGAATGAGACTTTCTCCTACAGGTTGAAAGGTGTCCAGGCCAGGAGCAACTTCAGCACACAAGAGGCCCGGTTATGTCTACCCGAATTTGGGCCTAGCACCAAACCAGCACTTCCTATAACCTGCTATGTATAGTTATTCCTTTACGTCAGTTCCACCCACACACAGTCCAAACCCAGATGGAGGTTCACCAACCTGAAATGCCACAGCTGAACTCCTGGCTATGCTCTTGTGGTGAGGGAATGGCAGACATTTTATAAATAACATGTTGCTGTGCTTCTTCCAGGTTCCATTCACCGGAGGTGGTGGAGGATATGTTCTTTAATGGCTCTATCAAATATTGTTCCTCTTCTGTTGTTATAACGCCATGCTTGTTTGGGGAGAAGATCAATGAAAGAACAGGTTACAAACACAAGCAAAACACTGTTGCAAGAAAAATGCAGGTAAAATCAATTTACATGTTTTGTATTTTTTAAATTTTTGTATGCTTTCATTATTTTATACGTGCACTCCTACCTATTCTCTGACAGAATGCATTGGGAATTTTACTAGGCGACTTCACACCCTTCCAGATTTTCTGGATGTGTTTATGAAGATGTGCTTTATAAACAGAGGGACGTCTCTTTGATTGGCACATGTCTGGATCATAACAAATTGTCAAATTTGTGTAAATAATGTGATGCAATAAAATTCCCTTTGCTTTTTGTCTGACCCCACATTCGACAGATTTGAAATGCATCATGTAACTCTAAAGGACACTATCTTAAAACATATAAGACTTAGGGTGAAAAATTGGCAGAAATTGAATAAAATAATCATAAATATGATGTCATTAGTGCGTAATCACCTGAGCAAGAATTGATTTTTTTATTAACTTTAAAAGAGCCTTTCATCTTCCATTATGTTGGCCATTCTGCACCGCCATGTTTCAAAAATAGGCCAGAACGGACAAACTGGTTCTGGCTCTAACAAAGGAATTAATGTCCAAAATACCCTCAACTCTCTTAAGAGGGAAGGGTTAGCAGAAAAGTATTCAATTTGTTACAATATGAATCCTCCCTTATAGGTGCCACCAAGTCATACACACTGGACCTTTAAATAGCTTTAAAGAGCCCTTTTAAATAAATATCATATCCCACATGTGATCTCCTCCTCATAATGGGGTCACGTTTAAGCACTTTAGTAACAAGACTGCAGTTAAATTTAAGAACCCCTAAAGATGAATTACATCAAGACCAACATAAGAAAAAAGTTGAACACTGCCTTTAGAGCATTAACAGGGAGAAGTCCTTCAAATTGGGTTTGTAGAAAATACTAACTTGGCTTTGTAAAACCTACAATGAGAGCAATTAACCAAACATCACATCAGCACTAGAGAAGAAACGCATTCGATTTAGGGTTTTAACAGTGTGTGATGTCAAGATCTCTAACTATCCAAGCAGCTGATTACATTAAAGTGCAGACACAGTTTTGTCCATTTTTGGTGCCTTTAGAGAAAACACTAATTCAATCTATGATACGCTGTGTAGATCTTGCCAACACATTTGGCTTAATGTATTCTGCACATGATTACATTTGCCAAAAAGAAGCCGGGCCAATTTTTCCTTTATTAGAGTTATTCTGAACCAAGGGGGGATAACAGCTTTTAAAACGCTTCCAATTTCATGATTAGTTAAGAGCAGCTGTCAGTCACACAGTCTGAGGACTAAAAGCTCAGACAGGATAATTATATGTTGTTAGAGCTGCTCTGTTTTGTTGTTGACCAGAGCACATGGAGTCATATCAGGACACATTATTGAACAGATCGTGAAAAAGGGTTAATTTATGAAACAGATCTCCAAACTGCTGGCTTTTAAAATATATAAAAGAACAAATACAAAAGAAAAGCCCTGATCACTAACATATCACTAGGAGGTTTGTCTCCATGAGCATCACCTCGCTCTAAGCTGCCTGTAGACTCAGCGTGCCAAGTGGAAGAGAGCCAAGTTTCTGTTAAGCAAACTACAATTGGTCTAATCCTTTGGCACTGCGTCTGAAAGATTGGCTGACATAAGAGCAGCAGAGGCTAGGTATATATTATCTGACATTAGTGACAGGGGTTTGTTTGAGGTGAGTGGTGTGAACTCTGTCACTTGGCATAATAAAATAAAGTTTGTACTCACCAGGCCCTTGCAGTTGCTGAGAGCCACTCTGGTCGTGCTGTGCTGATTTTGCAAGAATCCCACATAGTGACAGTTATCTACCATGTTATGACGCCACTCCATCCCTCCTTTGCCCCAATACTCCACTGTGAAATGTTTTGACACCAGGTGGGGGTTGAGTGTCAGGTTTAAGTGAAAGTGCTTTCCGTAGGCTGACAGTCTGTAGAAGAGCCGGGACTCTGGGGGGTCCGGGTCCAACGCAGGCATATGTCCCATTATGGGGTCCACCGCCCCCCGTCTCCGTCTCCCCGGCCGGTGGTGCTTCACAGTGTAGCTCAGGAACTCTCCGCCCTCATCCACCCGCACCGGGACAGTCAACTGGTAGTGCTGCAGGTAGGACAGGAACTCCTCTTTTTACAGGAAAGAGAACAGAAAAAGCCATGTGATAATCAGAATCTGAATCTGTTTTTTTGCCAGGTAAGTTTACACATGTATACAAGGAATTTGCTTTGGTGTCTGGCGGTTCACAGTATTAAAAACACATGGTCTGTGTTGATGTTATGTTTGTGGAGTGGATTACTGTCAGTGTCAGTGGGGGTCCCGGGCCTTGTTATTGAGGCCGGGAGCAGAAGGGAAGAATGAACATACAATAGCAGATTTAACACCCTCCTCTCCACTTGTCTACATCATACCTTGAGAGTTGTGTGAAAGTCTGTTGATGCTTTGAAATTCAGAAGCAGCCATCACGACCAGGCTCAGTGTCCAAGTCAGCGTCTTCCACAAAATTTCCATAATTCAGGGACAGATGTGACATGGGGTTGAGGGTAGAGGATGCTACAAACGAGTTAAAAAGACCTGATGGGTCCGGTGCCACACCATAACAACTCCGTGGTTTGTCTCCTTCACTTGAATGTTCTGGTTGTGCTCGCTGGCTCATCCAGGTCTCAGATTTCTTCAGAAGGAGAGCACTTCCACATCTCTCTGGCCTCAGGATTCATGTCAGTAGCTCGTAGAAAACACAGTAATCCATCAGACACAGTCACTCTCAGGTGTAACTCCAAACAGGAAGCTCTATATTGGAAACTTGTCTTGACCGATCCATCTGCATTCCTGTGAAAGAAATCAATCAGAGGTTAACAACCATTATCACCTGGAATTATCGATTAATCAGGTTGTTGTTTGTCCTACAGCTGACATGTTGAGTCAATTCATCAATTCATCTACTGACAGAAAATGAGTCAACAGTGTTTTTAATAATTGATTTATCCCTTTTTTTATAGGGAAACACACTTGCTTTCCATTTCCACAAATGTAAAGGTATGCTGGTTGTTTCTTTTTTAAATTGAACATCCTTAGATTTGCGGCTCTGGTTTAGTTTTTCACCATTAATTCCTTAACTTTTAAAAACTTAAAGATGAATTGATTCATCTGAAGATAAGACGATATATTTCTCAAAGGATAAAAATGTCAATTCAGAGTTGCCAGATTTTCTTAACTTTGTCCAAAAATCTGTCACATTTCAAAATCAAATATGTTGAATTTGAAATGACAGGAAGCTGAATTTACCTCACTTCTGGAATCTGGAACCATCTTTTTTCTCAAGGATTTTAGCTTGAATATGACTCATTGATTAATTAACTAATACTTACCTCAATAATTCTCTTATAATTAAAGTTTATAGTGTATTTATCTTGGTTTCATGACTCACCACGACTAATATTGACCACTTGAAGAACACATTGCCAGGAACACCACTGATTTCAGCACCATCTGTGCCTGTGCACTGCATTCATTTGATTTGGATTGATAGGTTAATGACTAATAGCCTTAAAACTTAGTACACAGTATATATGTAGCGTTATAACTACATTAAAACGGATACATAAATCTTAAAACATGGCCAACGGTGCTGACTAGTCGACATGACATGATACCATTTGTGCAGATTGTGCTTTACTCACTGACACGCTTCACGGCAGCATGTGCAAACTGAGACTACAATAAACAAACGTCAGTGGGTTCAGGTGAGAGAAGTGACTCCAAACACGGATGACAAGCCTCTGGAGATCCGGGTTTCTGTGTGGACCTCTCCAGGCTGCAGCCCTCCAGACAGACAGCGCTACTTTCTTGGCCACCCTGACCCAGACAGTTGGCAGCTGGCCCGCATGCATACACCGGGATCTTAAACACAACCCTCGAGAAGCGTCTGCAAATCAAAATACACCACCTGACATCGCTTTGAAACGTCTTGGTGTTGTTGCAAAAAGGCGTCCAAAAGTTAGTTATTGCAGATGTGGACCTGAAACGCTGCAATACTTACATGTAGATCCAGTGCGTAAATGTTTCCTGAAGTGCAAATTTTCCACGCAAAAAAACTCAGTGAACTCGCAGTGCCAAGTTAAGCAGTACAGCTGTCTAAATGCTGCTTTGTAAACAGTCTGCTTCCCTTAGAGGATTTAAATGCTCACACGAATCTGCTCCGACAAAACTACCGGGGAAGATATCGTGCTGTACTCAACAGACAGGGGACTGTTAACAAATAGTTACCATGCTCATCTTCATTGTCAGCTCCGGTCCAACTGTGCAGGCATAGCTCAGGACAAAAGGCTTCTGCAGCTCTGAAGTTCCGCTCAAAAACCTCTGCTGCTCTCCTCTTTTCATCTCCCTGTGGGCTCTACCATCCTCTAAAACTCTAGTGTGAGTTTCCCTTTCAGACCGTATCTGAGGACAGACACTGTCACCAAAAAAGAGAGCAGTTATATCAAAGTCTTGGATTTCCTCCAGCAGAAGGGTCTATTTGCAGCCTATCGTCATTATAATCTAGACTTTGTGTACTTGGTGGTGGCTCAGAGTGGCTTAAAAAGTGAGTTGAGGTTGCAGAGGGTGTCCTGCCACCTCAGAGACCGCCACAGCACACAGATTTTAAGAAAAGTGCATGCAAACACCAGCAAAACGTTGCCTTGGAGCTGCTCCTCCTTACAACATTGCAAGAGACCGGCTCCCAGTCCGGACTGCAGCTTCAAATTGGCAGCTTTTTCAGAAGGGATGACGTCAGTGCAGATGTGCCTCTCTTCCATCAGCTGTGCGCATGTCTATCAGTGTTGCCCTGAAATAACACGAACTCACATAAAACCTCTGCTCTGTGAAGAATATACACCTAATAAAAAAAGTGGAGGGGTAAAACCTTTTTTTTTTTTTTACAGTAGTAAAAGTAGAAATACCACATAGTTAAGTAATGGCAGTTTATCATAACATTAATAACACATGTTGATAAAAGTCATGCATTTCAAATATTACTTTTGCATATATTAGAGCAACAAAGTTAAAGGAAAGTTCAAAGTAAAGTTTTAAATGTACTTCATAATGTACTGTTTGTACTCCATTGCACTTTGTTAGCATTTCAAGTAATGTACATTTTCAAACATTGATGCATCAGCATGAAACATTTGATTTGATCTAAATGCAGTGTTTTATTAAAAAAACTGTGTACTTTTAGAAGTTTGAGAGCAAGACTTTACATAGTATTTTTACTATTTTGTAACTAAACAATCTCAGTATTCTGTCCGTACAATATCATTTTAATATTGAAGGAGAACTCCTTTTAAATCAATTTCCTATTATAAGGCATTAGATTTAATATATTTAATAAAGGTTTTGTTTCAAAAATCTTAACCTGAACAGTAAACATAAATGTCAAATAAACGAAGTGGTTTAAAAATCGACTCCGATATGTAGTGGAATACAAGTAATAAATTGGAAGTACAAAATTAAACTTGAGCTAATGTTCTCCACTTACTGCAGGTATAAATGTGTACAGAAGATGGTGATATCATGCAATAGATGATAACCCAGCAACCATTAATATCAACAAGGAACAATATCAGAAACAGAAGTTACATAATCTGACATTTGTTTGGCAGCGACTTTGTATTTAACTAATGAAAAAGGCTGTTAGGCTAGAAAAATACAACAAGCTTGTGTAATTGTCCTCCTTTAACCCTGTGGAATCCTAAAATAAATCAAAGACACATATTTCCAGACTCTATAGGACAAATAAGTATTTAGGATCACATTTTTATGTAAATGGTTAGATCTGGGGTCTCCAGTGCAGTGCAGGCTAATGGCAGCCCAAGTGTTTTGGTAATTAAGCCCACTTCTATCTTTAGTCTGAAGGAAATTGAAAATAATCCCTGAGTTTAGTTACAGCTGCTCATTATGTAGGAGCCTGTATCATTACAGTCAGGTTGTCATTACAAGCTCTCCTACACTGTCAGGGAAGGGGTCTGCTAGTTTGTGGGGGGAGGCGCCACCATGTGGTATAGCAGGGATTTAAAATGCATGAAGATTGATGAATAGTTCTTTAATTATTTTTTTACAGAAATGACATTCAGCAGATCATGTTTAACCTTGAGTCATGTGTGCTGTTGGGGAAGGTGACTTGAATTACATCATATCAGCCATGCATCACCAAGATGTATGACTAAAGATAATACTGTACACACACCTTAGTTCAGTTGGGAAAGAAGAACTCCTCCACTTAAGTACAAATATCAAAACCCACCAGATTACTGTTTACAAGAAAAAGTTCTCCATTAATAGATAAAGGAGTTTTAGCAACCTTAAGTATTATAGTCTAGCAAAGATATATTCAAGAAATTAACCTAAAATCGACAATTAAATCTAAAGAAAAATGCTAGAAAATAATGTTGGATAATATTGTTAATGTTGTTTTTAAATAAATGTTATTCTCTATAGTGTAGAGTAATTTTCAAGAAATATATGGTAAAAGAAATAGCCTTATTATAAAAGAAGTACAAATGAGTTATTGCTTTGAATTTTCCACAAGGCATTGTTTTCTGACCTTGGAATTCAATACAGTAGGGCAATTAATAATCATATGATCCTTATCAGGATTTTATATAACAATATGGTTATATACCTCTCGCCAGTTTCTTCCCCTCTGCTGCCGGGCTCATTAACAGATATAGGCTGTAAATATTTTTGCACATTTGTACACAAGCTACCTCTCATCCACTTCCATAACAATACTTAAAATATTTGTATTCTTATTCTTATTCTTTATTAGGATCCCCATTAGCACTAGCATAAGCGTTGGCTATTCTTCCTGGGGTCCTCACACACACACAAAAAAAACATTAAACAAAACTAAAAGCAAAATAGAACAACTCATTTCATCATATGAACAATGGTATATGAAGTGAAACAAAAATGGTCATCACATTTTAGCAATCATCACAAGGCCAAACCACAGGCAGTTACATTTTGGCGAAGCCCATAGGGGCTTGGCCTGGGAACTGGAAGGTCACCAGTTCAAGTCCCCGAAAGACCAAGTGCCACCGTGGTGTCCCTGAGCAAGACACTGGTTACCTACACTGCTCCCCGGGCGCCTTACATAATGGCAGCCCACTGCTCCTAACACTAGGATGGGTCAAATGCAGAGACCGCATTTCGTTGTCCTAGTACTTGTACTCTGTGCAATGACAATAAAGTTGAATCTTTCTTTCTTTCTTTCATTTTACTCTGTAACGCTCATATAATGTTTTAGCAACCTTTTAAAATGTACTTGAGAATTTTCCTGAATTATGTGGACTGGTAACGAGTTCCAGCTGACCATGGCTCTGTACATGACTGTTTTCTGTCTGATATTTGATTTAGATGTGGGTAATATGAACCTTCTTTCTATTGCATGTCTTGTTTGATAGTTATGTTGAGTGTACTGCGATATAAACCTTTGTGATAATATATGTGGTAAGTGTGTCACTGTAATATTCCTAACAAAATTTAACAAAGTATAAGTGGACCTCTGTCTGACACTCAACCATTTAAGGGTCTCCAACATTTCAGTCACTCTGGTTCTGTAGGAGCACTGCAGTGCACATCGTGCTGCCTTATTTTTGAGCTACTTGTAGTTTGTCTAGATCTTTTTCTGCAGCACTAGACCAAATAACAAAACAGTAATCAAGCTGTGACAGAACCAAAGCATCTAGAACTTTTCTACTGACATCTTTTGGCAAATATTTTACAATTCTTTTAACAAGTGACACACCCCTTCCCATTTTACATACATTATCAATTCGTTTAGACCAAGATCATTTTTGATCCAGAGTTATATCTAACAATTTCGTTTCCTTGACCTGTTCAATTTCAATATGGTTTAAATGTAATAGCAATTTAGGTTCACCTTTTAACTGATGATTTGATCCTATTATTAAAGATTTAGTTTTTCCAGCATTAAGTACTAACTTATTATTTATGACCCACTCTGAGATCTGTTCTAGATCCTTGTTCATACAGTGACTCAGCTCACTTGTAGATGAAGCTGCTCCATATATTGTCGAGTCATCTGCATACATTACAATTTTGGATTCTTGTAGCACTAATGGTAGATCATTTGTAAAAATAGAAAATAAAATTGGCCCCAAACAACTACCCTGAGGAACTCCACAAGTGACTGACTTAATCTTTGACAAACTTCCATTAAAAAAAACAGTTTGACATCGATTGGTCAAGTAACTTTCTACCCACCTCAGCGCATTCAGATTAAAACCATATTGTTTTAGCTTGTGCAACAACAATGGATGATCAATGACATCAAAGGCAGAACTAAAATCAAGTAGTACTGCACCCACTAACTTCCTATCATCTACTTCCACCTTCCAGTCATCGGTCATTTGTGTTAAAGCAGTACATGTTGAATGGCCCGGCCGGTAAGCATGTTGATAATCACTGTTAAGATTCTTACCTTCAAAGCATTTTTGTATTTGGTTAAAAATTATTCTCTCCATTATCTTTCCTCATGCTGGTAACAAACTTATTGGGCGGCTATTTGTACCAGAAAATGGTCCAGCTGGATTTTTTGCAAGTGGAATAATTTTTGCTATTTTCCATGCCTGTGGGCAAATACATTGTTCAATACTCAAATTGATGATATAGCAGATAGGCTCTGCAACCAAATTAACAACATATCTAAGAAATGTACCATCTAAATGATCCACACCTGGCGGTTTATCATTACATTTACCTTGTATTTAATTGTATTATTCAAAGTGCTTTGCAGCATTATACTGTATGTAGTTTTCTGGTGTATCCAGATTTCATGTAGATTTTCACGTTCTATATCTGAACGTATATTATTATTATTTTATATTTTGGTTGTTTTTTCCCACTGTATCTTTAACTGTGTTTATGTATGCACCATGTACACCAAGACAAATTTCTCGTATGTGTTAACCTACTTGGCAATAAACCTGTTTCTGATTCTGATATAATGCAGAAAAAACAAACCAATATATATAACCGATATGTAATATAGTATTTCTTTATGAAAGTACACAATAGTTGTATCAGATCAGATGCAATGAATCAAATGTTGAGGAGCTGGAGTTTATTTTTATAAAAAAACTACTTTATTAATATTTAAATCATCAAAGTGCACCTTAATTTAAAATAAGCATTTAAATAAATATGACTTAAACATGCCATGTGTGTTTGTTCCCTAAAATGAAAGCATGTGTAAAAAGAGAAGGAGTTATTGCCCATCAGGTATATTGCTGTAATGTGATGAAGGTGTGTTTGAGGTGTTTGCTGCACAATAAAGCACTGAAAAAGTCAGGAGCACAGTGGTCACCTGATTTCAGGAGCTATAAAAGCTCCCACAATCTGTCGTCCAGGAGCCTCTTCTGCCGGTTTCACCATCCATCATCCATCTGGTAAGATTTACTTCCTAACAACTGCTTTACTAGGGAAAAAAGATAGCTTATCATTTGAAGTATAAAAGAGGAGCATCTAAAGCAAGTTAAAATAGCAAAACCACCCGATTACTCTTAACAAGACAAAGTCTTCCATTAAAAGCTGAATATTATTATTACAATCGATTAAAAGTGATCTCCTCTTGGGACGATACAGAAGCACAAAATAGGTACTAGCTTCTTGGAGTTATAAGAGTCAAATTATTTTCTTTCAACAGATATTTTATCCTGATCATGGCTGTGACAAACCAACCAGGCCGATACGCGCCTTCTGACTTCCAGACAGGATTGTGTGATTTCTGCGATGACTGTGGAACTTGTGAGCACTTGCCCTTCCTTTCTGGGGAATATGATACTCAGTTAAGACTATATTTCAAAGTCCAAGAATATAGTTTTCTCAATACATCTCTCATCCCTCCGACTCAGGCTGCTATGGTATGTGCTGCTACGTGTGCCTCGGCTGCTCCATCGCCAGTGACATGGACGAGTGCTGCCTGTGTGGTCTGACTGTGACCATGCGCAGCGTCTACAGGACCAAGTACAACATCAAGGTGAGTTTTCAGAGGACTTAAAAGGGATGGCTGACAGTATTACTCCATAAGGATGATTTTATAAAACAGCAACATAACTATGAGGTGAAACCAATTATTTTAGTTTTACCTTTATTTGTGGTATTAGCACTTGGACATGTTTACTGCATAACAAAAGAGTTGAGTTTTAAATACTGTTTAAGATCTTCCAATTAAAGATTTTTGGAAGCCATCCCATGTCAGACACTGGTAGAGAAAGGACTCAGATAGTTTTACTTACTTTACAATGTCCAAATACAGCATAACAATTACAAGCAATTTAATACAAATCCTTCTTAAGTAAACATAGTGTTAAAGTATCAAAAAGAACAAAAATACATAGAAAAATAAGCATTTGCTGTTTTAGCTGCTCAAACTGGAGCTAGGTTTAACGGCTTTATTTCTAGTCAGCCAATTTACTTCAGTGTTTCCCAACATACGGTGCGAGTCCCTTCAAAGTGTCACCAGATACCTTAACTCAAAAAGGGTGTTGAGATGATTAATAGGAGAGGGAACACGGAACAACTAAGATCTATAATAGTTTTTAGGTTTGCAATTTAATGTCTGCTTTTTTGTCCGCTATTTTGTCCGAGCCACATCAGTTAATCTTTAACATTTCAATAAAACATTTACCCGGAGTGACCTACCACAATACTGTACTTCCCCTTTGTTAATCATCATTTTGAGACTAATTCATTTGAACAGTTAGTTGAAACGCCAAGAGGAACAGTGATACATTATGACACTGGGAAGAAAGGGAAAGGGAGAAAAGAGAAGTTGAAAAAATAATAATAATTGAGTTCCATATAGCAGAATTACATTTTAGTCATGCTAACAGTGTGGCTCTATTGATTGGATGAATTTGCATGTGAGCATGTTCGCATGTTGTGGAAGCATTTAGCTCAAAGCATCATTGTGAGGAAGTTCAGCTCCTTTTGCCTACCCCAGTAAACATTTTCCCACTCCAGCATGATATAGATTCATATCATGCTTCTTTTAGGGGGCCCTGACACCACGTTTGACCATGCTGTAATATACAATTAAAAAAACCACAGAAAAATTGTTACATTTTGAATTTGTATGTAGGACATCCTTTAAATCATTACATTACAATCATTACAGCAAACATATCTGCTGCCTTGCACAGACTGTCCTCATGTTCTCACTGATTTAATTCAAATTTCCATAGTTTGCATCTAACAACAAAAAGGGAAAATATAGAGCCAATCCAAAAATCACACTCATACTTGTTTTTCCAGGGGTCAATGTGTAAGGATTTCATAGCGGCCACTTGTTGTGGGATGTGTGCAACGTGCCAACTGAAGAGGGACATTGACCGCAGAAAGGAGCAAGGAATTTTCTAAATAGGTACGCATCTTTCAAAAAAACACCCTCATTCACTGTGTCACAGTTTGTCATGGCATATGGAGCTGTCTTAATCATGAACAAATAACTATCTACCCTTTGCCCTTCTAGATACTGTCGCCAGGCAAGTTGTAAATGTGATGGGTTTCTTTGCTCATTGTGGAACCTGAAGATACTGCCTATCCCCTTTCCAATAAAAGAGGTTTATTAGTTTGACTTCAGTGTAATTTGTGTAGTAATGGTGTGGTAAATTTGTAATCCTTCTGAGTTTTTAAAGGAAATTGCATTATCTCTTCCAGTCAGTTAAACATTAGTCAGTGGGAACACACCCACGTGGAAAAAAGTCATAAATTACTGCTATCATCGTAAAGACAGTCATTTGTATTGTCCTAAGCATGTGACAAGATGTGAATTGCTTTGCAAGATGTCTTTTAATAAAATAATATGTTTTGAATGATTCAAACACTTTGGATATATTTCACTTCGACTGAGTAGACCTGGAGTTAGTTTTGAAATAAAAAAAAACATAAACCATGTCATATTATTTTGAAATGTAGTTTTAAAGAAGATGGCATTATTGAGCTTTAATTATCATAAAAAAAGGTTTTGTAAAACTGAGCTTCTGACAATTAACTCTTTTTAGCTACAGCCGGTGGTGCCACTGAGCACCCAGTGTGTAGAGTTAAGAGGAATACTACATTTGAAACTTGCTAAATAAAGTAACAGGCACTTTTTCACAGCAGAAATGTTTTCATGTCAAGGGCAAACACACATCTAGGCTGTGAGACTCCTGAATTCATCCTCCAAATAGATGTTTATATCAAAAGCAAAATGTGTTGTAGGATTTATTATCGTATCCTGAAAATAAAAAACAGCTGTGTTGAATTTAGTTGTGCCTGTTTGATAACTATTACGGCTTCCAAGTCTTGCTGAATCAAATAAATGGAATATAAATGTCATTAATGACAAATTATCAATTATTATAATCTATTGCTTTGTGAAATGGAAACGTGTTACGGTTCATTAGGGAGTGACTACACATGGGTGTTTTCAGGGATCTTATTTATAAAGAAACATCATAATAGAGTAATTCTTAGGATGAACAGCAACAGAAAAGAACATCCTGTTGGCTAAAAGAGGACTTTGCTGATAAAGGCTACTGAAAAACAAATTTGAAACCATGCAGTATTGAATTCTGACTTAAGTTGCAAAAAAGTTTAATGAATTTTTACTGAAGCAGAAATTAAACTTGAATGACGCTCAACATTTTTCTTCCTCTTTGCATTTAATTTTCATTGTGGGCCGAGAAGTTTTAAGTGTTGGAGCGGGAAAGCATAAACAGACCAGTTGCCCCCTGTGTAATTTCCCCTTATTCTATGTCCACCATCTGGATAATTACAGTAAAATATTAAGTAAATATTATAAAGTCACACCTAACGGTAACAATAATACAACTCCTGTGAATACATCTATGCCAGACACAGATCTGAAAAAGTGAGAAACCTTTAACTATTTACCTTTTGGGGAAAAAATAATAAAACAGTGTTCAATGAATATTTAACGGTGGTGATACCAGGGATTCTCCTTCCATTACTGGGACTGAAGTGGTGATGTTTGTGGAGGGCTGGGGATGTTTACTGGGTCATCTGCGTTTCCATCGCCTGTGCAGCCCACTCTGGAGCAGCAGCGCGGATCTTTTCTAGAAGGTTGTTGACTTGGAAGCACAGAGACTGGATCTGTTTGTCCCAGGTAGGGAGGGCTTCCCGGGCTGTTTGAAATAACATGGAAGATAGAAAGGGCATCAAACACATTTGCATTTCATGGCCTTTGAGCAACACATTTTCATATTCAAATTCTATGTGGTGTGTTTATTCTATCACAGCACGTCCTCGTTCAAAAGCAGGGTATGTGCTTTTGCTTTTTCTTGTCTTTCCTGTATGAAGAGGGTGCCCCCTACTGGACGCAAACAGATAGTTAAGTTAGTTCAATTAGAAAGTTATTTTTGTTAGGTTGCTGAGTTTATTGGGGGCATTATAATTATTACTTTTTTGATTATTATTGAGGCAAAGCTTTCTTTTGAACATGTAGTTTCATTGACATCAGGGCATATCTGCCTCCATAACCCCAAGCATTCATCTGGTTGTATCTTACAATTTATGATATTTATTATCTTAATAGTTATCACTACATCAAACCGCTTTTAATTGGATTTCACTGTACAATATTTAATCTCACATTCTGTTCATGTGCATTTGATTCTTTTTACATGTACAGAGAATCTAGCATTACTTGGTCACTTTCAACATTCTCTGCATCATTTGGCTCATTGTATTTATTTATGTTTGTTTATGTATATACTTAACTTCACCTGCATTACTTGTAGAATGGTCTTGTAACATAACCTGCACTATTTTATCCTAATTTATCATACTCTGTTTCAGTTTGCCCTATTTTTATTTTGTCTTATGTCCTTGTTAATGTGTTGCACATGGAAGAACTCGGGACCTAAGATTTGCATTGCCGTAACAACACTGTAGCTACTGTGCACATGATCGTCAAACCTTTGAATCCTTCAGAATTGAATATAATAATAATTATAAATGTAATTTATATAGCACTTTTCAAGACACACAAAGATGCTTCATATGAGAGTTCCTATCACAAAGAAATGTTTTGTCAGAGCCCCTCAGGTACCTTAAACTCTGTATTGTTTCCATTTTATGCGCTATATCTGCAGCAGTAGTCTTTAAAGGTATTGAAGGTTTTCAATTAAAAAATGGACCCGGTCTCCAAAATGGATGTGTCATTTATTTGCATTATGAACTGTAGTGGTATTATAAAAACTATTTCCTGGGCATCCTTGTTAAAGCTTTCCGATATGTGTGTCTACAAATAGTACAAAAAATAAAACTTGAAATAGGAGAGCCTTGTTTCACCTAATTATAGATGCAACTGCTGTGGAGCCCGGGATACAAGTGACGCTGAACACCAAGCTCCAGCATGGTTGAGACTCATGACAGTTTGGTAAAAATAAACTATAAATGCAAGCTAATGAATCCATAATTGATAGTTGTGCATTTGCCATTCAGTATATTTTTTTTCATTGATTATAACTGTAATATTGAATGGAAAAAGATTAATACTGAACTTTGATCCACAATCCAAATTCTGTCCTTTATCAAATGTAAAAACAAATTGACTTTCAACTCACTCTCAAAGTGTACAATGCTATCTATCTGGTCGATGAAGCCATTCATGCGTCCTTCAGTGATCATCTGGGAAGCAATTTTCTCAGCCTAATGACAAACAAAGGAGGAAAATCATCTTTACATACATTATGGGACATTAACAGCTACACACATTTAATAACTTGCGTAACATTTATCTTCTTTAATCTCACAAGTTTCCCTGCATAGCTGAATGTGATTGCTATGATTCATCACTTTTGATGAAAAGGACTAAAAAGATTTATTGACTTGAGCCTTTGTCTTTCCTGTGCTTGAATGCATCCCACGAAAATATATAAATGCTGATTATGATTAACGCAACTGAAACAGATTATCACAAACAATTCTGTGCTCCAGGCAAAGGGTCAGATTGAGAACAGCATTAAGTATTAATGTTACGTTTTTTTATATTTAACTCTGTACTCACTTACTATACCTACTATAAATACTAATTGAAGAAATGTCTAACCTTTGCTGGGGGAATTTCCAACAGTGCTCCTAGTTCTTCAAACGTGATGTTGTTGTAGAGTTTGCTCGCAGACAGGAGGTTGTGTTCAATCACTGCTCTGTCAAGGATGCTGGAACCTGCAAGAGGGAGAACACACAACTGAAATTACATTCAGTCTTATATTTATATTAAGATGTTACCACCCTCACAGTCAGATTCCCTCATTCCTTGTATCAGACATATTGAGCATGTGTAACACTTTGACTATCGACAGGAACACCATCTTGGAAGCATAGCCCAATGACTGCACACAAGAGTGGCTGCACTTGGATTCAAAGAGTGCAGTTTGTGTAAGTTAGTTGGTGAAGATTTCTGCAAAGCCACTTAATTTCTTTTTGAATGAGAATATACATTGTTGGTTTTTTTTATTATTCCTACTCATTCTCCCTTTAAATTGTACATTACAATCAGTGAAGTACTGTAGTTTTTATAAAAATGCAGGGCCACACACAGGGCTTAACAAGCAAATATATCAGCTATGACCAGTTGTAAAAGAGAGGGTTGGATTATGAACATTTTGCCATCGTGTCAGCTCAGGCAGATATAACAGATCATCTCCACTCACCATCTGCTGTGGTGGCTTTCTGGTGAGGCATCAGCATGGCAGCAAACTCCTGCAGCTGGTTTCCTCTGATAATTCGGTCCAGGTACATCTTCTCCAGAATACCATAGGCAGCTAGCTGCTGACAGCGCTCATCCTTAAAAAGAGTGGCCAGCATACGGGAACGCTGCTGGCCTGGGAAAAAAAAGACAATATTATTTGAATGGGACTTTGTCATTGAAATTATCTTTAAAAATCAAACCTAAGCACAATAACAATGGAGGTACCTGCAGAGGCCAGTATGGTGCAGTTTAAAGCATGTTTGAGTGCCTCAAGACGTTCAGTCTCATGAACAATTGACTTATATGACAGCTCATTGTATCTTTGTGCAGCTTCAATGAATTTCCTCCTGAAGTCTAGCACTCTGGCATAGCACACCTAAAAATAAAAACAGCATTGAACAGCAATCCAAAAAAACACAGATATTGTTATTTGCAAGTCCCTATACATTTTTTGTTTGCAAAATAACGGTAAAGCAGAAACAAGCTGTGTACCTTATAGTGTATCTGTAGCTGTTCATTAGAGGACTCGTTCTGAAGCAACGATGCTCTGTTGATGTAGGCCTCTGCCTGCACTGGATCATCGTCCTCCAAGTAGAGGCGGGCAATTTTCAGGTATGTATCCAACTTATAGTCAACGTTGTATTGCCTAAAGAAGAAAATAAACAGGTAAGTTAAGATCTGGGAATATAACAAACATTGTTAGAAAATAAAACTGTTATTAGCTTACTTACTTCTGTCCTGTTTCCAGGGGAATACCAACTAAAACCTGGGCAGCATTTCTCCAGTCTCCCTCCTTTTCATAAATGGTTGCTAAGTGCTGTCTGATTGAGGCTACCTGAGGACATAAAGAAGAACTTTAAGAATACTGATGTTTATTGGCCTAATATTTAACAACACTTTCCCAGTAGGGGATATGAGTGTGTGAGGGTATTTACTTGTTCCTCAAAAGAGATGACCCTTGGCTGAATCTTTTCCAAGGTGAAGTGATATACTGCTTTAGCTGTGGCGTCTGGCAGGCTGGGCAGATGTGTGCAGAAATCGGTGAGCAGTTGTCTCGAGATGACAAGACTGACATTTTCATTGACCACTGAAAAAGAAATTTAGAAATACTGAGGTAAGATGCCCTCCTGTTCATAAACAAATAGGTTTGTGCTAAAATTCTGATGACGTTGAAGAAAATGGGCTCAGCATACTTGCTTCAACAAAGGCCTTCAAGGATTCCAGTTGCTCAGCATCAGTGAACTGAATGGCCTTCTCCAAAATTTGTCGATATCTAGAAAAAAGGTTTACAGGTTAGAAACTATGCTCGTTTTGTGGAGGTCCATGAAACTGATACATGGAAAATCATAAGGCTACGATTTTAAAATGGTGATAAACATAAAACAACAATAAGCGGTATTTATTCCACAGTAAAGCATTTATGTCCACATTATGTTCTTCTTTATGTTATTCTATTTTACATGTTCAGTATATAGACTACTGCATTTAGTGGGTCGCTTGCAACATTCTCTGCAACATTAAGCTTAGAGTATTTTATTTGACATATATACAGTTCACTTCTTGGTGTTTTAAGCGTTATATATACGTTGCATTGTTCGAGGACCCTGGATTTAAGATTTCCATTGCCATAACTACACTGTTGCTACTGGGAATATGACAGTAAAGCCTTTGAGTCTTGCAAGCTATGTTGTGCCCAGCAACAGTTAACTGTGTAGCTAGTAAACAGTACCTGCTAATGCTAATATGATCAAATGACGTTAGCGTTAGAGTGGCCGATTTTATATCGCCCAACCGCGGTGTTACACATTAAAGGATAATCTGTAAAATAAAGTGATTTGACAGAGAGTTAAAAACAACCAACGTTTACCTAGCTAGCTGAATGTATGGCTAATGTAGCTAGGAGGCTAACGCAAGCTTAGCTATCATATCTATCTCATTGCTAGCTAACATTTAATGTAGCACTTACTTTCTCAAATTTCAAATAGCACGTATAAGGAAGTCTTAAAATTAGCGATACATACTTGGCAGCAAGGTCTTTATGAGATCCAGTTGAATTCATCAGCTGTGCAAGCTCTTGCCTCACGTCGGTCGCCATTGTCGCCTGCAGAAGTGTCAACAACACCGGCTTCCTCTGCCAAGAGCGGGGCGAGTCTTCCGGTGTGAGGGTCAGTCCTCCAGCCGGCAGGGAACAGCCAACAGAGGCTGCTCTGGTTCAGTGTAAGAAAACCACAAAGCTCTCTGCAGAGGTGGGAGAAGCACTCAAGATTTTTTAGTTAACTAAAAGTAGCAATACTTCATTTAAAATGTAATTTGTTACCATAGGTGAGAGAAGTACTCAGATTGTGTACTTAAATTAAAGTAGTAGTAGTAATAGTAGTAGTAGCAGTACAAGTCCTGCAATCAAATTATGCTTAAAGTACCAAAAGTTAAAAAAGTCAATACGCAAATTGGCCGATTTCAGAATAATATGTTATATGTTTTGATTATAATTATTTATCAAAGCTGGTAAATGTGAAGCTAGTTTTAATGACTTTGGAAACACCAGGTTAGCTTGTGACTAGTAACTAGACTTTTTTAAAGTGGCATTGGTTCTTAAAAAATAAAAACATCCACCGCAATATAACAAAAACAAAACAAAAAACAGAGATGTAACAAATGTTAATTTGCTTTGTTTTTTAATGGCACCTATTTATTTTTTTAATGGCTACCTTAATTTAATAAAAGAGCCATACATTAAACTTTTTGTTTTGTTTACATTTTTGGTATTTGTAAGGGAATTTATGTATTTATCTATTTATTTGACCTGCATAGTTTAAGTTATACAGCCTCTGAATGTTATTATGGTTAACACAAATTAATAAATAAACTAACAACATATTATTTTGGTATTGTTGCTGCACCTTTAAGAATTACGTAACTGTGACGTACTACGCGGAGGGCGTGGTCCACTTGTGAAATGTCAGGGAGGAATGGCGCTCGGCGCGGTATTTTGAACAATCGCATTTTCCTTTCCTCGTTATATCTGGAAACATTGCTCAGCGTAAACATCTCGGGTAAGTTGCCTATGTGTTGATCGTTTCTATAGTTTGCGACACTAGATCCAGCAGAAAGCCGCAAACTTTAAGAGTGTGTTCAATGTTGAGATATATTGTTGTGCTAGCTAGCTTGGGTTAGCAAGCTCAGCAAGTTTGCTAGTACAGTTGTCCTGCCCGCTGGGCTGGCTCTATGAGTCTGATGATAAAGATGATAGCGATGGTAACACACAAATAAAGGGCACAGTGGTCAGGATATTCCCCGAAACGGGTCCATTACACTGTTATGTGTGCTAATACAAAGTTTGGTTTGTAACAAACAATTTAATGAGTATTGTGCAAATATGCTAAGTTAGTGCGCCTGCAAATAAGTAAAAGCTAACTTAGCTAAACACTGAGAAGCGTATTTTGAGTAGTTATGTCGCGGTAAAGCGACTAATGCATAACAACTGGTCTTCCTGTGCATGCTGTCAAAACATTATTAGAGTACAAGGGAGTTATTCTCTTTTTCTTTGAGCTGTTTACATTTTACTTATCCGTACACCTCTCATTGTAGCTGATGTTTTTTGTGATTTATAAACGGATATCGTTTGTCTTGACCTGGTGAAAATAAGACTAAAATGGTACATTTATAACTGGCAAACCAGGTTAAGTTCATTCATATCACCTTAAAAGCACAGGCCACACATGCCTATAGTTAAATATATTGTTGTAATTTCATAACAATGTCTGACATAAAATGATTTAATCCAGATGGACGTTTTAAGTGACAGGAGGAATTATTGAATGCTAGCATTGTTTACGTTGTCAGAGTCTGCTATAATAGTTTACTTGTTAGTAGACCCCAGTTACCAACAGATATTAGGATCGGATTTCATGTGTGCTAGCTGTTCTTTTGGCTGTATTAGCTTCAAGTAAAAATATGAAAAAAATTCCCTCATCCTAAATACCTCTGTATTAGCCGGAGAGCTAGCAGAGTTGATGACGAGGTAAAAATGGCGGATCTTTCGAAATCCAACCCCGGCCTGAAATAGTAACGCAGCCAGCAAACAGCTTGTCGCTTTTTTCTCACTCTTTTCCCCAACTGGGAAACACTTCTGTGGGTGTTTTTACTCAAACGAGTGCAGTTCGGCACTGTTTTCTTTTGGTCGCTTTGCTCCAGAAGACGCGGAAACAATGGCATTTAGCTGTGAGTGTGTGGGGAGGGTAGGGTTCATATGTGCGGTGTTTCGGTGGATTAATGTTGAGTAGAGAGCAGCAGGACAAAGATGATCGCTGCGGCCTTATGCTAACCCAGCATCAGCTGTCAGTCTGTGTCAAACATGAGAGGAACTCAGACGTGACTCGTGAACACCTCTCCATTCATTACAACTCACGTGATTACTGAAGTAACCTGCATGAATTTACCATACAGGGTATTTTTTAAAACTGAACAAGGCTAACTCGCTAGCTTTAACTGTTTGTTTATTTTTCTTGCATCTCCCATGGCAAGCAGACTGCATCGTTATCCATTAATGTATGTATCTTGCACTATTTAATTTCTACTCAGGTTGTTCTTGCACTATTAAAAAAAAAAAAAAGTTTTGTGAAAAAGTGTTATATATATTTATGTTGCATTGTTGAACTTTGACTTAATATGTTCATTGCCATAACTACCCTGTAACTACTATGCACCTGACTATAAAGCCTTTGAATCTATATGATTTATTAATTATGTTGACAAATGCACCAGAAATGAATAATATGTATTTTAAAATTGGATCTCTTGTTTATTGCAAATTAATCAAATTGTGTGAAGTAATACACACATATTGTCTTTCATAGGGTGACCATCAGGCACCACAATGTATTTCTGTGCAATAAATGCATACCTATGTTATATTTTATTTAATGTATTATCCTTCTCAGTAGGGAGGATGTGCCTTTTTCCAAAAAAGTAATACTTTATCAGATTATATCACATCAGATTTAAAATAATTGCAATAAAATGACTATAAATGTTTAAACCTCTAAAAAAGTGAATTTCTTTGACACATTTTGCAGCCACAATGGAAAAGAGTTGCATTATTTATGTCTTATTTTTATTATTCTTTCTGGATTGACAGAGAGCTGAGACATTGCAAGCATGGATGTGGTGTCACCAGAGCTCAACAGCCTCCTTCCTGATGAGATAATGGATACTGAGGCCATAGAGGACATCCCTCACTCCCAACCCGGCGGCACCACTGTCCAGTCAGAGGCCAGCGATGACACACCGGTCCCGATGGAAACGGATACACCCATGGCTTCAGAAAATGTGAGCCTGTGTTCAATTGCTACTTCAACTGGACACACTCAGGCTCTCACCACATCCACCGCCTCAGACTCCACATTTATTATCAGCTCCGGAAGTCAGCTCCCCATCTCAATTTCCAGTTCATCGCCATCCTTTCTTACCCTTAAACCAGCCATGACTACTTCCATAGCCACAACCAAAACCACAGATAGTTTGACTGGGACTACTTTCTCTACAAGTGGATTACAGAAGCTCACAGCTCCGTTTACTATCTCTGCTGCAAACCATCAGATCATTCTCAACAAGGTGGCATCGGAAGCAGCAAAGTCTGCAGGTGCTCAACCCCAGATCATCAAGCAGGAGGGACAAAAGCTTTTGGTCACAGCAATAGGAAAGTCGGGGCAACCTATAGTTTTGCAGTTACCCCACACAGGCAGCAAGCCTGGCATTTCACAGACTTCAGGAGACCTGAAATCCCAAACTCAACAGTTTAAAGTGGTGACTATTGGTGGCAGGACAGAGCTCAAGCCAATAGTGGGAAGTCCTGGAAACCAACTGACCACATTACAGGCCCAGCAGCTGAAGACCGTTCAGGTAACATGTTGTTATAGTGCAATATTTAATCCATATAATGTTTATTATTCAACCAGTCCAAAGGCCAGACATAATATGCTCCATATAAGTGTCCAAATAAGTATAATTACTTTCAGCTTTTACCAAAAAGACATAAGAAACTGTTAAATTATTACTAACTGTAAAAACATTGTAATACAAATATAACTGTTTTTGTTGGATTGAATATCAGTGCTTCAAATCCATTGGCCTGTCCAAGTAGAGTTTAAAGTGGGCCTCGAAGGTCAAAGCTGGCTAAATAAAATAAAAAAGCAACTGTTGTTTGTGCCTGCCCTGTTTACTCAAAACATGGTTTGGTAGTTGGAGAACAGATGAGAGGAAAAGACAAACCAGTATAATACTATGACACCTTATTGGTGATCCTGGACAGATATAAATAATGTTTTGGTGTTTACCTGCTTTATCTACCTGCTTCTTCATCTAATGCTTGCACAAAGAGGCCTGTCAGTCAGTTTGGTATCAAAACCAACCTTTCTGTTTACATTTTTTTTATTGTGGCGTGACCTGCAGATTTAAAGAGAGAACCAAAAATAGAATTTGATGAGTTTGATGCATACATGCTCAAAGCTGTACAAATGGTAAAGAATAGCAGTATCATCACTTTTTACAATAATATAAAAAAATCTGATTTGTTATGAACCTGTGCATGAACCTTTGAGTATAGTTGACATATTAAATCTATTAAAGAAAAACAACATTATGAGCTATTACTAGAGATATATCTCCAACTGCATGTTTGTTTTGTGATGGCACACACGCCTGTGTTTGCTAGTATGATAACAGGAAAGGATGGACTATTTGAGGAATATATATTTGATTAAATGTAATAAGACTTGAGTCACCATCAGGCAGTTGTGTTGTTTTTGCTGTTTTACCATCAGTTATGGCTGCCTTCAATAGTAAGTTAGGTTTCAACTATACACTTGAAGCAAGGGATTGTTTGAATAAAAAGCACTGCTGTTCATTATTGAATGGGAATTCAATGCAAAT
This sequence comes from Eleginops maclovinus, assembly GCF_036324505.1. NCBI lineage: Eukaryota > Metazoa > Chordata > Actinopteri > Perciformes > Eleginopidae > Eleginops > Eleginops maclovinus. The sequence continues at coordinate 15,698,903 of NC_086356.1, read as the reverse complement.
GATTCTTACTGAATATTTCCACAGATTGCTAAGAAAACACCGGTGTCCTCGGCTGCCCCAATCAAGTTTATCATCACAAAAACTGTTAACAGCAAAGGTCTAAGTCCACAGACATCAGTTACTCCTGTTATCGCAGGTACGTTTGTGTGTGTTGTAAACATATTATCAGTGATACACTTTTTCCACGTTTGTGTGCTGTAATTAAGCTATGTTTTCTCAAATCTTATGCTTTTTGATTAAAGGACGGGTCTTGACACAGAGTTCCCCAGGGATGCCCTCAAGGACTATAACTCTCTCTGAGCCCCACAACACTACAACACTACAGAGCATATCTGGCAAAAAGATTGCCATTTCACCCCTTAAATCTCCCAGCAAGGTACATTCTACAGACCAATCCACATCTATTTAAATGAAGGATTTTTCCCTCTCCTTTTTTTTCTATTATTTTCTAAAGGTTTTCCAGTTTGGTTCAGTTGCGACACACTACACATGCCTGGAAATACAATCAATTCAGTTTTCATGTGGTCAAGTTTAAAGGACCGTTCACCCTAAAATCAATGGTGTATATGTTTTATCTTACCTTTAGGACTGCTCATTCATCTTGATGGTTTTGGTGTGAGTTACCTAGTGTTGTGGTGTTCAAATTTCCAAAACAATACATTTGAGACACTCCATGGCAATGTCTCTTTCCAGGAATGATGACCTCAAGCAGAGTGCCATGTAGTTCCATTATATTCGAGAAAATGCAGTCATTTGTGCAGCTGATACCTCCAATACCGAGAACACACACCAGATCTGTCCCTTTAAGAGGGCTGTAACATTTTACTTGGAGCAGAGAAAGCACAGGTGTCGTCAATAATCTTAACGATGTTCCCTTTAAGAGATCAGCCAGTGTGCATTAGAGCCCTGGACACACTCACATGGAAAACAGCATTAATGTTATTATATACACCTGTTATTGCCAAGTCAAAAATATCCACCCTGACAAAGGTCTCTTTTCCCTAAGGCTACATTTGAGTAGTCTTTGCATTCAGTTTCTGCAAAAAATATGCAGAGTAAATTCTTAATTGTTTGAGACCCATATTGGCAGTAACTTCAAGCTTCATGCATTACAACAACAAATAAAGTAGGTCTTTTTCTGTTTATGTCTATCAAGTGTTTTATCAGGGTAGCTTTTGGACTGATTATGCTGTGCCCTCTTTGTTTATCCCTGCCAGGTGACTGTGGTTTCTGTGGCTTCTCCGACCTCCAACGCCTCTCAGAAGTCAGTGGCGCTGCCTGTCAATGTAGCACTTGGACAGCAGATCCTCACAGTCCAACAGTCCACATCTGGGTCTCCAGTCAAAGTGGCCACCAGCCAAACCACGACACAGGTAAGATCAGAGCTCATAACTGTTCATTGTCATTTCAAGTGTTGCCTTGTCTGCGCTGATATTGAAACAGATGACAAAGGGAAGCGTGTTTGACAACTTCTGCAGCACTGCTAACGCCACAGTCATTTCTGTTTTAGCTAAGACAACACATTGTGTCAGGTTAGCCTCAGAATGTGATGCGTGTCACATTACAAATGTGTGTATGTGGCATTTGACACACCTTGTTGATGATGTGCTGGAAGTAGGACTGCAAATAGATTTTTATCATCTATTTATCAGTCAATTATTTCCTTAAGAAATTAACTCATGATTTGGTCTCGAGTGTTAGAAATAACTGACCGTTTTTCTTTGTATTGCTTGTTTTTAAGTCTTTTTATCATCAAAAACAGCAGCTAATCCTCACAACTTAGATGCTGGATCCAAAGAATATTTGCATTGTTTTTCTTCAAACTTACTTAAATTATATCTGATTTAATAATGAACTGCTTCTGTTAAAGAACAGTTGCCCCAACAGCAGTAAAGTTGTGACCTGATTGTAAGCAGGGCATTTATATTGTGGGTTAGTACTAAATAGTGTGCTACCGTATGGCTAATATATTTAATACTACACTGTAAAAAGCAAACAAATTACTGTCAAAAAAATGGCAGCAGTAAAAGACCGTAAACTCCAGAAAAGGAAATCACAATAGTATATTCAGTCAATCACTGTAGTAGATGCAGTGAATCACCGTAATCTAATTAAAAGTACTTAACCTTACATTTTACTGTTTTAATATGTAGAAATCACAATATTTTACTGTTTAAATTATGAAATTGAGGTAAAATTTACGGAAAAATATCATAAGCTTACAAAGACTTAAGTACTTTAAAATTAACGGTATTATTCTTTTTAAATAACATATTTTGCTGGTATTTATATTCAAATGTAAAGTCTAAAACTACATACTATTCAGCAAGAACATACCTGCATTTCTACGGAAACAAGATGTTAAAAATATTATATTTGTTTGTAAATTTCGATTGATTTCAAGTCAAACTGTTTAAATATGATCTGTAAACATGTGTTTAATTTGACAGTAAAAACATCTTTCTAAAACCATCTTCTCCCGCTTATCCGTGGTCAGCGTTGCCTGAACGGACCGAATGGCTTCGCTCGCATCTTTCTCAGCCGCCATTGCTGAACTACAACTCAAACTCGCGCACAACCTCAACATCATCGTTCGCAGCCACTCCCTCTGTTCGCTGATTGGACCGGTAAAGATTGGCCGGAGATAACCTGCGAATATACCGAAAACCCAGACCTAGTACTGAAGGGAAATGAGAATTGAGCGGAAGTACTTAGGAGGGCGGAGCCAGACTAACATTAACCAGCTCTGACTGGGGGATTCCAGGGTGCTCCCAGGCCAACGAAGAGATATAGCGGCCCGTCCACATGGTTCCGTTGCGTCACCCCTTTCAAAGTGAATGGGAAAGGTGCGTCAAGTGTTGCCGAACTGCATAGTGGTTCCGTTGCTTTCACTAGCCAACCGGCAAGCGTCCACGCAACGGAACCGTGTGTACGCTGCGTAATCCCTCCACCTGGTCCTAGGTCTGCCTCTTGGTCTCCTCCCAGCTGGATGTGCCTGGAACACCTCCCTAGGGAGGCGCCCAATTGGCTTTCTTACTAGGTGCCCAAACCACATCACAATGGCTCCTTTTTAGGCGAAGGAGCAACGGTTCTATTCCGAGTCCCTCTTTTTTCCCCAAGAAATACAGCGACTGCAGTACCGCTCCCACTGCTCCGATTCTCCGGCGCATCTCACGCTCCATTGTTCCCTCACTGGAGAAAAAGACCCTGAGATACTTGAATTCCTTCACTTGGGGTAAGGACTGATTCTGTACTTTGAGCAGACAGTCCATCAGTTTCCTGACCACCATGAACCATGGCCTCAGATTTGGAGGTGCTGATCCTCAACCCAGCAGATTCACATTTGGCTGCGAACCGATCCAGTGAGTGCTGAAGGTCGCAGACTCATGAAACCATTAGAACCACATCATCTGCAAAAAGCAGTGGTGCAATCCTTAGCCCACCGAATTGCAGACCCCCTCCCCCACGACTACGCCTCGAAATCCTGTCCATGAATATCACAAACAGGATTGGTGACAAAGCGCAACCCTTGTGGTAGCCAACCTTCACCGGAAATCGGTCCGACTGACTGCAAAGGACCCGGACACAGCTCTCGATTTGGGAGTACAGAGATTAGATGGCCCTGGGAAGAAACCCCCTCACCCCATACTCCCACAGCATCTCCCACAGTATCTCCCTGGGAGCCCGTTCATACGCCTTTTCCAAATCTACAAAACGCAAGTAGACCATATAAGTTTACTCCCAGGCCCCTTCCAGGATCCCTCCTCAACCTGCAGTTTGACTATTGGCGTTTCAGCTTTGCGACTGTATGTTGAGGACGATACATTGGGACGTGTCACGTGGGCGGGACGTTGCCAGGAGTTCAATGTAGAGCCAGCCCACATTTCGTTCATTACGTCATGACCGAAGCAAATCTATATCAGCTTGTGTGTACACCCGTTTTCAGAGATGTGGGTAAGGAGGAAAAGAGAGCGGGTTATTTCTGACCGTTTGTGAGTCTCCCTAAACACCGGGGACACATATTTATGTATAAAAGTTATTTTTGCATAATAGGGGATATTTAAATAAAGTGATGGCACAAAAAGTTTTGATGGGAAATACTGTTTTTATTTTAAATGTTTGTGTTAGATTTTTATGATCAAACACTAAAAAAATACAGAACCTAAAGTTCTACAGGGAGAATACTATTATTTTACAGCTTTTTTCTAACATTTTTCAATAAAACGACAGCACTGAATGGTCTGTTGGAAACAATTACTCTTAACTAACTTTTAACTAGACTTGCTGCCAAAAACAGTTATTTCACAGATAATACAGGAATATTAACACAAATGCTGAATATCGATGAATAAGTCTCAGAGCCATGTACATAGTTACAACAGATTCAAATGATCTTAAACTATAGTGCTTATGTTTAAATGACTTCAGAATAGGCCTAGAGGATAAACAATTTTAAAAAGGAAAGGAGAGAGGTAAAGAAACACACAGTCAAAAAACATTGTCTGATGATGCTCACGGTCGGGGAGTGAAGATTTGAAATCATTTGAGCACCGTTTCTGTGACTCCGCCCCCCGCGCGGCACTTCTTTGAGGAACCTCGGTGACTCTGACCGCTCGGACTACGGGAAAAACCTGCCAAACGTCCATCTGGAACCTGAGCACGCAACACAATTTCTCACACTCTGAGAGTACCAACTTTCTCCAAGGTTCGTTTGACTTTCTTTTAACGTTAACTAAACATTTATTTTGCGAAGTTATTGCAGTTATCTTAACAAGTAATGGTTTACATCTGTCTTGGCTCACAACAGTTAAGGCTGTAATGCCGTGTTTCTGCAGTTTGGTGATGAGCATTACCTTAGCTAACGTTAGCTAACTCTAGCAAAGGTTGGAATGTTTAAGTGTAATTTCTGTGGCAAGTCGCTAAATACATCGAAATGAACCACAGTGTTTATTCAAGTGCTTTAAGGCCGGTTGCAAGCAGACATTTTCTGCCCACATGTCACGGAAACACAGAAACTTTGCAGGGAGCACAGTCAGTGACTTACACAGAGAAGCTGCTGCTTCTTCTCAGTCAGCATCTGTTCCAGCTCTATCAGATGACTTAAGCCACAAAGTCATACGTACACACCACTCTGGTATAAATGATATTGTAAAAATGTAAATCTCTTGCTCTTTCCATCTTTCAGGCATTGCATTCAAACTCCTATTACTAGTTGTGAGTTGAAGGGAACGACTTGCTGGCCTTGAAGACATCCAGGAAAACGGTGAGATGCTAATCCATTTCAAATGCCAAATGTGAGCTGTCATTTGTCTTTAAGTTTTAAAGAAGTTTATTTTGGGGCTTATCTTTTTAATCAGACTGAGGCAGTAGAGATCGACAACAAACACCTCTTTGCTGTCCTAATAGTCAACCCTTCTGATCAGATCCTTGACAAAGGTAAATAGTGGTAAGTTGTATTGTCTTCCATACCTAATCCCGGTTCCGATACTTCTATATCCCAGATAAAACAGCTGCACGTGTTCTCTTAAACAAATCATTTACTCCCTACAATTATTTTCTATTGCTGTGAAACATTTCCTTTAAACAGCTGGGATACGTTTCTCTCAAACACTGCATTTTACAAAATGTTGTCTAATACATCATGATGTCACGATTTGGAGCATTACATTTATATTTGACTGAATAGAGCCCAACACATTATATCAGGAACCTCTGTTGATGTTAGCCATGGGCAGCTTATAGAAAATGTATCTATCCTGCTTCTGATTTAATCACATATTTGTTGTTCTATTCAATCAGTTTAATATAACCAATATGGATCAGTTCAAAATTGCCGTAGAGGTATTGGATCTGATCGGGACATTTCTATTTTTTAACTCCTGCTCTGTTACTGTTATAAAAGTGTCCTGCAGAGTTATACTCCAGAGTGCCGGGTTCTTTTTTGTAGAGTTAATTTGAGCTCAGTTTATCAGAAGGTTGTGAACGTGTCTCTGTAGCATAATAACAATCCTAACTAGCTTGAGCTTTGTGTCCGTTTTCTGTCTGCAGAGGGGATCATTCCAGTCCACAGTGAACCCCTGAACATACAAGTCTTCAAGCTAAACCGATGAAATGCATGCTTAAAGTTCTGGCCTTGTGGACATCATGTTCGGGTGAGACTCTGTCCCATGGTGAGCGCCCTCTTCAGTCAAGTCTGGACTCTGTGACTCATTACTCTTGATGGATCGAGGGCAAGTGGGACATCTCTCCATGATGTTTATTCATTCCTCCATAAAATACCTCTACTGCCGCTATCCTTTGTACATATGGACACATGCTGTATTTTCAACGTTTCAACACTGGACAAGTTTCTTGCTTCGGGTCAGTTCCAACAGTGGTTTCACAGAGAATGCCTAAATGCAAAAATAGTTTTTAAACTTTGCCGATGATAATCTGTATCTTGGTTTACTGTGAGCTTATTTGTTTTTTTCATTGTAATTTACCATCAGCAGCTATTGAATGTAAAATCTATGCCAACCAACTGTAATTTGTAACATATTTTCCTTTATTTTTCAATTAACTGTACATTTGAATTATAGTAATAAAAGATTGTAATATTGCATACAGTTGTACTGTTTTTATCTCTGAAAAGACCGTAATGAGGTTTACAGCATTTCTGTTTTTAAATTAGTTTACCGTATTCAGGTTTACATCATAGCTGTTATTTTTAATGCCAATTACCGTAAACAGGTTTACTGTACAACTGTTTTTGTAATGTTTATACCGTCAACAGAAACAGTTCTTAAATGTAAAATGTACGGTTGCCAAAGAAGTAAACCGTAACCTCTTATACGTTTTTACCATTTTCTTTAAGGTCGAGTTTCGGCAACCCTGACGTTTTTTTGTTTTTTACAGTATACTGCTTGCACAGTGAAGCAGCAGAAAGAAATATGAAGGGCAATAACATGCAAATTAATTGTTGCTGCAAGAGTTCACTCATGAGCCTTCCCCCTGCTGTGCGTGGATTATCTGTGGCCCTGTTTGCTTTACAATTGACTGCATACAAAGTGCAATGTGTTGGGGGGGGGGGGGCTAATGATTTAAGGATGTATCTTTTTGTTTCTATTTAGAGGGCAGTTCTTATTATGGGCAATATAACTTCTCCAAAGTTTCTATCTATTCTAACACAACTTTCTGAAGGACACACTCCAGTCTTTATGAGGTTCCTTTTTTTTTTTATTACAAATGTCTGTTTTTGTTTGGATCAATTTGGTATAAACGACCTCGGTTGTTTGACTTACTGGTTCTCTAAGCCTGGGCTTTAATTAAGTGTAAATATGTTGCAAGGTAGTAAGGAACTTGACTCACAATATTGTGGATTTACCGTTCTGTTATTTATACCTAAATCTCTGACTCTTTTTGTTTCTGAACATTTTCAGGGTATTAAAGCAGTGCAGTCTGTGGCTGTGGGCGGAGTCGGCGGCTCTCAGTTCAAGACCATCATCCCACTTGCCACCCAGCCGAATGTGCAGCAGATCCAGGTTCCAGGTAGCCGGTTCCACTACGTCCGACTCGTCACAGCCACCACAGCGAGCAGCTCGGGACAGCCCAGTGGTCCCAGCACCAGCTCTCTACAGACGGGTAACTTTGACACTTATTCACAAATGTTATTTTCTGGTAACAGTCGCAGATGCCACTGTTGAAGCTCTTCTGTGGCAACTTATACTTCTTTTGGTCCCACAGCTAAACCCATTGTGGTCAGCACAGGAGCAGTCAGGATGTCAGTCCCTATCGTCCCGGCACAGTCCATCAAACAGGTAGCGCTGCAATACAGTAAACGCCGTTATCTTTATTTGTTGTGAAATGTCTCTTACGATGCATTCATGGTTTGTTTTCCTTTTAATAGATGGCACCTAAGCCCCTAACATCAGCAACCGTAGTAACCACCAATCAGACCCAGCAACGCCTCATCATGCCTGCAACTCCTCTACCCCAGATCCAGCCCAACTTCACCAACCTCCCCCCAGGTACCGTTCTGGCCCCAGCTCCAGGAGGGGGGAACATGGGATATGCAGTCGTTCCAGCACAATACGTCACACAGGTCCGTGCGAGTGTTTTGGGTTTAAGCTTTTCCTTTTTGGTTCACTTGTCTGTGATGTGCAAGTTTTGAGTATTCTGTGTTATCTGCCTCTCCTGTAGCTCCAGCAGAGCCCGTTTGTGACCCTCGCCAGCAGCTCTGCTTTCACCACGAACACTGGTATCCAGACTCAGGCCAGATTGCCCCTCAATGGGTAAGGGTTAGATGTAGGGACAGATCAACTCAATTATTATCTTTAAACCTGTTTTTTTTTTTTTTTTATAGTAAGTGAAAAGTCAGTAAGAATTGCTAATATAGACAAAAAAATGTAAATGAGGACTCGATGGGTAAAATATCTTGCCTACTTATATATTTTGTTTAGAATGTTTAAGGTTTGTATAAGTCAAAAAGCTAACTTGATTCTTCTAATGTGGCCTTTATAATCTCAAATGTGACAGTATACTTATGTTTTAAAATATTTATTATTGAAGGATCTCATCTCACATTATTTTTCATGTTTTTGTTTTATGTTTGTACAATTTTGTATTATACCATTCCCCTCTTTTACCCCTTTTATATATGCTTTGCTATAAAGGTAATCTAAGTAATGTTGTTCCATGGCTTACAGATTGTCAACAGCAGAAACGACCTCAAGACCAAGGAAACCATGCAACTGCACCAAGTCACAGTGTCTCAAACTGTAAGTAATACCGTGATTTAGACCTGTTTATAATGTTTACTTTTTAACTTGGTAATTGTACTAAATAATTTGTAAATAATACACTGCTGACAAAAATGTCTGTCCACTTGTTTGCAGTTTTTTTAGGCAGAGCTTTGCTTTTCTTCCCCTAGATACTGTGACTGTTTTGCAAATGGAGAGTTCTGCAATAATTGTAACTGCAATAACTGCTTCAATAACCTTGAACACGAAACGGAACGTCTCAAAGCTATAAAGGTAAAGCAGACATTTGTGATATTTGTTTTTGGGCCGAGCTGCTTTAGTGTCACACAGATGAATTAAGGTTTAATGTGTTTTGGCAGACGTGTCTGGACCGGAACCCAGAAGCCTTCAAACCTAAAATAGGTAAAGGCAAAGAGGGAGAGTCGGACCGCCGACACAGCAAGGGCTGCAACTGCAAACGCTCCGGCTGCCTGAAGAACTACTGCGAGTGCTACGAGGTGGGCTTTCCCTCACTGTTATTTTCAGGACCTGTTTTTATAGAATTCTGTTTCTGAAATCCTTATTAAGTCTTTGATTTTAAATTTTTGAAGGTTTGAAAATATTTTGGATTTTGAATAATATTCATGAAACTGCTTCTAATTGAGATCGTCACAAAACATATATTTTAAAGCACAGTGGGCCCTTTTGCAGTGTAATCACAGACATAATTAATAACATTAATTATGGCCCTATTCCATTAAGGTTAGCTCTGGTATTGTTCTTGCTGGCTCACAAGAATGGCTTTGACACTAATTAGACAGAGACTGTAATCAAATGTATTAATGACGCCTGTGTTCATCCGGCCAGGACTCAAAATTGCTGCTTTTGCTGTGATTTAATGTGTTGCAGTAAAATCATTGGTATATTGTAAATATTTAATTTACTAAAAGATGTCAGAGGCTGATCCTATACGATTCAAAAGTGCTGGAATATGACTTAAGAAATGTAAATGATTCCTTATAATTGTTTAACCCAGTTTGTCACTACCCGGCTTAATTGATATTCTTTCCTTTGTCTTGCCTCAAAGGCAAAGATCATGTGTTCGTCCATTTGTAAATGCATCGGCTGCAAGAACTTCGAGGAGAGCCCGGAGAGGAAGACACTGATGCACCTGGCTGATGCTGCAGAAGTGAGGGTTCAGCAGCAGACTGCAGCCAAGACCAAGCTTTCGTCACAGATCTCAGACCTGCTCATGCGGACGACTCCTGTAATGTCGAGTGGAAGCGGGAGGTAGTGTAACACTTTTCTCTACAACAATAATAATGTACAGGGGAACTTTAGTAAGAATAATTTACATTGATACGTTTCATTATTGTACATACAAAGCTTCCACGGTCTGCCGACCATATTTAAGAAAGAAAATGTATTTATGAATTAAGTGACTCATTGAAAGATGATGATATCTTTTGCTTTTTGTATTAAATCAAGTTTCTTTCATGGATATACCAGTGAATGCCTAACTTCAAGAGCTAAAGTTTGTTTTGACTGCTGCAAAAATGTTATTTAGGAAACGCTTAACATATTAATATTATTTAACATCATTTAATAAACATGGTGGATTTTGGAAATTATTACATTTTATCGTATTATGAAATGTTTTGGATCCACCAAATTTGAAACAATCTTACACAGCCACCCCTGGAATCTAATTCTCTTAATAATATAATACTAATAATAAAAGGTTTCGCAAATGTGCAGAATACCAGATTCAAACAATAGGCATTTAAGTGGATTTATTTTTTGCAAAATTCAAGTGTTTTAAGAATTCAGATGCCCTTGCTGACCACAAGAAAGGGGTCATTTATTTTTCTAACCAAGCCCCTGTCATTCTTTTCTCTTAGGCTGCCCTTTACGTTTGTAACAAAAGAGGTTCTTGAAGCAACGTGCGAGTGTCTGCTGGAACAGGCCAAAAAGGCCGAACAGACTCATCAGCCTCAGGTGGAAGCAGAGCGGATGATCCTGGAGGAGTTCGGACACTGCCTCATGAGGATTATCAGCTCGGCAGGGAAAGCCAAAGCAGACTGTGCTTCCATCAATTGCTAGGCCAAGGTTTTTGGCTTTCCCCCACCCTCTCACATGAACACAGCTGTGGGGCCGAGAGAAACAGATTGCTCTACTCTCTCGGACCCCTGGGGTTTCTCTCCTGCAAGGAACAGGTTGGATCCCTCCTCTAAAGGCAGAACAATGGCCTGAAAGTAGATTCCCTCGCCCTTAGCAAGCAGAGGCCAGCTGGAATAATAAACATTGAGCAGATGTTTGCAAACCGAAGGAGAAATGGACAGAGCAGGTTGCCTCTGATGGACCTTTTTAAAAACAGTTCTCAACTTGTTCACCTGTTAGGGACAGAAATGACTCAGTGAGTGAAGTAGTGCTCAACATGGACTGGAGTGTTTCTATACTGCATTTTACCTACATGGCCCTATCAAATGTGTTAGTGTCCTGCAAACTTTTGTTCTTCCATTTTATTCTATTTTCTATTATTCTTTCTTTCTTTTTTTCCAATTGAAATGCCTGTAATTTTAATGTAATCCATTGTGCTTACAGTAGATAAAAAGAACATGTATCTTTTGATATTTATTTTGACAAGTATTTGAAATCATTGTGCGCGCTAATATCGTGTGACTTTTAGTGCTGCAAATTGTTAATTATTAACCAAGGCTAGGCTAAATTGTGCCAAGGAAATTAGTAGAGGCAGTCTTAGGTTTGATCCCTAAAGGCAATCGTAAGTTGAATACACACATAAATTAATGCATTATGCATACACACAGCACTGTGCTCATAAGAGGTTGAACATGGCTACATTTGCGAAGGTTCACGTTTCTCTGTGCCGTTTCCTGTTTGATCAGTCACATGCTTACTGAACATTAAAAACACCAAAAATGGGAAAAACAATTGAAACCTATAAGACTTGTTCACTGATGTTTCTCACTAGAAGCGAGAAGGTTAAAGTAACACATGGAGAAAGGGAAAATTACAGGTAACCTGAGCCGTCCAAAGTTGTTTTTTGATGTCAGTGGCAGAAATGAGAAAACCTCCATCAAGACATCTCATAGTAGGAGCACAGGAGTAAATATTAACATTAAATAAATGGCTGAAGTGATGTAACTAACAAGGAAATCCAGATCTGTCACACGCATAGCTGATGATTTTTTTTGTGTTATAATTACCACGGTTAAAAAATGAACCAGCGACCCATATCTGCCTCTTGCATTTTTATTAGTACAATATATATACAACAACCCTTTAATTACCGTCATAGAACATTGCTTGTTTCCACATTTGTTTTACTGTTAGTGATTGCAAACCAACAATCTGTTTAAGTGATATTATTTTGGCCAAACTGGTGTTACAACAACTCTAGTTCAGCTCGTATTGTAAAAACAAAGGTTAATTTATGTATTGAAACTGGATTGAGAAATCTATGAAGTGACTCTCAAAATGGGAGGCTTCATTATTTAATATATAATTCTGGGGAAAAGGTGCGCGGATTTGCTTTTCCAGTTTTCCTTGCAAATTACAGAGTGGTACGTCACAAAATAAAAATGTACATCATCCATCATTTATATACTGTTCAGTCACACCCAGTGCCTTTATATCACCCAGTAGGCGGCGATAAGCCCGAAATAGTCGAAGTTCTGAATGACCCAGAAGAAGAAGATTTCAAGACGAAGACGTGAAACGGAGTCTCTTGCCACGGCTGGTGCAAATTAACAAATTTATTGTTATATTCCAGTGTTAAAATGCTCGATTTGTGCGTATTTAAACAATGTAGTCGGTATAAGTAAAAACCTATGTTGCTTTTGTTTTTTGAGCATTATATTGAAACCGGGTTTTGTTCAGTAACATTCAGTTGGGTTAAGTAGTATCGTGTGGCGTCCCCATTCGGTAGTGAGGTAAGTACATTTTAAATTAAACCTATTATGTAACTGTAGTATGTCAATGAGGTCATGTATTTCATATGTTTACACTCAATTAGCTTACTTTATATAGTAAACTGTCATTTTACAGACCTATGTCTTCAAAATCCCCTCGGTCTGACAACACGTGGTCAAAGACAGTGTGTTCCAGTTTGTGAGATACGTTACGTCACACCAAACTCTTGATAAAAATATATTCGTTTGGTGCAAAATTGCTAATTGACCAAGTTTCATCTGCTAAAAGCACACAACTCAAACCTTTACTGAAGTTCAAGCAACAACTCTCCCAATTCGGCATACATCATTTTAACCTAATGCTTGTTATTTTCATGATGGTATGTTTTTTTTTTATTCAACATGTTGTACGTTTTTCCCTGCACCTAAGATTTATTTTTATAGTTAACTTAACATAAAATATACATAAAAATCTTGTTTTGACAGAAAAAGGCGTACCAGGAAAATGAGCAGCGTGGACCTGATATGCATGTAGGTATTGCAGAACTGTAATTATAGTTAAAGTAAATAACCATCCCAATGATTATATCAATCACTACCCATTTGACCCATTCATATGTTTGGGGAGGATTATTCATGAGATATAAAATGAGGGTGTTGGCATTCATTTTCTAAAAACCTTGCTAATTCTGTGTTAAACTAACTAACCATAATACTGTATCTCCATTGTTCTTTCAGGGTCGACCTATTCAAGTGGCAGCAAGTTCAGTGATTTCTTGACACATCTACATTTACCAAAAGCACTTTATTGGTTTGTCTTTGTTTCCCATTTACATTATTCATTACCAAATAAATACAAATTGTGAAGCACATTTGTTGTTTGTTGTTGTTTTTTGGGGTATCTGTGGGGAGCTGCTGTTTACCATTTTTGTGTTGATCATCAGATATACAAAATGAATGTATTGTTGTGCTTGGAAAAATGAAGTGGGTATCTTTCCAAATGACTCTTATGTGGTCTTTTTTTAAATGAACAATTGACTTAAATGCAAAACTAATACAAATCAGTAAACTAGTGACTCAAACTAATCATGGCATGAAATATCTCCATGAGTAAATGTTAAAAAAACAAAAACACCTCTGAAATAGGTTAACCTAACTGCATTTACTTGTGTTCTATTTCATTTGGCACAGTTTGGTAGAAGATTTCTTGACAGTAACGTTAGCATGCCAGTTAGAAGTGCTATTCATATGCATGTATGTCTGGTAGCATGATTAGCCTGATAGCATGGGTAGCAATGTAAATGAATTAAAACTACAGTTAGCATGGGTACACATATGCGTCTCTCTATGGTAGCATCGTTAGCATACTAACAGGGGTAGTACTGTAGGACAATGTTGATCCAAATAAGTTCCATAAGTACTTATAAATAAAAAACCTCTGGTAAAACTACGGTAGCATATTTAGCATGCTAGCCGTGGTAGCAGCGAAGACGTCCCCCGGAAGTTGTTGTTCTTCTTCGTGGCAGCAGTGTTGCTGAGTGCCACGTTGATGGAGACCAGTGGGGACGTGGAAATCTGTCTTGAGTCTGTAGTCGGGACCCGGTAGCCTCTCCTGTTATTACAACCCCTAATCCAAGTCGAGCCGAGAGAGGAACCTTTACAGTCGTAGAAGTGTTTGTCAACTATTGTATGTGTGTGTTCATGTAAGACGGGGGCAAAGAAAGGAAGGTAAGCCGCCTTAGTGAAGTAATAAGATCTGTGTGTTAGTGTATAACTGTCTTCCCACTGTTATGTATTGCAGGCAGCTAGCAGGCGAGATAATGTTGCCTTTAGGACATGCTGTACCATGTTCATGTAAAGCATGTTAAAAACTGACATTATTCTGCGGCCAATTCAGTTTTTAATTTAGACACTCATTTCTTCTTATGGTTTATTCCTTGGTTATTGCCATTTCTGTGTAGCTTTTAAATGGTCCATCAGCTGTTAGCTTGCTGCTAGCTTGTAGTGTACTTTGTTTTCTATTGTTAACCTTTGAATGGAAAAAGTTCGCTGACATGCTCCCAAGTTTCTTCAGAGCTACATAAAGCATTTGCAATATAATTGCTGCAAAATAGCTTAAAAATACGAAGGTCTTCCTTGGTGTCAGTCAAAGTAGGCCTTCGATATAATTCAGTAAATACTGTATTCATTACAGCGAGGCTGAATGCTGGCAATGTACTATATACAAATATAAATACAAACGGTTTACTAAATAAACCTGTCACATGCAGGTTTCCCCCTTCCTAGCTTTTAACGGAGGGTTCACATTGTTATCTCAACAAAATACTTTCACCCAGTTGCAACTTTATATTTACACCAAGCTAAGACTTAAAATGTAGTTTACGTCTTGGTCTACAACAGTAAATAAATCCTATCTTCATGAACATTTTTAAATGTATTTTTAGTTTTTAAACTGTTTTGCACAGTCATTTAGGAAGATGTGTTTCTATTATAATGCACACCCCATGTACAGTGGGGCAAAAAAATATTTAGTCAGCCACCAATTGTGCAAGTTCTCCCATTTAAAAAGATGAGAGATGCCTGTAATTTTTATCATAGGTATACCTCAACTACGAGAGACAGAATGAGAAAAGAAATCCAGAAAATCACATTGTAGGATTTTTAAAGAATTTATTTTCAAATTATTGTGGAAAATAAGTATTTGGTCGATAACAAAAGTTCATCTCAATACTTTGTTATATACCCTTTGTTAGCAATGACAGAGGTCAAACGTTTTCTGTAAGTCTTCACAAGGTTTTCACACACTGTTGCTGGTATTTTGGCCCATTCCTCCATGCAGATCTCCTCTAAAGCAGTGATGTTTTGGGGCTGTCGCTGGGCAACACGGACTTTCAACTACCTCCAAAGATTTTCTATGGGGTTGAGATCTGGAGACTGGCTAGGCCACTCCAGGACCTTGAAATGCTTCTTACGAAGCCACTCCTTCGTTGCCCTGGCGGTGTGTTTGGGATCATTGTCATGCTGAAAGACCCAGCCACGCTTCATCTTCAGTGCCCTTGCTGATGGAAGAAGGTTTTCACTCAAAATCTCACGATACATGGCCCCATTCATTCTTTCCTTTACACGGATCAGTCGTCCTGGTCCCTTTGCAGAAAAACAGCCCCAAAGCATGATGTTTCCACCCCCATGCTTCACAGTAGGTATGGTGTTCTTTGGATGCAACTCTGCATTCTTTCTCCTCAAAACACGACGAGTTGAGTTTTTACCAAAAAGTTCTATTTTGGTTTCATCTGACCATATGACATTCTCCCAATCCTCTTCTGGATCATCCAAATCCCCTCTAGCAAACTTCAGACGGGCCTGGACATGTACTGGCATAAGCAGGGGGACACATCTGGAACTGCAGGATTTAAGTCCCTGGCGGCGTAGTGTGTTACTGATGGTAGCCTCTGTTACTTTGGTCCCAGCTCTCTGCAGGTCATTCACTGGGTCCCCCCGTGTGGTTCTGGGATTTTTGCTCACCGTTCTTGTGATCATTTTGACCCCCACGAGCCCCAGATCGAGGGAGATTAGCAGTGGTCTTGTATGTCTTCCATTTTCTAATAATTGCTCCCACAGTTGATTTCTTCACACCAAGCTGCTTACCTATTGCAGATTCAGTTTTCCCAGCCTGGTGCAGGTGTATAATTTTGTCTCTGGTCTCCTTTGACAGCTCTTTGGTCTTGGCCATAGTGGAGTTTGGTATGACTGTTTGAGGTTGTGGACAGGTGTCTTTTATACTGATAACGAGTTCAAAAAGGTGCCATTAATACAGGTAACGAGTGGAGGACAGAGGAGCCTCTTAAAGAAGAAGTTACAGGTCTGTGAGAGCCAGAAATCTTGCTTGTTTGTAGGTGACCAAATACTTATTTTACCGAGGAATTTACCAATTAATTCATTACAAATCCTACAATGTGATTTCCTGGATTGTTTCCCCCATTCTGTCTCTCATAGTTGAGGTATACCTATGATAAAAATTACAGGCATCTCTCATCTTTTTAAATGGGAGAACTTGCACAATTGGTGGCTGACTAAATACTTTTTTCCCCCACTGTATATCAATAATGGTATATTCAATAACAGAGGCATCTTTCTTGAGTAACTAATGCACTGCTCTGTTAATTGATTTGATGACAGCAAAGGCCTACTGGAGGGAAAACTAAGCAATACTGGGATAATTACTGCACGTTCCTTCAAATGTTCCTTTTTTTCTCAGGATGAAACTTAAGGAGATTAACCGCACAGCCATCCAGAGCTGGAGTCCTGCACAGCACCACCCCATCTACCTTGCAACAGGTATGAGCATGCAGCAATGATGTTTATTTTTGAGAGGATCTTTTTTCCTTTTTTTTTCTCTTCAAGCCATAAACAACCATCAGTCACAGAGCATGCACCTCCATTGCCATCCATTTAGGTTTCAATCACTTTTCACCCATCTTCATTCTCTGCACTAAATGTTTTTGAACCCTCATATTTATGTTGCTGCTGACTTACTTACTTTTTCTTTTTGTTTCCATTATATCCATTTTGCTGTTACTTCATCTCTCGTTATAGAATATATGACAATAATTCAATTGTTGCCAGTTCAACTTTAATTGCTGCAGTAGATATTAAAGTATCTTCACGAATAAAATACACATTTGAAACAATATAATAACATGTGTTTGCACAATAACATATCACTGACCAAATTAATGGATTCCCTTTAAAAGAAATAACTATATGGAAGGTGTAGAAGGTGTAAGCTCTCCGATTATCTGGCTTTGAGTTGACAAGTTAGTAATCATTTCATGAATTGCTATAAGTAGGCACACGTCTCTTAATGAATGTGTCTTATTCTTTACTCCTTAGTAAGCTCTTCAAGTAATCTTGAGTGTCATTTTAGACTCTTTCTGATCCGAAGTATGATCAAGGCAACATTATGTATTATGAGTCACAGCATGCACCAAAGTTTCTGATTTCTCTTTCTGCAGGAACATCAGCCCAGCAGCTGGATGCCTCCTTCAGCACCAATGCCTCGCTGGAGTTTTTCGAGTTGGATTTGTCAGACCCATCTCTGGACATGAAGTCATGTGGCAGCCTTGTCTCCTCTCACAGGTATTAAAAGCTGCCAATTAAACTCAGCTTTAAAAAAGTTTAGTGCCGCTGTCATCACACATGTTGTCATTTTTCATCCGACACAGATACCACAAACTGGTATGGGGCCCCTATGGGATAGATTCCCAAGGTAACCCGTCTGGGGTCCTTGTTGCCGGAGGCGAGAATGGTAACGTCATTCTGTACGACCCGGCTAAGATCATGGCTGGAGAGACCAACGTCATCATTGCAGAGAGTGACAAGCATACAGGGCCTGTCAGAGGACTCGACGTCAACCCCTTCCAGGTATGATCCATTTAACTCCAGCTTCAGGGAATTTATTACATGCATGCAATCAGTTCAAAACCAAATGCAGCGACTCATTTTGAATTGTTTCCTCTGTGCTGCAGACAAATCTGGTTGCATCAGGTGGGAATGAGTCTGAAATCTATATCTGGGACATGAATAACTTTGGCTCTCCAATGACACCAGGACCTAAAACTCAGGTTGGTTTAAGTAACTACATTTCACAAGGGTTTTCTTCTTTAATTTGTAAATATCAATAATACACTCTCCGTCTTTTTCCACTGTTAAAATTTGAAATCCTTTGAGTTTATCTTTAAGGAAAGTTTGTGTTTTGTCATTTGACTTATTTCTTTTATCAGAGTTCACCATTATTAAGTTAAAAAGATTATCTGGGTCTATCATATTGAAAAATAACTGACATTGGGAGGATGGTTCAACATCATTCATTTAGTAGCCAAATTGTTTTCATATGACTTATGTGTCAATTCTGAAAGGAAATATTATGCAGCCCTAATTACTTGATCAAGCATCTGCATCATTTAATGTGGCTGAATAAAGGTTGCAGCAGTTTAGACCATTGACTATTTCGTTTTTTATAAATGTATATCTGACAAATAGAGCTCATGTTCTTGTCTTAAAGCCTCTGGAGGACATCAGCTGTGTTTCGTGGAACAGACAGGTCCAACACATCCTGGCCTCTGCCAGCCCGAGTGGCCGAGCCTCAGTATGGGACCTCCGCAAGAACGACCTCATTATCAAAGTCAGCGACCACAGCAACAGAGTACGTTGATCCTTCTGCCCTCAGAGGAAGCTTTGGACCAAAAATAATGCAGAATTTTCCAAGAATGCTTGGTGCTTTGCACTTAATTTATACTGTCTTTATTTAATGTGCATTTCCTTTTTTTTTTCAGATGCATTGTTCCGGGCTGGCTTGGAACCCAGAAGTTGCCACTCAGCTGGTTTTGTCCTCGGAAGACGATCGAATGCCGGTCATCCAGATGTGGGACTTACGCTTTGCTTCCTCTCCTCTCAAGATTTTTGAGAATCACACACGGTAAAAGCTGCTGTTGGTGCGGAAAGAGCATAAAGCTTTTCTCATTTCTCAAAATATATCCATTTGTAAGACTTACTTGATTGACTTACCAACAGGGGTGTCCTATCCATCGCCTGGAGTCTGGCTGATCCTGATCTGCTCCTGAGCTGCGGAAAAGACAACAGGATTCTGTGCTGGAACCCTAACACAGGAGAGGTAAACATTGCTATAAATGTTTTATTAACACAATCAAAGTAGCAAGCATAGAAAAAACCTGTCCCATTGTTGTCCCTCTCATGTAAGGGAATGATGTGCTTGAATCCTCAGGTGCTGTACGAGTTGCCCACCAGCAGTCCGTGGTGCTTCGACATCCAGTGGTGTCCCAGAAACCCCGCAGTGCTGTCGGCCGCAAGCTTTGACGGACACATCGACATCTATTCCATCATGGGAGGAACCAACACGGCGCAGAGCCAGAGACGAGCTGACCAGGTGTGTATTGATAGGAAATGTAATGTACTTTATGTGTAGCAATTTCTTAATTCTGCCGTTTCCATGCTGGTTACTTTTAATGGGCAGCTTTTTCGTAGATCTGTACATAACTAAACATCTGTGAATTACATTTTCAGCACACCTGTTGTTGCATCTAAATTAACTTTTTGTCTCTGTTACAGATTAGCAACTCGTTTGGGAACATGGATCCTTTTGGCACAGGGCAAACTTTGCCCCCGCTGCAGCTGCCTCAGGCTCCTGCTCCTCCAACGACAATCAACCCTCTGAAGAAGCCCCCCAAGTGGATCCGCAGACCTGTAGGAGCCTCGTTTGCGGTGAGTGCTCTCTCCTACGCTAACTACATTCAGGATTTAGCTTCGTTGCTTCACCATCTGAGACATGCTTCTGGCTCTTGTTCACTTCTAGTTTGGAGGTAAGCTGGTATCGTTGGAAAACAGCAAGCCGAACCCGCAGCAGCCTCAGCAGCGCTCCTCACACGTCGTACATGTCAGCCAGGTCGTCACAGAAACAGCTTTTCTGAAGCGCTCTGATCAGCTGCAGGCCACGCTGAGTGCAGGGAGCTTTGTGGAGTTCTGCCAGGAGAAGATCGTGGGAGCTGAAAATGAGTTTGAAAAGACTCTTTGGTCTTTCCTCAAGGTATGAAATCCAGAATGAAACTTGGAAATAAATAGTTTCAGTACATCTGCTCTCCTTTTTCAACTTGTTTGTGTGACCTTTGTGTGGTTTCAGGCTAATTTTGAAAGTGATATCCGCAGCAAGTACCTAGAACTCCTTGGGTACAACAAAGAGGAGCTCGCCTTAAAGGTGAGCTGTATTTTGAGGCTTCTGTGTGACACTGTTTACTGAATATTTCAACTTGTCATTTTCTTTTAGAACATCCTCTGATACATGTCTCCTTTTTGGTTTTCAGATTTCAGCAGCATTAGAGGAAAAGCCTGCTGACCCTCCACAGGTATGTTTGTTAGGATCACACTGTTGATTTTTAAAGGAATATCTTAATGTTTTTGGATAGAATGTCTTGTGGTTCTAAAAATAATAACAATTCTTGAAAAACGTGTGATAAAACAGCTACTGTTGATCCTAAAAAGCACATTACAGGCATTTTATGCAGTTAACAATAGGAAAGAATGTCCCTGTGTTCCTGCCCACTCAGTGGAAATGCTTCCAAATCTTCCTTTACCACACGGCACTATTCTCTCCATTTGTCCTGCTTACTGTGCCATCCACATTCTTTCACTCACAGCACAACCAAACAGACTACTATTGCTAGAATGAGTGCTACATCTTTTGGCTGTAGTTTCTGCCTCAGAAAGTGTTGCAAGTATTCATAGATGAAGCAATCAGTTCTACTTCTGTATTGAAACTACTTTGGGGAAGCTTTGCACAATGAGAATGTGCTTCTTTTTTATTTCTTAAATCTGCTTTGCTTCGTCCATTTCTTTTTGACAACTTCTTTAGATTAAGGCTGTTTGCTCAAAACATCTCCCTCTCTGAAGTGTAAATATTAAGTCTGCTCATACACTAGGTCAAAAGTTCAATCACAGTCCCTGACTTTGAACCCATATCTTCCCTCCATGCTCAGGTGGAGGTTCCCGCCCCTGTCAGCCTGCAGCCTTTACCAGACCTCAGCCTTATTCCTGCCGCTGAATCTCCCGAGGCAGCGTTCGACATCATTGCGGCTGCCGCAGTCCTGCCGCCCATTGACAACCCAGAAGCAGCTTTTGACATGATCGCTGCTGCAGTCGTGCCTCCAGCTGGCACTGCAGTTCTGCCGCCTGTTGACAACCCAGAGGAAGCCTTTGACATGATCGCAGCCGCTGCAGATGTCCTCCCCCCTGCCGCCTCAATCATGCCACCTGCTGAAAGTCCAGTGGCAGCGTTCGACATGATCGCCGCCGCGGCAGATGTACGTCCAGCGGACACCACAGTCATGCCGCCTGCTGAAACTCCAGAGGCAGCGTTTGACATGATCGCTAATGCAGAGCAAGCCTTTAACATGAATGCTGCTGAGTTGTTGCAGCCTGCTGACACGCCTGAAGCAGTGTTCAACGTTAATGCTGCTGCAGTTTTGTCGACTGCTGCCAACTTAGAGCAAGCCTTTAACCTAAATGCTGCTGCACTGTTGCCGCCTGCTGACACTCCTGAAGCCGCTTTCGACCTGATCGCAGCTGCAGTCGTGCCGCCTGTGGACAACCCCTTGGAGGCCTTTGACATGATCGCCGCTGCAGCAAACCTTGAGCCTGCAGCCACGCTGGAACTAGACTCCGCTCCTGACCCTGAGACTGAACAGCCACCAGCGGAAGATCTAGAAGTCACTCCTGCCTGCGAATCAGAAGAGAATATGGACCAGGTTCTCCTAGAGGAGGAAGCAGAGGAAGAGGAGATCCCTTGGGACAAGGAGGTAGCCGTGATACCTGCACAGATTCAAAGATACAGTTTTTTGACATCTTGTATTGGCAGAAGTAAAAGAAAAAACATTGTAAACACATGGATTTTTAACAACTTAAAGGAATGTCTTTATATATTTATAGTCATCCTGGGATACATTTCATTTAGGAAGAAAACTTTTCTAGCATTCCTTAAAGGTGAATGAAGAATAGAAACCATCTAGATAAGATAACATCTGCAAGCCAGCTGATATAATGCAAGAGGTAGAGAAAAGAGATCGACCAGTAAATAAAGATCATGGAATCTGAACACAACAGCATCGCAAAAAAAACCACTTTAGTATGAAAAAATTAATTCAATATCATCATGTTTCAGGAGGCAGCAGCACCAGTGGAGGAGGAACCCAGTCCTGCTGAGACCTTAGCTCCAGTCGAGGAACCCGTTGAGGAGCCTGTTGAGTTTCCAGCCCCAGCTTTAGTGCCAGATCCAGCTCCAACTCAGGGTCCTGCTCTGGCTCCATCTCCAATTCCAGATGCAGCTCCCGTTCTAGCTCCTGCTCCCACTCCTGCTCCAGTTCACACTCCAGCCCAATCAGAAGGAGTCAGTCTCAGCATCGGTCAAGGTAACAACTCTTTCAATGGTTCATTACATACTATGTACATGCATACATACATACGTACATACGTACGTACATACATACATACATACATACATACATACATACATACATACATACATACATACATACATACATACATACATACATACATACATACATACATACATACACACACACACATATACACACACACACACACACACACACACACACACACACACACTCACATACAGTGGGGCAAAAAAGTATTTAGTCAGCCACCAATTGTGCAAGTTCTCCCATTTAAAAAGATGAGAGAGGCCTGTAATTGTATCATAGGTATACCTCAACTATGAGAGACAGAATGGGGGAAACAATCCAGGAAATCACATTGTAGGATTTTTAATGACTTAATTGGTAAATTCCTCGGTAAAATAAGTATTTGGTCACCTACAAACAAGCAAGATTTCTGGCTCTCACAGACCTGTAACTTCTTCTTTAAGAGGCTCCTCTGTCCTCCACTCGTTACCTGTATTAATGGCACCTTTTTGAACTCGTTATCAGTATAAAAGACACCTGTCCACAACCTCAAACAGTCATACTCCAAACTCCACTATGGCCAAGACCAAAGAGCTGTCAAAGGAGACCAGAGACAAAATTGTAGACCTGCACCAGGCTGGGAAAACTGAATCTGCAATAGGTAAGCAGCTTGGTGTGAGGAAAACAACTGTGGGAGCAATTATTAGAAAATGGAAGACATACAAGACCACTGCTAATCTCCCTCGATCTGGGGCTCCACGCAAGATCTCACCCCGTGGGGTCAAAATGATCACAAGAACGGTGAGCAAAAATCCCAGAACCACACGGGGGGACCTAGTGAATGACTTGCAGAGAGCTGGGACCAAAGTAACAGAGGCTACCATCAGTAACACACTACGCCGCCAGGGACTTAAATCCTGCAGTTCCAGACGTGTCCCCCTGCTTAAGCCAGTACATGTCCAGGCCCGTCTGAAGTTTGCTAGAGGGCATTTGGATGATCCAGAAGAGGATTGGGAGAATGTCATATGGTCAGATGAAACCAAAATAGAACTTTTTGGTAAAAACTCAACTCGTCGTGTTTGGAGGAGAAAGAATGCAGAGTTGCATCCAAAGAACACCATACCTACTGTGAAGCATGGGGGTGGAAACATCATGCTTTGGGGCTGTTTTTCTGCAAAGGGACCAGGACGACTGATCCGTGTAAAGGAAAGAATGAATGGGGCCATGTATCGTGAGATTTTGAGTGAAAACCTCCTTCCATCAGCAAGGGCACTGAAGATGAAGCGTGGCTGGGTCTTTCAGCATGACAATGATCCCAAACACACCGCCAGGGCAACGAAGGAGTGGCTTCGTAAGAAGCATTTCAAGGTCCTGGAGTGGCCTAGCCAGTCTCCAGATCTCAACCCCATAGAAAATCTTTGGAGGGAGTTGAAAGTCCGTGTTGCCCAGCGACAGCCCCAAAACATCACTGCTTTAGAGGAGATCTGCATGGAGGAATGGGCCAAAATACCAGCAACAGTGTGTGAAAACCTTGTGAAGACTTACAGAAAACGTTTGACCTCTGTCATTGCCAACAAAGGGTATATAACAAAGTATTGAGATGAACTTTTGTTTTTGACCAAATACTTATTTTCCACAATAATTGGAAAATAAATTATTTAAAAATCCTACAATGTGATTTTCTGGATTTCTTTCCTCATTCTGTCTCTCATAGTTGAGGTATACCTATGATAAAAATTACAGGCCTCTCTCATCTTTTTAAATGGGAGAACTTGCACAATTGGTGGCTGACTAAATTCTGTTTTGCCCCACTGTATATACATACACACACACACACACACACACACACACACACACACACACACACACACACACACACACACACACACACACACACACACACACACACATATACATACTGTACATTCCTACACTTCCTGGATCCTGTGGGAAACAGATCAAGTGATTAAAAATACATGAAAATAAAAGCAGAAGTATTTTTTTCCAGGTTGTAGCCATAGACTGCTTTCTTTTAAATCCGACTTCCACAAGAAGGAACATATCCGTGGGTGGCGTGATCCCTGTCTTCCTAACTTGTAGATCATCACTGGAAATGTTCTGGATGAAAGTGGGATCTCTCCTTTTGCAGCAGATTTGACACAATATCACGTTCAGAGAGAGAGAGAGGGAGAGGGAGAGAGAGCGAGAGAGATAGAGCGAGAGGGAGAGAGGGAGAGGGAGGGAGAGAGAGAGAGAGAGAGGGGGAGAGGAAGAGGGAGAGAGAGAGAGAGAGAAAACTATATGAAAAAAAAAAATCTAAATGTTTTATTTTTTGTTCCTGCTAGATGTGGACGGGCTGATCACACAGGCGCTGCTGACCGGAGACTTCGAGGGAGCTGTGGAGCTCTGTCTCCATGACAATAGAATGGCAGACAGTATCATCCTGGCCATCGCCGGAGGAGCAGACCTCTTAGAGAAAACACAGAAGAAGTACTTTACGAAGAAACACAGCAAGATAACCAAGGTAACAACAAGGGTTTTATACAGGGAGTTTATTATCGATGATAGAACCAGCGGTGTAAGGAGTATCCAGACGTACTCCACTACTACATTTAAATAGAAGTAATATCAGCTAAATGTACTGGAAGAATCAAAGGTAAAAGAACTCCTTCAGCAGTAAAATCTGCCCTCACATTGTTTAAATATTATATTTTATATGGATTTATATTCATGTTGCATTCTGTAGATGTCCAATATTGTTCTAATTTGAACTCTGTTATTCTGTTGGGTACTGGTGGTGCATATTTCAACTGATAGGAGAGGGGTCTTAAATAATAAGGATAAGAAGTTGGAGTATTTTTATCATCAAAGACCACTTCACTAAACATGAAGGGGATACAAAATTGTAACCTGTAAAGCGTTCAGATAATAAATTGGAGTAAAAAGAATAATGTCTGGATTAGAATTGGAAAATTGCCTTTTCATTATAAACAGTACAAGTTGAGGTACTTATACCTTGCTAAAGTATAATACTGGAATAAGTTTACTTGGTTTCATCCCACCACTGTGTCTGTCGTGCAGCTGATCAGTGCAGTGGTGATGAAGGACTGGCACGACATCCTGAACACCTGTGAGCTGCAGAACTGGAAGGAGGCTCTGGCTGCCGTCATGACCTACGCTGAGCCAGAGAAATTCTCTTCCCTCTGCGGTGAGTTTAAGGATACATGCATATTACTGTTTGAGGAACCACACTAGAACTCATAAATGTTTTTCATCTTTGCCTATGAGCTGTTAATGTGTGCTCTTTAACTGAAGTGTATTGCTTGTCAGACCTTCTCGGGGACAGACTGGAGGCCGGAGAAGATGCCCAACTGCAGGCGCAGGCCTGTCTGTGTTACATCTGTGCTGGAAATGTGGAGAAACTTGTGTCATGCTGGACCAAGTCACAAAATGGGCACTGTCCACTCTCCCTCCAGGTGTGTCTCTAACTGAAACCTACAAACACTGATTTATTTGGGCACTTAAGGGCGGCATCTCCACAATTGCATTGTCAAATATTCTCTTTATTAGCTTAGTTTTCTTTGTATAAGAACTCGTGAGGATAGGATAGGGCTCTTTTGCTTCTCAATATTCCACTATGATCATAAGTTGGTCTCTAACTTTGGCAGTCTGCTTTATAAAAACCCAGGCCTGCTGTAATGAGAGCAGTGAACTAAAACGTTCAGGTTGTGGGCCTAACGACAAAAAAGTGGTATAAAAGTTGCTAAAGACTCTGTAGAGCCGAGGAAAGGGACATAAAAAGAACAAAAAGCAGAGTAAACCTGTCACCAAATGAATGCTTATGTTAGTCTCTTTCCCCTCGATGTGTCAATAACCCACATAAAACTTTATGAGGTGATCATATCTTAGTATTGTGCAACAGTGGAGTAGACAGATTTTGTTTTTTCAAGTTACTGTGTTTCTCCAAGTAACCAAAATAAGGTCTGTGTACGCAGCTTGAATCTAAAGATTGTTGTTTTAATGGGGTCTGTGTTTCCTTCCCTCAGGACTTGGTGGAGAAGGTGGTGGTGTTGCGTCGTGCCGTGGAGCAGACTCAGCGTTCTGGTCCCGCTGCTATTGGCATCCTGCTGGCTGAGAAGCTGAGTCAGTATGCAAACCTGCTGGCCTCCCAGGGCAGTCTGTCCACCGCCATCACCTACCTGCCCGACAACACCAACCAGGTATGAACACAGGAGGGGGCTGCGCCAGCTATTTATAAAATCATGTACACGTGAAACCACTTGTATCAATCAAAAAGCTCAGATTATTTCCTATACTAAGGCTGTTTAACTATTGAGCTCATGAAGTGGTCCGTTTACAGTGGTCATTTTGGGTCTTTGATATGACGGGAAAAACATACACATCTCTATCAGCTGGTAATATGCATGAGAAACGATCGATTTGACTTTGACAAACAAGATCACTATTCCACTGTTCTTTATTCTTGTGTTTAATTCTTCCTATGTCTCAGCTAGAGACGCCTTTAGTCAATTGCAAACAATTTGACTAATCTTCTAAATCTCCCTTTCCCCTTTGGACCATACAGGTGTCCGTGCAGCAGCTTCGGGACCGTCTCAGTCGGGCTCTGGGGCAGCAGGCAGCGGCTCCTGCAGCTGCTGCAGCTCCAGCAGCTCCCGTACAAACGCAGAAAGTTCAGCCCCAGCCTCCGGCCCCGACTCAGCCTCAGCCCGCGCTGCCCCGCCCTACGTTTACCCCGATCCAGCCCGCCATGGTGCCTCAGCCCCGTGCAGCAGCCCCTCCTATAGCCTTGCCTACGCCTGCTGCCTCTGCCCCAGCACAGCCGCAGTATTACCAGCCGGTACGTCCCTCTGAGTTTCACAAGTTCCTTCACTTTGAGATTTTGCTCATGAACCAGAATCTGTGTGAAACCTGAAGTCTAGTGTTTTAAAAGGTTCTATTGTAAGACCGCAGGATTCACACAGACTGGTTTCCTTTTTCCTGGACATCAACATCTACAGGTTACACACTAGGGATGGTTGATATATTAATGTTCAGCCTAGCCTAGTCTCATATTTTAATAACTGAATTAAAAAAACAAATGTCAGCTTCAGATAATAGACTAATATATAATAATATTCTGTGTTTAATTTGCTCTCTGCAGCTGTGTTTAGACAAAGATTGTATTTCAGTGAACAGACGCATCACTTTGTAACACTAGTAAGAGGATTCACATTTAAGTAGATTATGTCCTGGATTTTAATTTGATAAAATGCGATCAAACCTCATCCCTTTTACGTACTGACTAGCCGCCCGGTGAAGTGTCCATGCTGTTGTGTTGATGTCATTTCATTTACTGAATTTCCATTCTTGCCAGGGTTTAAATCACATGCTATTTGTAAAACATAATTGTGAATTGTTACTGAATAATTGGACTATTGTGGGGTGGGTGCTGGGGGGAGTATTGTTCCTGTAATTTGAACCCTGGCTCTTGTGTAATGTGTGTGGATGTGGTGCACCCCCCCCCCCTCTCCCTCCCCATGCTGGGCCATCATTGGTGTGTGCCGTGTGTCTCTGTGTGCTTCAGGTGAGGGCTGCCTCTACTGTCACTTCCTGGAGTAACCAAACTCCCACAGCCCTCCCCCATCACCCTCCTCCTCCTCAAATAGGCAGGGCCTCAGAGCAGCAGGTACACACACACACACACACACACACACACACACACACTGATGTTTACAGATGTTGTTGCACACAGACTTCCCTCATACTAACAGTCGATTAGATCAATCCCTGATATGCTGTGTTTTTCTGTGGTGGTGCTTCTTCCCTTGGCTCACTCACTTCCTGTGGAGACTCCTGTGGTTCATGCTCCACTCATTCTCTCATTTGTGTCTCTGGTTGCCCTCCAAAGGGATTCTCCTGTACAGACAACACAATCACTGACATGCATGCTGCTCCTGAATGCACATCTTTGATTTTCCTCCCTCACAGAAGAGCATTTGACACGGGACTATTTGCCGTGTATTACAACACCACTCTTATTTTTAGCTTGTTTTTACAGTCGGTTGTGCTGAGCTCATCCTTATATAAAACATATCTGAGAGCATTGACCAAAGGATTGACCAAGCTTGAGGCCGAAATCCTTTATTTCTTCTCTCTCTTTTACATCCAACGATGAGCATTGATACTGATCTCTTTTACCAAAGTAATACTTCTCTGAAAACGTACATTCATATTATTATAACTACCCTATTAGTGATAGTATTACTGATGCTTTATCAAATCATCAGCATTTTGATGTAACTTGTAGAGGTGGCGGTGATATTTTGAAATGTTAAATAATCTTGGACAGTCGGCTTCTTCTTCTGTACTAGCACACGGAGACTGTTCTCAGTGGATAGTTCCCTTTCTTTTGGTTTTTTTTGTTTCAGATTTCTTTATGTATTTTCGCAGGTGGAGCCTTCAAACCAAATGTACGGGATGCCGCCCCCCGGCACAGACGCTCAACCTCCTGTCTCCTCCACTCCTGCTTACATGTACTCCCATCAGTACCAGCGTAAGTGTTTAACATATTTGAGGAAGGAGAGACCAGCATCTTTTCCAAAATGTTACCAGATGATTTCGGTCCCTTACACACATGTGATTTAAAACTCAACAAGGGTAACTCAATGATTCAAACCAGCAATCAAACTTTAGCATTAAGAAAACTCACTTTCAGTTTTTAATTCTGCATTATAACTTGACTAACAGCTTAAACAACAGCCATAACAAGTCAAAATAATTGCAAACCAAATCAACCATGTGAGGTTTGAATGCATCTTTAATGGCCTGGACTTAGCAACATGTGAGAGACATAAAGATGCTTCCTATTTTTCTTTGGTAAAGTTGCAAAACGTTACACCCGTTACACAACTTTCTCTCTGGTAACGACAATTAGAAAGTGTAAATATCTGATTGGGGGGGGACGGGGCTGCAACAAGAGCATCTCTGTCCTTTTCTAAAACACTGACAAGCATTTCCTTTTTGAAATGTTTGAATCTCTTCTAAGCTGTGGTTGTCGATCACTAACAGAAGATGAGAGTGATAAACGTTTCATGTATTTGAATTTCTTTGCCTGTTGAGTCTTTTGTAACCTACAAGCTAATCTTTAGCTTTGTTAGCATGCTCTGTACTCTAACTCATTGTGTAACTACACCTCCGCCCTGTTGCATGAAACAGTTAGTAAGGCATGCAACAGTGTTAGTGGTTCACTAACAGCATGTGTTGTATCCTGTGTGATTCCCAGCCTACTCCCAGGTCAACCAGTACCAGCCTGGAGCTGGGGGGGCACCTGTCTATCAGCCTCTGCAGTATTCCTCTGCTGCTGCTCCTCCTGCAGAGCCCGCCGGCTTTCTCTCTCACTACACACAGCCCACATCTCCGGTCTATCCCGGACCTCCTCCCATCAGCCAGTGCCCGTCCTCCTCTTCTTCCTCATATCCTCCTTTCTATCCATCCTCCTCTTCCTCCTTTGCCGCTCCTCCAACCTCCGGGGCGCCTTTCCAGCATGGCGGGCCAGGATCTCCTGTGTCGTACATGCCTCCTCCTCCGCCTCTTCAACAGGGCGGAGTCTCAGGTACACAGCTGACCCCCGCCTCAGGTCGGCATGGCTCCAGCCAACTCACAAACTCACCCACTGTGTGTTCAAGGACAACTGTAGCTCTTCTTTTTAACTTTCAATATCAGTTCAGCTTCAACACCATGTCCAACCCAACTTTTTAAGATACAAGACAGAATTTAGTTTGTGCACAATAATTGCAGGGAAGTAAGGAAGCTGAATGCTTCGGTCTCAGACTCCCCAACAATGTTATTGCAAATATATTTTTAAAAAGCCTTTCAAGTAATACCTACATATAATCTAGCACATAAAACAGTGCAGCAGCTTTAAAAACAGTAATGTATTAAAATACAAAGCTGTGCGAGACAGCGGTGCATTAAGAGTAAAATACATAGTTAATACTGGTTGTAGTACGTGCATACACAGCAAAATACCATAATGCATAAACTAAATCAACTAACCCCATTAAGAAGCCTGGAATGTGCCACCAGAAGAATATTAGACTAACAGCATTTTATCATAATATCTTTTTTTAAATGTATAAATTAGTTATCAAACAACACATATTAATATTTGTATTGTCTATTTAATAGACAAATCAATATAATATAATTAATAATATAATTTTTTTAATAGAAATTCACATTTTTATTTTGAAAGTAAAAAAAAAAAAGCTTTTTGGCGTTTAAAATGTTTAACTGCTGCTAGGTAGCTTAGCTTTGCATTAGGACTGGATGCAGTGAACCTTTGAACAGATGAAAGCTTCCCTAATAATAGTCTGAATTATAAACGAACAGCTGTATTTTTGTATTAAGTGTGCAGACATCAGAGGTATAAACTAAAGCATTTTAAAACATAAACTAGACTGTGCACTGTTAGTGTGAATGATTAGGGTTTCTTTCTGTAGGTCCTCAGAACGGCTGGAATGACCCTCCGGCCCTGAACAGAGCCTCAAGGAAGAAGGTAAGCCTGCTGATCGAAGCGTGTAACTGCAGCCTGTCAGTACAGACAGTACTCAGTTTATAAATATATGAATAAAACGTGTTTGTCATCTTTCAGTCGAATCCAACAAACTACACCCCTCCTACCCCCATCACTGCTCCCATCATGGCTCCTCTGGGCACTGACCCCCAGGCTCAGCCAGTTTCATCTGGGGCCCCTCAGGTTATGGGTCAGGGCCAGCACGGTGCCCAGGTCCCGTACTCAGGCATGCAGCAGCAGCATCAGCAGTTCTCCCCTCAACCCATGAACCCTGCGATGCCTAAGACCAGTATGGAGGGGGCCCCAGGAGCCCCTACTGGAGATGTTATACAGGTACAGCTCTGCCGCAGAATATAAAGATAACTCATCTCAAAGGTCAGTTGAAGACTTGACTTCTATTCTTTTAATGTTTAGCCTCTGCAGTCCATCCCTGCTGAGAAGATCATGAAGAAGCCCATCCCTGATGAGCACATGATCCTGAAGACCACCTTTGAGGGGCTCATCCAGAAATGCCTGGCTGTGGCTATGGACCCTGTGAGTCAATCTGACAGGGTTAACAATTTCATTCTTCCCTACATCCCAAAGTGATTAGATTTGTAATCATTCCTCATCTTTTCACAGCAAACTAAGAGGAAGCTCGATGATGCCAACAAACGTCTGGAAGCGCTCTACGATAAACTCCGAGAGCAGACAGTGAGTATTCTTCTGGGCTTCATCTCTTGCTGTATGACAGAGAATAATAACAATAATCCTTAAAATGACAATGACAAAAAAAGGTCAATTTTGAGCAGCTTGATCCAAGAACACTTCCAGTCACAATATCAAACAGCCTTATTGCGCTGCAGATGGATAGATGAAGACAAACAGATTTCTGTTCTGCAGCAGATTTCAGTTTTAATTCACATCACGGTTTGATTCAAGACCACAGTTTCATGCCACAATGTACTACTTAAGTAATTATTCCAACAAGCTCCCTACAGTTAGGAACCGATCTTTTAACAGCAGAAACGAGAGATATTGGAGTGGATAAAAACGCAAACAGCCAACCGAAATTTCTGTCGAGCCATAAATCTTAACAATCGTCCAAGAGCCAGATTGTCGATCATCCTGGCTATATATAGGACACCATGACCTTCCTTAAAATACACAACAACAAATTTCCAACCGGAAGAAATTAGGTATTATTAAATGAGACTAATGGGATTTATTCAGAGCTAAAAATCTAGCTCAATCTGTGCAATATTTGCAGTATTACAGGGTTTAGTGAATTTGTCTTGTAACACCTATAGAAACAATCTCTAAAGCATCTGAAGAAATGTTTAGGAGAGATACACTGAAATGTTGTTGCATGAGGCCCAAGATCCTAATAAATATTAGGATAGTTTGACAGATCGATTGATATATCCTGCTTGATAACTGTAACTGAGAAACTTTACACACGATGCTTCTCACCACCACCACTTCCTGCTCTTCTCCTTCTCTGCAGCTTTCTCCCGCCATTGTTGGAGGACTTCATAACATCGCCCGGAGTGTAGAGTCCCGATCCTACCAGGAGGGCCTCAACATCCACACACACATAGTCAGTAACAGCAACTTCAGCGAGACGTCGGCGTTCATGCCCGTGCTCAAGGTGGTGCTGACGCAAGCCAACAAACTAGGGGTGTGATGGGGCAGAAACTCCTCCGAGTCTTTGACCCGTGCAAAATGAAGAGAGAGGGGCCGGGCTCGTGTCACAGGGAGCTCCAGGATGACTCACAGTGCAAATGATGGAAGAGTTGGGAGAGAGTTATATGGAAGTCATGTTCTTCTATGTGCCATTCATGTTTTCTGACACAACTCAAACACAAGCCATGCTATCAGTCGCGCTCAGTGGTGAAAGTAAATTCTGAGTCCTGTGCAAACAAATACTCACAATATATAAAGGGATGGACACTAGTTCAATTCAAATTCTACCGTAATCTACCAACATTCTAAAAAATGACACTAGCTTTAAATATAAACTTGTGGCAAAATAAATTGACTTTAGAATATAATAAATATGCAATTAGCATTACAAATGAGAAATCTTTAATAACCATCAAAATATAAGGAAGGCCGAGCTTTATAACAGTAGATGTGAAAATAAATATTACATTTAAAGTGTGAAAAGCGGCAACTCGAAATTTAAAGGCATTTTTAAATTTAATTGTCTTGAGATGTTTGAAATAAAAAGTAGTCTATTTCAAGGAAAATTTGAATGAATTTGGCATTTACAGCAGACTGCTGCTGATATAGAAGGGAAACATGCTTTCATCCGTGCGATCAACACACAGCAATCAATTTAACATATTTGTTCATCTTTTATTGTCTTACTATATTTGTGCACTACAATAATGCTCAGATACCTTTATAATCCATTAAAACATAGATTTTATGAACAAAATGTTGCTTTGTTTAACATAAATGTGCACATGCATTTTGCAACTGATCTGCAGATGACAAGGTGGATTAAATATTAGTAGTACGAAACGGCATTAGATTGATTTAAAAGCCAGTATTCCAACTGTAGAGGCATTTAAATCTGAATTGTTTTTAAGGTACCTAACATGACTTTAGTTAGAACTTTAATCCCCTGCTTATACTATCTTACTTTCACCACTGGTGTCACTACATACAACACATTGGACCAAGATATTGTCGGTGTGGGATATGTCACTGCAAAGCAATGCAAATCCCCATTTTTGGATGTTTAAATGTTTAATTCATGTTTTAGTTTTTTTCAGTGTAATCATGAGGCTCAGCAGAGTGCAATGACCTTTTTTTTTTTAAAGAGACTTTGCTTTTATGGAAATTTAAAGTATGCATGCTTAAACAAACGCTAACTGTCTTCTTTAATGGCTTTGGAGATAATTAACGGCTCATTAATTAGACCAGAGAAGGAAACTGGAAAGAGACTTGTACTTGATTTTCATTCCAACTATGATGAGGGCTCCAGTCTGAGGGGTCAACCTCAGTTTATGTTGTTAATAAAGGAAAACAAGTCTTTGTTTAAGATTGACTACATGCAATATTTTCAATAAATAGTATTTATTTACAATATGATGTTGTTTTGTTTTGAATTTAGTTTCTTTATTTAAAATACATTATATCAAATATTTGTGATTTTAAGACAAGACCTACTCAATTTTCTGAAATCTCAGGATTTATTTGATTGTAAAGCATGTTTCAGGTGGCTTCAGTCCGTATAGCGTTAGGAAGCCGCTGTAAGAAATGTATAGAATATTAGCGGAGTAACTGGATGCACAATAGTGCAAATGTATCTGTTTTTCTCGACATGAAGAGGGCTCCAACATGTAACAAAATTATGTAGAAGAAATGCTCAAGCCTTTAATATTGCGTTTTCCAAAAATGATATACATTTAAAATAAATACATGACTCAAACAGGATGAGGAGTCTAAAACCACAGTTTGTCCATCATTTGAGAACGATTTTACTCCTCTTTCTACATGACTAATACTTTCAAATATATTTGCTAAAAAAATTAGAATATTTCCACATTTTTAACCGTACATATTTCAGGTAAAGATATCAGTAAGCGTCTGATTTATTTATTTATTAACAACCCTGTGCTTTTATTTTGAAGGACAAATGTCCCAACCGGAAAACGTCTTCACAGAAAACTATAATTCCACTCATACCTCCACAACACCTTTAGCAGTATATGCACGAGCGTTTGTTAGTGACAGTAGATGCAAACACATAAATTACATGATACATTTACATAGTTTTACAGTATTTACTGCTACAGCTGAACAACAGAGTGGTTAATCCGGTGAGAGAGTCTCCACAGGGCGGAGAGGTAGGGTAGGTAAGTTATTGTTTGTTTACAGAGCAATTATTAGCTGTTTCTTTTTTCTGCTTCTCCCTCCCTGTATTTTCATTGAGTTAAATGTTGAAGTTTATTAAATAGACTACCTACAAGAACTAGGTCTCTGCAGTGGGTAAGTATTGTCTCATGTAAATGTTTCCGCCAGCTCCCTGACTGCATTTAAAGATATTAGGCCAGCTTGCCACCTCATCAGCATTTTATATCTCTAATGTTTTTAGTCAGTGTCCGAACTACGGGGGGACTCGAGGGATCCGAGACCCCCTGAAACTGACACGAGATCCCCTGAAAACATGATTTGGGAAATGTTGGGGGGTCTCTAAAATAGTGTTTTCGAGATCCGCGCTCTGAGTCAAGCGCAAGAGCAAGCGCCCCCCCCCCCCCCCCCCCCCCCCCCCCCGAGAGAAAAATGGGACCCCCCGAAAATCTCGGCATAGTTCGAACACTGTTTTTAGTTATGTATTTTGATATCTTGCTCAGGCAAATCATATCCAAATATCTTGTGGAATTTGACAATGGAGTGTTTTCTATTTTATTCTTCTAAACAAATGATTATCTTTTAATAAACTAAGTGAAATTCCTCCTCTGTGTTCCCGCAGAGACAGTATGTGGAGCTGCAGTATTTGGGCTCTTCTGCCTCCCGTCTACACTGTGCTCAGTGCTGCGGGACTGTGGGCGGTGTAAGTACTCTGAATTATGGGACTAACTTTAAATATCAGTTTTAAATCAACATTTAAACAAATTATAATAATTTAAGATAGTAGAACCCACCCCCATCTTAGGTTTTCCTTCTCCAATTCATGTGTTTTGTACTGTAGATGTAATCTCTGTGCCGGAGTGTCAGTGTGCATCTGCTTTGGTTGGAAGCTTTGAATGGGAGACGAGTTTCTCCTCATCAACATTTTTCTTTTTTATAGATACTTTGTTGCTGTCATTCACAAGACGATAGCACCTCTGGGTTCTCCATACAAGTAAGAATTAAACACCATTATTTCATACAGCAAAGCGTAACTGTCTTATCTTTGGATTCATCAGACTTATTTATATATAATTATTTTCAGGAGAAGAAATGGGTCCTTATATCCTCCCTACATTAGGTACAGACTCATAATTTCCTCTTCACAATAAAATCATATTTATTAAAGTTAATCCTTATTTTTAAGAACAGCAGATATATTGTCTCTTCCTTTTAGTATTGCAGGCAACTCTCCACCTGCCAGCTGCATCTTCAGCGAAGTCATGAACCTGGCTGCTTTTGTGGGTAAGAATAGTGTTAATTAGGTTAAAAATAAACAATACAGATTATTATTGTCTTTTTTTAATGTTCCATTCTTGTCAATTTCAGGGTTCATTATTGCTTTCCTCAGATACCTTCAGCTGAAACACACGATGGTCAATCAGTGGCTGAATGCTGGCAGTCTGTTGGCTTTCTCTTTTGGCTGCTTAGGGATGACTCTTGTAGGAAACTTCCAGGTAATGTGCACTGATTGCACATTTATATATTTGATTATTTATAAGACTTAATTGATCTGCTTTGGTTTTAGTTATTCACTGAGGAGATGATCCACAACTTTGGCACCTTGTTGACGTTTGGCCTTGGAACGCTGTTCTGCTGGCTGCAGTCCTACATCACCCTGAGAGCCAACCTGAAGAATGAAGGGAAGAAGGCCGGGATCCTCCGCTTCCTGCTGTCCGGATCCATCTCTCTCTGCATAATACTCTGTATCCTTTTACTCAGACTACTTGAAGAGAGAAATTAACATATTACCAAGAAAATTTAATGCACTGCTGTTCAAAAGTTTTCCTGCCACAAAACTGTATTAGGTACAGTCATCAGACTGGGAAATTGGGGCCTATATCTTTATATAGTACTCAGTAATAATGTACTTGACTTAGTGACCAATGGTTTAACCAGATTGACAGTTAAAAAGTCAGAAAAAGGCAATATTTAAATTTTGACTGATTGATAAATTATTTTTGTTCAATCATCTTATCTGCCATCAGATGGAAAATAAGAATTGTACATTTAAAATAGAGAAAGTGACAATTGCAGATGTTGAATGTCTACTAGGTAAATGTAATGATAAACCGCCAGGTGTGGATCATTTAGATGGTACATTTCTTAGATATGTTGCTAATTTGGTTGCAGAGCCT
The DNA here is from genome assembly GCF_036324505.1 of Eleginops maclovinus. Taxonomy (NCBI): domain Eukaryota; kingdom Metazoa; phylum Chordata; class Actinopteri; order Perciformes; family Eleginopidae; genus Eleginops; species Eleginops maclovinus. The sequence goes on along the minus strand of NC_086356.1, from coordinate 15,661,670 downwards.
ATCTGCTATATCATCAATTTGAGTATTGAACAATGTATTTGCCCACAGGCATGGAAAATAGCAAAAATTATTCCACTTGCAAAAAATCCAGCTGGACCATTTTCTGGTACAAATAGCCGCCCAATAAGTTTGATACCAGCATTAGGAAAGATAATGGAGAGAATAATTTTTAACCAAATACAAAAATGCTTTGAAGGTAACAATCTTAACAGTGATTATCAACATGCTTACCGGCCGGGCCATTCAACATGTACTGCTTTAACACAAATGACCGATGACTGGAAGGTGGAAGTAGATGATAGGAAGTTAGTGGGTGCAGTACTACTTGATTTTAGTTCTGCCTTTGATGTCATTGATCATCCATTGTTGTTGCACAAGCTAAAACAATATGGTTTTAATCTGAATGCGCTGAGGTGGGTAGAAAGTTACTTGACCAATCGATGTCAAACTGTTTCTTTTAATGGAAGTTTGTCAAACACTAAGTCAGTCACTTGTGGAGTTCCTCAGGGTAGTTGTTTGGGGCCACTTTTATTTTCTATTTTTACAAATGATCTACCATTAGTGCTACAAGAATCCAAAATTGTAATGTATGCAGATGACTCGACAATATATGGAGCAGCTTCATCTACAAGTGAGCTGAGTCACTGTATGAACAAGGATCTAGAACAGATCTCAGAGTGGGTCATAAATAATAAGTTAGTACTTAATGCTGGAAAAACTAAATCTTCAATAATAGGATCAAATCATCAGTTAAAAGGTGAACCTAAATTGCTATTACATTTAAACCATATTGAAATTGAACAGGTCAAGGAAACGAAATTGTTAGGTATAACTCTGGATCAAAAATGATCTTGGTCTTAACAAATTGATAATGTATGTAAAATGGGAAGGGGTGTGTCACTTGTTAAAAGAATTGTAAAATATTTGCCAAAAGATGTCAGTAGACAAGTTCTAGATGCTTTGGTTCTGTCACACCTTGATTACTGTTTTGTTATTTGGTCTAGTGCTGCAGAAAAAGATCTAGACAAACTACAAGTAGCTCAAAATAAGGCAGCACAATGTGCACTGCAGTGCTCCTACAGAACCAGAGTGACTGAAATGTTGGAGACCCTTAGATGGTTGAGTGTCAGACAGAGGTCCACTTATACTTTGTTAAATTTTGTTAGGAATATTACAGTGACACACTTACCACATATATTATCACAAAGGTTTATATCGCAGTACACTCAACATAACTATCAAACAAGACATGCAATAGAAAGAAGGTTCGTATTACCCACATCTAAATCAAATATCAGACAGAAAACAGTCATGTACAGAGCCATGGTCAGCTGGAACTCGTTACCAGTCCACATAATTCAGGAAAATTCTCAAGTACATTTTAAAAGGTTGCTAAAACATTATATGAGCATTACAGAGTAAAATGTAACTGTGCCTGTGGTTTGGCCTTGTGATGATTGCTAAAATGTGATGACCATTTTTGTTTCACTTCATATACCATTGTTCATATGATGAAATGAGTTGTTCTATTTTGCTTTTAGTTTTGTTTAATGTTTGTTCTGTGTGTGTGTGAGGACCCCAGGAAGAATAGCCAACGCTTATGCTAGTGCTAATGGGGATCCTAATAAAGAATAAGAAAAGAATAAGGTTGGATGAAATGTGTATCTATAAAATAATCCAACATTAGACTGCAGATGCAGATTGTGATAGCAGAAGAAGAGTTAACAGGTTGCCAGGTTGTGTTTTCTTGTACGGTAAGCCCTCAGTTACACGTCTCACCCTTAACTCCCTGCTGCAGACTTCTCCCTGATGTCTCAGGGCTTCCACATGCAGGCGGCTCAGTGCCAGTGGGCGCTGGTCATGTTCTTCCTCATCTTCCTCAGCACTTTCGGCATAGAGTTTCGGCACAACCGCTTTGACATTGTGTGTACAGAACATTCAGGGCGACCTGAAAGCCTGTCGGACACTTTTGAAGTGTCCAGGTACCAGCCGGACCCACTGTAAGGATGTTACATTATCTCATGGTTAAAGATGTGCAGGTTTAGCTGCAGGAAATGCATGCAGCAGCAACTTTGAGATGCTTTTATTCTATCCAAAAAAACATTTTTACACCAATGATTTACTTTACTGTACCCATTAGTTTCACATCATGACGTAATGTGTGCAACTTTCTCTTGACACGTTTTAGAAGTAGAGACTCTGCTGGCTTTATCAATCATTTCCATTTATATGTAAAGGTGTTTTAATGAATTAGTTATACCAACATTGTGTTGACACTGCAAACATGTACGTTATTATTTTTGTAACTGTTTTTAATGATTTACTTTTGGGAGATAATTAATGAATCTTGAATGAACCTATCTTTAAAAATGGAAGTTTGCACAGTGATATATCAGTATCAATAAAATATAGCAACGACTGGGTCGATATATTGAGCATCTCAGAGTTTTCGTACCCGGTGGTTTTTCAGTAGATTGTGCCAATGAACATGAGGGAATTTTTAAGTCTGTATTGTTCAAGTAACTACAACAGACTTTTGGAAAGAAGAACCTCAAGCTAGCAAGATGACTTGCATCTTGGGGAATATTATAGTCTACTGTTAAAAACAATATTAAGTTTAAGATGTTAAGGATTTAATGTTCTACTGCCAGAATCTATGTAGAAGGATTTAGAACTTTTCAAATTTGAGAAATTATGTATTTGCAACTCCTACATTTTTAAAAGGAATAGTTCACTATTTTGGGAAATACAATTGCTTTCGTGCAAAATATGTAAAAAGATTGATGTTGTATAAATCTTCTCATCTAAAGCGGGCAAATAAACAAATATACCTACATGTAATAATGACTACGACTATACGACTCATTACCTCTAGTGAAAAATGAACTTATTTTAGCAGATTGACACGTGTACCAGCCTTAAGAGTGAATGTGTAAGCGTTTCCATTACAGAAAACAAGTATTAGTAGCATTTACACTGAAAGAGGACTCAGGCGTCTGTGTGATACAAGGCATTTATTGGAAGCATGTTAAGATTTCCTGAATAACACCAATTATGTTTCACGCACATAAATCATCAATTTGGCAACTTGCAAAAGGTGACTTTCCAACACCAACATTACGAGGATGGCACAGTTAAACAGATCACCGTTCACCTGCGAGGGGACTAGTTAAGACAAAGTTTGAACTGAGAACTTCCCGTGAGCAGCACCACTGCTGAGTGCATCTACACTGTAGTTCCACTTCCTAAAACATTACAACGCTTAACGGGTCAATCAATGGGTAAAACTTCATACATCTGCAACACGTGTGTATGTGAAGTGGGGGGGGGGGCGGCACATGGATGGAAAATGTTTACAAAAACGGTGACAAACACGACACAAACAGTTGGAAAGTTTCATTAACATTGGAGAGGTTTACCAACCGAGCATGGTTAAAAAGGTAAAAAGGTCATGTGTGCAGTTTCCTACAGGCTTCATTTTACAGCTTTTCTTTTCTTCCCAGTCAATCAAAAGGTCCAATGAGAGTGATGTTACTATAACTCTCCATAGATAAGTCTCCATACGCTTGAAAGGCACCCTTATAGACCGGGGTAGATTGACTCCTTAAGGCCGGGACCTCTAAAGGGAGTCCCAGCAGCTTCTCCTACACCCTTTGAACTGTCAACGCGGAACAAACAAAAACATTAGAGTTGCAAAAAGGACAGAGGTGATGGGGCTGGGAGGGCAAAGAAGAGAAAGAACAGGTCATTATGAAACAAAGTCTTCCTCCTCGCTCTGTGTTAAACACGTCCCGTCACTTCCAGTTGGCTAAAGGATGTAACGAGGTTATAGTGGGAACGCTCGTCATCCGTCAGCTCCATGTTCCCGGGCCTGACCACCACCACCACGTTCATCCCCATTTCCTCAGCTGCTTTGGCCTCTGCGTTGACAAATACACAAGCATGGAGCCCATGTTAATAGAGCCTTTAAGCAAAATCAAACTTGGGTTGTTTTTTTGCATGCTGTGATCAATAAATTATTATACATTTACAATGCAAAGGACTGTCATAAACACATGCTAATGCTTTTGCTAACACACTTACCTCGAGTGACGTCAGTCAAGAATGTGATATCCTCTGGTTGACAGCCAATCCTCTCAGCAATTCTCTCGTAGCTTTTACTGTCCACTTTAGGTCCTATACTGGTGTCAAAGTGACCATCTAATAACTGAAACCATTTGAAAAAATAAAAAGACAAATAGCTCATTAGCCACTGTATCCATAAAACAAACAGCAAGGGCATTACAAAATATGTTCTTCTTCTGACACGAGGCAGTACTTACATCTAAAACGTCTCCTTCCACAGAGTATCCAAACAGAAGTTTCTGTGCCTCCACGCTTCCAGAGGAGTAAATGTACACTTTTAGTCCTTGATCTCTCCATCTTTTCAGTGATGGAATTACATCCTGGTAGATCCTGTTTGCACAAATACAAAAATCAGAATATGAACATATTTTAATTACTTTTATGAAGCGCATTAAACCCGATCAAACATTTGTAAGGGATTTGAGCATGGTTTACGACAGTTTTTTTAGGAATTAAAAGGCAATCAAATATAGAAAGATAACGAGAAAACAAGACAAAGCTGCAAACTAATTAACGAGTAACACAATCATTTCTGCTTTGGTTGATGAGCTGCTTTCCGTTTCTGGAAACCTTGCCAAGTCATCACCTAAGATTGAACCCATGAATTTTGAAGTGAAGAAAATGATCAGTGTACTTACTCGCCTTTGATTCTCCCAGAAGAATATGCTGACCTCCACATGTGGCCCTGTAACTGTTTGAGTGCTGTCGACTTCCTGTCTGCCGCCATCTGCCAGAGCACATTATCCATTACCTCCCTAATAGCCTTCTCCTCATCTGTGTGCACCGTCTGGTCCACGGTGTGGACGGGGCACGACCGGTGCTGCCTCATGTCCTCTTCAATCTGCAAATACAGTCAGGCTTCTTTATTAAGGCAGCATTAAATCCTCAGCAATCAGGAGCACAACATCCTTCATTTGTTGTGCACAGGCAGATCATTACCTGCGTCAAGTATTTGAGCAAAATGAAGCCATTTATAAACAATATTTTTTTAAACAATCAGAGTCATCCTGACACAATTGTTGTTGTTGTGTACACCGGCAGATTACATTATATAAAACATGGAAAAATGTACTTGTGACTTTATACTGTAGTTTAGTGTCTGGGAACCACATGTTATAATAATAATAATAATAATAATAATAATAATAATACCTGTATCTATATAGCACCATTCATGCAAGATGCAGCCCCAAGTGCTTTACAGAGCAAGATAAGATACATAAAACAACAATGAGAAAAAATAAAGAGTGACAAACATAATAAGACAAATCATCAAGCTTTACACATGGTTACCTGTTTCTTTAGGAGATGAACATCTTGTTTGCACTCGTCTTCCTCCCAGTGAGTTGATAAGTACTCCTCGAGATGCTCCCTGATGTATGGAAATAAGATATCCTAAAAAATGTAAAGTGTGTCATTAGGCATGCTAACAGAAGCTCCTTATATAGGGGGGAACACTTAATAATTAAAACACAAAACGTTCCCTTTACTTCAATGTAATTGTGTTTCTGTTTCAATAGCTTTTTGAAATAATCGTGTACACATATTGCTGGCAAAAAGTTAGTATTCTTCACAAAAAAAAATTGGGGTCGGTAATGTAAAGGACGTTTAATTTAAAAATGATTAAGTGATCATTATTTTGGGGTAAATGTAAAAGTTATATAGAATTAAGTTGTGGCAGAAACTTATCTGTTGTGAAAATGTATAAATACCATACATTTTTTTAAAATGAGGCTGTACTCACAATTTACTGTTTTACTTTAACATTCATTTATATTGACTCCCTGCTTGTTTTGTGTTATTTTATGTACATTCAACTTGAGTTTGTCCTATTATTTACCTAAATATGAATTTGACGTTTACATTTTAAGTATTATATACGAATCATGTATTCGTATTAGCTTGTTAACCGATGTAACATTTAAAAGAATGTTATTGGCATCTACGAAACTCGTTTTTACGACAACTCCAATGACATGAAAGCGGCATGAGGTTTGTTTTTAATCAGGTAGTGAATAAATACTGAAACAAGTTCATTAAATGAGAATATAAATTAAGCAGTAGGCTACGAAGTTATAGAAGCAAAATAAGAAAATATGGTTAAATGAAGTTATAATAATCATAATAATGCATTTTATTTATCAAGCACTTTATCACGTGCTCAAGGACGCTTTACAGAGGTAAAAATAAGATAAAAAGTCAAATTAAAACACAACAGCTAAATAGCCACAATGGTCGAACACCGTCCATCTTTAGCTGGTTTAGCTGCTGTCATCTGTTAGCATGGCCGTTAAGACTCGTCTGTGAACAATGCATAATTAGCCAACCACGCTGAAAACAGAAATTCTATGTAATATAACTTACCTTTACAAATGTGATTGGTGTTGTTGTCCCTTCGATATCAAGCAGGAGTGTACTGGTACATGCAGGAATTGAAACAGTAGCCATTTTTTAGGAGAGTCTGCAGCTTGTTAGCTGACGCTAGATTATAATTAGCTTCACCACAGTGTTAAAGTAGTCGCTCCTCACTGGATCTCTAACCCCGGGACAGGTGAAGCAGAGCAAAGGTTATCCACACGCTAACAGATGTACCACCTGGTTAGTTGTTAGCCACTAGCTAGCTGTGCTTTGCCATCAACTCGCAGCTAACACTGACTTGACTGAAAGAGCCACACATGTTCAGAGCTGTCAGTTCATGCTGCGGCTCAGAGGGGGCGCCACTGAGCGTCATACTGCTGGAAAAAAAACACGCAAAGAAGAGGCAAACGAAAAGAGGCTGCGATGAAAACAAAACGACGCTCACAAGTAACGCCTTTTATCGTAGCAGCTTAAACTCAATTTGCATTTATGACAACAGTTTTTCCCGATATGTAAACTTATTTAAAATTTTAATTAACTTGGACGAACTAAATATATTACTCTATTTTACCTCCAGAGTAACAAAAACATATTAGCTTAGCATTAGCTGTCATCAAGCCAGCTAGCTTAGCTTCTCCTGGGAATTCTGACAGAGTTCATCGACAACTTTAACAAAAACAAACAATGTCGGACGATTATGAATTCAGCGATGACACAACTATGATGAGAATGGAAGAGGATGGAGAGGCAAACAGCGATGACCCGATGTCTGCAACCGGGGATTGTGGCCTGATGGGGGGCGAGGCCGAGGGATCCAAGATTGACGCCAGTAAAAACGAGGAGGATGAGGGGTAACGTTACGGTTGAATCAAACGTCATACAGTTTGGAGAACTGCCCAGGATAACAATATATTAGTATTGTATGTCATCAGTATTTCCATAACATACCAAACTGGTGTTGTTAAAATGTCACCAAGTGCACATTGGTATTAGTGGAGTTCAATTAATTAACGTTACTTTATTTAAGTACAAATTAAAGGCACTCTTTCGTTTTCATGCTACTTCATGCTCCACTAAATTTACATCCCGGAGGAAAATAGGAAAATATTGTACTTTTATTCCAGTACATTTGAAAACAAGGTACAAACATCAAAACCTCCACTTTTACTCTGGATGAATTTATAAGAATATACAGGACTCACTTTGGCAATAACTCAAGACTTCAAACACTCGATATGGCAATTTTACACAACTGCTAAGAGGAGGAGATTATAATTATTACAAAAGATATGTATAGAACATTTAACTGCAGATTTTTTTTGTGTACTTTAATTTCATACAATACCTGTCTTATTGAGGATTTTGAATGAAGGACTTTTATTATTTACCTAAGTAAATTATCTGAGTACTTTTGTCATTGCTTCTAAATCTGCATTTTGGTTTCTTTTAAATGTGCTGTTCTGTAGGAAGATGTTTGTAGGAGGGCTCAGCTGGGACACCACTAAGAAGGACCTGAAAGATTATTTTTCCAAATATGGGGAAGTTGTAGACTGCACTTTAAAACTGGACCCAATGACGGGCCGCTCGAGGGGCTTCGGCTTTGTCCTCTTCAAGGAACCTGATAGCGTCGACAAGGTATTGCTGCTTTTCTCTGTTGAATACAATTTGAGACAGAAGTAGCAATTAAAATATGTAACCTTGGAGTTTATGAAAATTGATTCTAATGTGACCAGTTTGTCAATTGATTGTTTTTGTTCTGAAGGTTGCCACACAGAAGGAACATAAACTCAATGGAAAGGTCATTGACCCCAAGAAAGCCAAGGCCATGAAGAGCAAGGAGCCTGTTAAGAAGATATTTGTTGGTGGTCTCTCTCCCGACACTCCTGAAGAGAAAGTCAGAGAGTACTTTAGTGCCTTCGGAGAGGTATATTTTTTGGCTCAGGGGAAATATATTTTTCCTCCATGTTATGAATTTCATTCTTGTGGCATGGCTGTTTAAACTCCTGCAAACTTTAAATGAATTTGCTCGTTGTTTATTTTTGTAATCACCATTAAACACTTAACTTATATTATTATATATTATTTTGTACATTCATTGATAATGTTAACAGCTGGAGTCAGTTGAGCTTCCAATGGAGAACAAAACAAACAAAAGGAGAGGCTTCTGCTTCATCACATTCAAAGAGGAGGAACCAGTTAAGGGGATCATGGAGAAAAAGTACCACAATATTGGACTGAGCAAGGTGAAGGGTTTTTGTTTTTTTTATCACTGGCACATCAAAATGTATTACCTTGTTATTGGGTTGGCACACTGGGAAAATAAAACTGAATTGTTCTTCCTTTAGTGTGAAGTAAAAGTGGCAATGTCCAAGGAGCAGTACCAGCAGCAGCAGTACTGGGGAGGCAGAGGAGGATACTCATCCAGGTCTCGAGGAAGAGGCGGCGGTGAGTGGAGACAACTTTTATGTAATAAATAATGCAGCTAATGTTTAATGCACATGAATAATGCACCTTTTTAATCAATAAAAAAGATCCCGGAAGTTTGGGGGAAGAAAATAAAATGTAGGACCCACTTAAATTGTTGTAATTATTTCAACAGGGAAGTTACACTTTAAGGAAATTCTCTTTATTGCAGAGGGTTAGGTAAAAATGAGACACAGAAACGGTGGTAAATAGTTTGCACTTCTTAAGCTCAATAATTACCACGTAATGTCTTGCTTTAATCATTTGTACACAGCGGAAATAATTAGAATTACATTAAAACAAATCTTCATTTGCTTTTTTGTAATTTTATATTTTAAACAGTTACTCCTGAATAAATATATATCATTTTTAACACAACACAAACACATCACACATAAAACATTTAAAATAAGTGCTGGGAAATCGGTATCCATGTTCAAACATACATAATATAATGAAGTCCTAAAACGCTAAGGGTTGCTACATTTCTTTAAAGTGCTTGTGGCTTTGTTCTGCTTCCTATTTTTGTATGTGCTTTGCTGTACTTGTAAAAGTGCTTGTTTCAGAGTTCATGTATCAAAGTAGGTCAGTGCTGCAGCTCAGGGAAAAAGTCCAACGCATAACCCCTCCATAAAAGCATCACGTTTCATTTTACTCCACTGTTCAGTACAGATAAGCAATTCATAGTTCATGTGTCATTGAGTAGTGTAATTTGTTTGATATTTATAGTATCAATAATTTAAATTTAAGTTTTTGTAGAAGAGCTAGCTACCTGGTTGTGAAATATAGCACTAGGTATTTCTGAGTGGAGGTGAAGGGTTGTGTGATAAGAATATAATGATCTCATTTAACTCCTGTTTAATCCCAGGTCCCAATCAAAATTGGAACCAGGGTTATGGCAACTACTGGAATCAAGGCTATGGGAATTATGGCAATTATGGTTACGGTGATCAAGGATATGGAGGATATGGTGGCTATGATTACCCTGGTTACAACAACTATTATGGATATGGTGACTACAGCAGTAAGTAAAACACCCTGACGAGCTTTGTTTCATGTCCACCTTTCCCATTTATTTTCCATTACTTTTGAATTGATCAAAACACCTGAAGTCAGATTTTTTACCTCATTAGTAGATCAGTCTGGTGGATATGGCAAGTCACCGCGGCGTGGTGGTCACACCAACAGTTACAAGCCGTATTAACGGAGAAAATTCATCTTCAAGTAGGTATGTAAAGACAGAAATGCACCTCTTACTTTGAACTTAAACTAGTTTTATTAATTTGCTGTTTGGTAACATTATGATTAATTTCCTCTTGTAAATTTCTTTTTCTCAGCACCGTCAAGTGCTTTACAGTAGTGGTAACATAGAGGCTACGCTCATGTGGCGAATTATTTTAACAGCTGGCCTTCTGCTGCCTCTTTTGCACCTTTTTTTTTTTTTTAATCTGTAAAGTTAACAGGTAAAGTACTACAGTAAATGGATGCCAAAGTTAAGGATGTGCAAGGAAACAGAAAAGGAAGTATGTTGTCTCCTAACTCTGACATACCTTGTTTGTACCTGCCAGCGGAGCTTCCTTGCAGGCCATGAGCTGACTCCCAGATACTCTCAGGGCCCGCTCAATGCGGACCGGGTACGAGAAGCATACGCTCTCGAATGCTGCCATTTGGTATGGTCTTACAACATCCTGTATCAGCATTTCTAAACTAAACAATATGGGACACGTCCAGCTTTGTCATCTTTCTTTCCATTTTTAATTTCTTTGCAACTGTTTGTAATGTAAAACTTAAACTATACACATGTAATTTTCATTTTTTACAGGCCCACCCACAAGTAATGATTTTGTAAATATGTAAAAATAACTATTTGCTTTTTGAAGGATACGTACAGCATTCTCTGGACTTTCCAGTTCCTATTGTTAATATATGCATTCCTAATCTTATCTGTAATGCTTGTTTCTTTATTTAGCTCTTGTAGCCAGTAGTCCATGAGCTAAATCCTGGTTGGTATTTGGACGAGACTGTGTTGGGGGGATAAAGTTCTTAACTTTGTGTACATGTATTGCTCTGTTTTGTGTTACTGACAGCGATGGAAAGCGCTCCTCTTTGGTTAATTTCCCTGTAACGACACATTTTTTCTCTTTATAACCTTTTGTAAAACAAGAAGTTTCCTGAAATTTGCATGTAATGTTTTCTGTAATGTGTATTTTTTGACCAATCAAAGATTTCTTCCATGTAGTATTTTGACTTCTTCAATTTATTGGACTTCAGGATTTCTAGCTTATGGACTAACTTTTGTAAAATGTTAAAGTTCTCAGTTTGGTTTGTAAACTAGGGGGATTCCTTTTTATTTATGAATGAACCAATCTTTGTTCATCTATAGCTGATTTGTTCTGTTTGTTTTTCGTAGGTTTCAGAGTGATGAAAGGCAGCAGTGTGCCGGAGAGATGAAGGTGTCCAGCAGAGATCACTAGCTGATTGTAAGGACTAATGAAGAGCACTGACCTACAGTAACTCTCCTCATCATTTACCGGAGTATTTGTTGATTCTTAAAAGTTTGGTGTTTTGCATTTATTTAGATTGCTGCATTCCCCGTCCCTTCTTGTTTTTGTATTTAATATTCTCAAATGCTGTTTGTGAATTTGCATCATTTATTACATAACTGAAAAGCTTGATTGTTTGGAGCAGAGCACACATTTACAGTATATACAGTATCGTGGTAGCAAGTGTATCCTCTTTATCATAATCATCAGTCATATAATACATATGTTATTATAGGGTTTGACAGTCATACACACACAGTATATATACAGGTAATTGGACATATGCGATAAAAATAAAAATAATAACACTCATTTGTATTTGTGATCCTTTGTGAAATATTAACATTACGTCACATTTAAATGAATGTTGGAGTGTTCAAGGAAGTATTTCAGTCAAGTGTGTAGCAATTTAAGCCCTCAGTCTCAATTTGAACTTCTTATTATACGCTTTATAACAGAGTCTTAATCAAAAAGCCTGCAGATGCTACAAAATCATGTACCCTTAAAGTTTACATAAATATGTCTTGAAATATCTGCTGAAATGAAAGTAGACTTTCATGAGTGCATTAAATGCTGAAATGCTCAATAAAAGAGGTGAGCTTTATCCCCCGTTTTCATTGCTTTCAGTCCTGAGCTGGTGAAGGAGGATATTTGAGGATTTAAATCACATTTGTGGTGAAGAGGATGATGAGGACAACGATGATCAGCACAATCACACCGATTATAATCATCATTTTAATGTTTTTCCACCAGTATTTCCTGGCAACACGTGTGGAAGTTCTTTGGAACGAGTCAGCCTGAAAGAAACAAAAAGGATGCCCTTATAAAACACCAGTGATGGAAGACCTACCCACATCCTTTTACTTAAAGGGGAACTCTACCGATTGCACAAATCTAGGTCTGTTTAAATGTGGCAGAGAGTAATAATGCATATTTAAAAACAATGTATAGTGTCTTTTGTAGGCCCAGATGGAGCTGCAGGGAGTCGGATAAATATTGAAAACAACTAACCATTAGCTCCTACTAGAATATAACACCTGAACCCAGACCTAGCTTTTTGAGATTAAGTTGCATTGTGGATGATAAAGGTGTGAAATGAGACATGAAAAAAAGACTTGAACTCAAGTTTTGCACAAATCTGAAAATGCAACAGGACAGCTGTGGTAAATTGGTGGAGTACTCTTTAAGAAGAAGTGCCACAACTAAAATGTAATAGTGTTTATTTACAATCAAAAGTCATGCACTAATAAATAAAAGAACAGAAGAAGTAACAATGTTTTAATTTGGGAATTTTAGAGGGGAAATGGCTGATTAACTCAATGCCCCCAAAAGTAGACAGATTTTTTTTCCCACAGCATTTGGTTGGTAGCCACTGTGTTTAATAAAAAATGTTTTTTTCAGGTTAAATCTTAATATGAAAAGTAATGTAATAAGGCTACAAGTTACATACATCTTAAATATTGCAAGTGAAAAGTTCAATTTGACCTCTGATAAAGGGATATCATATCTTCTCTATAGGATTATTGTGGCCAAAATAATTCTTTGTACAAAATCACGATAACTTAACAAAATGTAGAGTAAAAAAAGTCATCTTTAACTTTGCTTTTTGTGTGTTTTGTCTCAGTAAATCACTTACAAGTTATTTGTGTGGGGCATTGAGGGAGAGAGACACAAAATTAAAAAAACAGAAAGGTTTTAAGCGGCACTGGATTATTTACATAATATTATCATATGTGTATTATTTATATGAGCAATATTTCCTGTTTTATATCACGGATATGATAAATACCGGTATATAGTGACACTTTTACTCTGGTGTGTAATGGAGAAGGAATATAATGTAGAGGGGAAGTAACCCTTTGAAATGTATATGAAAAATAATCCTTAACATCAGGGTGGAAACAAACACTACCATCTCGACTAGATACTTACAGACGCCTGCAGGTCGTCAGTCTTGCCGATCAGATCGTCTAATCTGTCCCCTCTCTCCAGCACTTTGCTGATGTTGTCTTTCAGAATAACCTTAACCTCGTTCACCTGACTCTGAACCTGGTCCATTTTAGCAACCGAGCCACTGGCCGGGGGCTGAGAGCGTTCGTCAGCCTGGGGAAAAAGAGGGGAAATTATTCTCTTCTTAGTCAAAATCTCCCAAAAAAGTTCCCCTATACAACAAGCCAAACTAAAAGCCAAACATAGGGGCAAGAACCTATGTAGTAGGTCTGGTTGACGTGAAAAAAAAAGGGTTGACCATTGATGCTTTCACAATATATTCACACTGGGAATGTTGATGGATAAGGATCAGTAATGTGGATTTATTGACTCAGTGATAAAAGAAAATGGTAGAAACGCTATAACAGTTTGATACATTTAAAAAATAACGCCGGGAAAAGACATCACTTAACGACAAATCTAAGACGATATCTACTCTCCTATCAGGTTATCGATACAATTTCAATTTATGGCCCAGTTCTGTAGACACATTTTTAAATGACCAAACCTCACTTCCTGAGTTAACAGGTGAGAGTGCCATCAGGTGTTACAGAGGCCTGTGTGACTGTCACAAGAAAACCTTCAACACATTTTTTATAAAGCAAACCTGTTTAACAAATGTTGTAACTTGGACAGACAGATAGATACTTTTAATTGATATGAAGACGAAAAACAACTAGTGATCTATTCAAAACATAAACAATATTTAACTAAACTAAGGTCATCGTATAAAAAAGAAGAACTTACCATAGCAGCCTCCTGCTTCAGTCCCAACAAATAAAACAGTCTCTACACAAAAAGTAAAAGCCTCCACAAAGTCCTGTTATCCAGTCCTGCCAGTATAATAAACAAACGCCGATATGTGTTGCTCTTGTGAATCACACAGTCAGAGCTGAACAAATGTCTGCTGAAGGTTGAACCTCTCGCCTGTAACTCATTAACTACCTGTCGCCTCAATCAGAGTCTCATTGGTTTACCAGAAGCCAGTCAACGTCGCCATGCACCAGTCATTATCACATCCTGAACATGCAGCACTTTCATTTCCAGCTTTTCATGAACTCCACTACTGCTCTTTCAGGAACAACTTTTGACTATTTGAGACAGTTAAACCACACATTTTAAGTCATATATTCCTGGTTTTATGTGTTTACTTACCATGAGTTGTCAGAGCTGGTGTTGAGCTGTGTGTCTGGGCAAAGTGCTTTCAGCAGAGAGATATTTGCAAGGCAATAAAGGGGTGAGGTCACTGTTGCTTCACTTCCTCATCCTGTGCAGCTTGTTGTTTCAGCTACCAGGGAAAGTGTATGTATGTGAATTTGCCTACTTGGTGCTGTTTTGGAGCACAAGTTTAAACTATTTCTGGTACTCTTTTAACAGTGCCTCCACTTTTTAATCAGTTTGCAAGATATATTCAAGAACAATAACTCATAAAAGAAGAAGTCTGTGTTTTAAAATCTTTGGTACTCAATCTCACAGTGATGGGAAAAGTACTAAGATCATTAACTCAGGAAACATAGCAACACTATTCTGTTAAAATACTCCATTACAATTGATTAGTATCACTGATGCTTTGATATGTAGCTTTCCAGTGTTAGTTGAGGTTGAGCTCATTTGCATTCCATTAAAATTGCATACTGTTGGGTAGTTTATTTGTTAACGATGTATACCATAATGATCCTAATGTGTTTTGTGTCCGAAAGTCACATCTATTATGATATTGAGCAGGTCAAGAAATGCCTTGATAGGACTTTGTTAGTACTGTGGATGTACTTCCCTGATAAAGAGGATCTGGACATGAGTCATACAAACTGAACATTGGGAGTATGCTGCACTTTGGCTCAATACTAATACTCAAGGAACAGTGTAGGCATATGTTCGCTTGAAGTCAAATAAAAAGACATACATTAGTCTTAAATGTACTATAACCTTAAATAATCCAATTTATTTGGAGAAGCTGTGCAGTATGTCAGCAGAAAATACATTACATCATGCTTGCTGCACCTTTCATAAGTAATCAAAGTTTTCATGGACTTTGGACAGTTGAAGATATAAGTGAAAAGAAAAGGCACAATACAAATACAGGGGATAGACACAACAACACAGTCACATGTACACTGTTATGCATTTCATTATAACAGACCTGCATTCATCATACTTCTAAAAGGTTATGAAGACTTTTGTTTTAGCTAGCGTAAAGAAGTCTTTATTCTGTGTTAATAATAACAGAAACACATCATGTTGGTGGTGCTTTTGTCTATCTGGATCAGACACATAAAATAGCTGAGACATTTTTCAATATGGTGCAAATGCAATAAATGATGTGGTAAGTTTTACAGGCAAACTCTTAATTTGTTTCATAGGTCAGTTAACCACATCCATCAAAGAAAAGTAAATGGACATTATAAAATGTGAAATAAAAATCCTGCCAAAATAAAAATAATAATATAGCAGGCAAGAATCATCTGGAAATGTTACATAAATTCAGTTTAAGGAAGTTTTTTATTTTATTTTCCATGTTTGTGTTAAAATATCTATTAACATGATTCTGCAACTGACCATACTTCATAATAGTTATTTTACTTTTGAAAATAGAAAAGTATTTTTACACTGTTGTACTACATGTTTTACTTATATAAAATATCTAAGTACTTCCTTTTCTACTGACGTTGCCAGATTAAGGATGAATTGAGGTAAACTGTTTTACAATATATTTATTCTATTGATCTTAATTCATTATTATATATGTAATAAATTAAATTGGTGCACATATTTTATTGTATAATATTTACTTTTATATATATATAATCAATTTTGCTGTTTGTTTCTTTATTGACAAATCATTTAAGTGTAAAAACATTTCATGACTATTTTGAAAATTGAAAGAAAAAAATCGATGTTTTAAACAATATATACATGTATTATAAATACAGTAAGTGTAAAATAGTTAAATATATTTTAAATGATGAGGGGAAAATATGTTCACTTGACCTGTTGCGCTATCTTGAGGCTGCCCGAGCTGCTGCCTGAAGGATTTACACTTGTAAACAGTCCGCCTCAAACTCACACAACCGTTATCAGGAAGCCAGAAAGGAGGGATTAAATGTTAGTATTAAAACCTGTCGCTTATTTTTAATTTTTAACCGTGTACGGTTTACATGTACATGTATTGGACCACAGTTAGTGACCATTGCCTCGGGTGTTTGTTTTTTTAAATCCGCCTGTCCTAAATCGACTTTACTACCGTCCAATGTCTTTATTAGGTTAACATTCAGAGTTAATCATTGATTTTCATAGCAATAGTCGGCGGACGTCAGAAGACAATTTCAACTTAAGAGCTCGGGTGCCGTTGATTCCGTTAAATTCAACTTTTCAAACACCACCACCGACCGACCGACGAGCTGAAGATGAACCCGAGAGGAGCAGTCTCCAGCGGGAAGACTTTCCTCTTCACCTCTGAGTCTGTGGGAGAGGGACACTCAGGTAACGTAGACAGCATTTACTGTATACATGTGTTTTGAGGAAAACCTGTGTGTACTTTGTATACAGTCTATGGATGCAGTACACTACACAATATGGACATGTTCATTATTAAATCTCACTGGTGAAAGAACTACATCCAGTGGTGGAAGAAGTAATCACATGGATTATTATGAATAAAACAACTTGACAGTATATAATCAAGTTAAAATTGGTTATAGTTTTGCCACCTGCAACATTAAAGTGATGACCACATTAATGCATCAATAATTATTACAGTTATATCATTTAGCATATATATTCTGAAATGGGCCATTCTGCATTCTTAATTAAAGTTTTGAAAGCAGCCTTTTTCATGTCATTTAGGAATGGGATTTTTACAAACTTAATTCTTACTATAATAGGCTGGTGTGCAACCTTCAGTCGCTGATAACTTCAGTAGTAAAACAGTATTATTTGATTAAATGTGTGTTTAAGGCATCTGTCCTGGTTCTTTTCTTTACATCTCTGTCTTTGTTTTCACAGATAAAATGTGTGATCAGATCAGTGATGCTGTGCTCGATGCATACCTGAGTCAAGACCCAGACTCTAAAGTGGCTTGTGGTGAGTTTTATGTCTAATAATATTGATATTTATCATATTACTCTCTATTAGTCAGGTTTTCTCACAGATGAAATCCAACTGGATCATTAACACTTTGTCTTGATGCACCCAACCCCTAATTCCTAAAGGTGCTTCAGACTTGTTTGTGAAAAAAGTAAATAATTGAAATAAACTGTGATTATTCATTGCATTCATTAAAACAGTTTGTTTAACATCAGTGTTTCTGAACAGGGATAAATATACCTCCAAGGCTACGTTCGAGTACTGTCAGATTAAAAAATAAATAAAACAAAAAGTGAATATGATAGACTAAATCCGATAAATAAATCTGGACATTTTCTATTAAATTGTCCTTTTTCTCAATGCAATTTTTAACTGCTGTAACAGTCAGAATGTTATTACATTCATGGTGTGGTTGGTTCATTGTAGACCGGAAGCCAGTTTGAGGTTATATTAGACTAGAATACATTTACTTTGATTAACAGATTGGAAAATTGTTTTGTTCTGCTGGTGAATGACAGACAAAGATCAAGAACATAGATTTGTGGTTGAAACGTCAATAGAGCAAAAAAGCAATAAAATGTTGAAACACTTATCTACATGATACACAAAGTGATTCATGTTTTGTTGCAGAATGTGTGGCAAAGACTGGCATGATTTTACTGGTTGGAGAAGTGACATCCAAGGCCATCGTGGATCTCAAGGCAGTGGTCCGAAATACCGTGAAGAAGATTGGCTATGATGACTCTTCAAAAGGTGGGTTTCTTATTTTACTACTTAAATGTTGTGCAGAATGTTCTCAGGGAATTTAAGTGAATGACTCCCAACTGTGATGTGCAGGTTTTGACTATAAGACGTGCAATGTGCTGTTGGCCCTGGAGCCGCAGTGTGCAGAGATATCAGACTGTGTGTTTGGAGGCAGAGATCAGGAGGACATCGGCGCCGGGGACCAGGTTGAGTATTTTACCTTTTAATCCTTAACTTTATCAAAACTACCAAATGGATTTAGTTTTATGTTATTAAATGGTTGTAAAAAGTCACGAAGGTAAAGGAACCAGTACTGCATTTGAAATTGGCTTCTTCATTTCTATATATCCTTACATTACAATTAACCTGAGTTCACACAGCGATTATGTGGCTTTAGCAACTGCCTAGTCAGTCTCCATAAGACAAAAAAAATGTAATTCTCAAAGAACTTGCAAAGATTGAAATAATTTACCTAACTGTGCTTCCAGCCAAAACATGTTTTGAATCTCCTGTGCTCTTTCAAGGTATTTAAATTAGGCAATATTCATACTTTGTTGGTGCTGAAGTGCCAGAATTTAATGCAACAGAGCCTAATTTAAAACTGTCCCAATTTACAAAGATCAGCAACTGTTGCCACATTTAGTTACAGGGCAATTAGTAACAACTGAAGAGAGTTGGTTGTAACAGAAGTGCTTTGATTAGGGGTGTTGTGCCCAGACATGTCAGTGATCATAGCAACAGAGATAAAAGCCAGAGGAAGCATAGTCATGCCGTGCTTAAATAACATTATTTTTGAGATGCAGTGATGACAAAAAACAAAATGCTGAAAATACTAAACTATATTTGGGCCCTTAGTCTTTGGAAACAGAAACATCTTCTGCTCTGATAAGAAAGTATTGTACAAATTAATATTTCAACCTCATGTTGGAGTTTTACCTGAGTTAAAGGTGCGATAGAATGGAAAACTGTGTTTACCTTGGCATAGTTGAATAAGGAGAGTTCGGTACATTGAGCTGACATATCGTGAACCTCAAACACCATTGTTTCCTCCTTCACCTGCAAATCATGAATATGTGTATCACAGCGGTAAAACGGGCAAATTACAACAATCCCTGACTGTTACGTAAAACACGGTAGTCCAGGCCCTCCGATAGTGGCTCAAACATGTAAGGTTGGATGCCAATAGCCTCCATGGTTCATTTCTCACAGTTTCGCAAACTTCACTTTCTTCTTGGGACTCTGAGGCAGCCATGGATTGCGCCTTGTAAACCAGCCAATCAGAGCAGAGCTCATAATTATTTAAATGAGCCCCTTATAAGGCAATTCAGCATGTTTCATTCTAGGACCAAATCATAGGATGTAAATGCGCCTGTAAAACCGCCTCGGGACATATTTTGGATCAACCAAAGTTATATACCTTATTTGTAGTCATCAGAGAACAATCAAAATACCAGATAGATGCTTTCTATGGCACCTTTTAATATAAATTACATCATGGGGATAGTAAAAGTCTGAATGAAAATGTATGACTATTTTTATAATAGTAGCTGCAATATTTCCATCTGGAGCAAAGTGAGATTAGTGTAGCTGATTAAAAATATTAGTCATTTACAAGATAACAAAGGGCTCTCATTTAAACTGTATTTACTCCAGCTTAAAGATTACATTTTTAAACTTTTACCATAACTGCTCTGACTGGGTTTCCATATCTATCGATCTGCCTGTCTCCTCAGGGTTTGATGTTTGGCTACGCCACAGATGAAACGGAGGAGTGCATGCCGTTAACCATCCTTCTGGCCCACAAACTCAACTACAGGATAAAGGAGCTGTCACGCAACGGAGATTGTCCCTGGATTCAACCAGACTCCAAATCACAAGTGAGGCATCTTAAAGGCTGAGCTGAGGGGCAATAAAGAAGTAAAGTATCAGGCTGCTGGGTGTGAGGCAGCAGGGAAAGGACACATTAAGACAATCCATGTCCCGGCTCAGGTAGCTGGAAAGACAGGCACAAAGGAACAATGACAATCTGACGAGGAGTAGCTGGAGATGGGTTGGTATTTATACGGTGAGAATTGGGGAATAAGGAACAGTTGAGCAGGTGGATGTAGGAATTAGGGGTAAGGAGGTGGTGGAATAGTCATTTTTGCCTAGGAAGGTTAATAACCTGAAATATCAGTGTATTGTCCTCTGCTAACTCTTTATGAAAGATATTTTGTTAACCTCATGATATTTTCATTTGAGATCAAGGATACTTTTTCAGCAAAGGCTGGGTTGTTATTTTGGTCTATTCGACTGTTGTTTTGATATTGTGGCATAATGAGTTTGCTGAATTGTTTTGCCCTTGTTGCTGCAGGTCACAGTGGAGTATAGAGACAATATGGGAGCCATGGAGCCTCTGCGTGTTCACACTGTGGTCATCTCTGTACAACACAGCCCAGACATCAGCCTGGAGGATATCAGATGCAATCTGATGGAGAAGGTGGTCAAGGTCATCATTCCTGCCAGGTACCTGGATGACAAGACCATCTACCATCTACTGCCAAGTGGGAAATTTCTGAAAGGTGGCCCACAGGTGAGTGAGGACTAAAGCGCAGATGGAAATGTATTTGCAGGAATGCAGAAGCTGATGTTTTTGTATACTCAGAGCGATGCAGGACTGACAGGACGTAAAATCATAGTGGACACGTATGGAGGCTGGGGTGGGCATGGAGGAGGGGCTTTCTCCGGAAAAGACTACTCCAAAGTGGATCGGTCCGGAGCTTATGCGGCTCGCTGGGTGGCCAAGTCTTTGGTCAAAGCAGGACTCTGCAGGAGAGTCCTCGTTCAGGTGAGGAAGTTCAAAGAAATGCACTTATTAATACCCTACTGTGATGAGTAGTGGGAACTAGTATTTCTGTATTTTCCCCATGTAATCCGTGGTGACCCTATACTAACTTTACAAACAGGTCATTATTTAGTGTCTAGTGTGCGATGATTCTTGACAACCTTGCATGGTTGTTGTTCAATATCTGATCAATGATTACTGACATTGTCTGTTTTTCCCTTTAGATCTCCTATGCGATCGGTGTGAGCCACCCGCTTTCCATCACAGTGTTTCACTACGGCTCATCGAACAAGGACGAAGACGAGCTGCTGCAAATAGTTCAGAAGAACTTTGACCTGAGGCCTGGCGTCATTGTGAAGTATGTTTTGTTTATCTCACAGCTAAAACATCATATTTCTAGTGTTTTTTGATCAATTTTAACAGTTTAATATTTACTTCATTAACAGAGAGCTGGGTTTGAAGCGGCCAATTTACCAGGCCACCGCCTGCTACGGTCACTTTGGCAGAGAGGATTTCCCCTGGGAAAAACCAAAGCCTCTGGTGTTTTGAGTTTTACTCATCTTTCAGTTATTTCTTAACAATTATTTGTTAAACAATCAAGGGTCAACAAATCAATATTTTTAAATATGACTGAAGGCATATATTACTTTTTTCCGACCTTAAATCATAAAGGTCAGTGCCGAAAATGTATTTTGATCTGACTTTTGTAAAAAAATATCTTGTTTAAAAAAGAAAAAAAAATGGAATAAGTTGGATTTTCTTTTTTAAATTGTGTAACAATTGTCAGGTACAATTTTGATCATTTGTAATAAATAATGTTTGGTGATAAAAACAACTATGCAGAAGACTTCCTCGAGTACTTAACTTCACTTTAATGCCACTAAGTAGCTCACAGTGAACAGTGCTGGAATAAGTAAAAAAAACTATTACTTTGGTTAAAAAAAATGAGTACTACAGGCAGTATATAAAAACGTCTTTAAAGTCCTGCATTCAAATGTTGACTTGAAATGTACAAAAGTATAAGCATCAGGACCAAAAGTCTCATCTTATTTTAGCCTTTTGATAATACATTATAATGAATGTATGTCTACTTCTTTTGTTTTTGTAGAAGTATGCAAAGTAGCTTTAGTTATGACATACATGTAGATGAGTAAAAAGTATATTTACCTAAAGGGCAGTGAAAAATATGCTTGTGTAAAGTATTTGATTAAATGTACTGAGATACTTTTAACCGATGAATATAAATCTAGATCCATGCATGACATAAGTTTTTCTGTCTTTAACTCATATTGATTATTATGGTCAGTGTGAAGTTTGGGAAAAGAACAAGACGCATGCGCAAAGGCAGAACCACAAACTGCAATCTGATTGGCCGTTGCCAAATACTGTTATTCTTATGGGTAAAGGTACTGTGCTATTTCATTGTGAACATTGAATTATTCTTTTATATAACATACTTAAGAGTCTGCTGTTGGAAGAAAACACTTAATTAAATCCAACCAATGGGTATGTTAAAAACCATACCTCTGTAAAAAACAAAAAAAACATGTGGTGGTCCTCCAGGAACAAAGTGGCTAGCTAAGTCACCGGCTAGCTTGCCGTTTTTTGTTTCCTATCTGCGCTATAATTTGGACGGTATTTTAACGGCTCAAACTGTTCCAGGATATCAACCGTCTTTCTCAGAAGACTACCAAACATTAGGCAGTAGGTCGACAACGTTGTAAAAACATAGCTAACGTTAGCCTGACAGCACATACTAACTAACAAAGCACACATACTGCTTTAGCGTCAGGCATCCTTGAATGCTTTTAATAAGTAGCACAAAAACGCTGTGGTTAAGTTATTTTTAGTTTGGATATCTGATAGAAATGTACTCCGGATTTTAGCAGCGCCAGTTTTACAGATTTCGTGCAGTCAGGGGACTGAGGCTTAGCTTTCATTGGAGCTCTCGCTGTGGAAGACTGGGTTTAATTTGGGGTTGTAGTGAATGTAGTATACATAATTCACCTCCTTCTTAAGTGTGGTTCTACACACTGTTGTTTCATGCCTGTAAGTATGACCGTTGGTTTATGCTTGAAAGTACGACTGTAAAAAGGGATCGTGGTCCCTTTAATTAATCTGTGTTTACGATGACGTGGAGCCCCATGCTTGTTGGTTTACAGCATCAACGGTGATTTCACGCAACGCGAACTGCGCTTCAGTCTGGGCAAACCATGCTGACGCAGATGATTCCCAGAATTCGGGGAGTTTGAGGGTAACAGCGTTCACCGTCATTTTCGTGTCGTGTCGTGTTGTGTCTCTGGATACGTCCAGCAAACAAACGTCGGGGTCACCAGTGTGGAGATCGTATTGAAACGCAGGAGACGTTCATTACAGTTGAGCACACGAATGCGTGTCTCGTTTAATCACACAGTAAAAGTTATAACAAAACAAGATGGCGCTGTCCTGTAACACCACAATCACTGATTGTTGGAGACTGGCTGAAGAGGCTGATACATTTCTCCTGGCGAGTCAAGGGCACTGTGTCATGGCGGCGCTCTTTCCCGCGCACGTCGTTCCTGTGCCACAGGACGATTCCGCACTCATTGCTGCAACATCTTCTCGTCGGCAGCAGTTTTCAGGCCGGCAGCAGTCTACAGGTCGGCAGCAGTTTTCAGGCCCCCAGCAGTCTACAGGTCGGCAGCAGTTTTCAGGCCCCCAGCAGTCTTCAGGTATGTGTTTTTACCATGAGAAGTTTGGACCGAAGGCTCTTAAATGCCGTCCTCCATGCAGTTTCGGCGGGTCGGGAAACGCCAGGGCCGGCGCTCAGTAGTGGCCATGAGCGTTGGCCGCATAGGCAGGCTGCTTTTCATCCGTGACAGCATCTCCGGACGACGTTTCCTGTGCGACACGGGAGCACAGAGGAGCGTCCTGCCTGCATCCCGTTTGGACATTGCTACCGACAGCCATGGCCCCCCTATGGAAGCTGCTAATGGGACCCCCATCCGCACATATGGAAAGAGGTATGTTGAGTTGTGTTTCGGAGGGCATCGGTTTGGCTGGGATTTTGTTACAGCCAACATTGCTTTTCCCCTCCTTGGTGCCGATTTTTTGTGTGCACACGGACTGTTAGTGGATGTCAAGAACCGCCGTTTGATTGACGCTGTCACGTTTTGTTCATATACGTGCACGCTCAGCGGGGCTGACTCCATACAACTGTCTAGTATGCTCTCATCCTCAGATGACTTCCAACGTCTACCGGCTGGTTTCCCGGCCCTCACTCAGCCCACTTTCTCGGTGTCTGCCGTGAAGCATGGTGTGGAGCACCATCTCGCCACTACTGGTCCACCCGTTTACGCCCGTGCTCGGCGCCTCGAACCGACCAAGCTTGCGGTTGCAAAGGCTGAGTTTGCTAACATTGAGCGCCTGGGCATAGTCCGCCGATCCGACAGCCCGTGGGCGTCACCCCTCCACATCGTCCCCAAACCCGGTGGCGGCTGGCGCCCGTGTGGTGACTACCGGCGGCTTAATGAGGCAACGACACCTGACCGATACCCAGTCCCGAACATACAGGATTTTTCATCACACCTGGCTGGTATGGTGATTTTTTCCAAGGTTGACCTCGTCCGGGGTTATCATCAGGTGCCGGTACACTCACTGGACATTCCCAAAACAGCAGTTATCACGCCATTTGGCCTGTTTGAGTTTTTGAGAATGCCGTTCGGCCTTAAAAATGCTGCTCAATCTTTTCAACGCCTCATGGACTCTGTCCTACGAGACCTGCCTTTTCTTTTTGTGTACTTGGACGACATCCTGGTAGCAAGCACGTCCAAAGCTCAGCATCTGGCGCACCTCAGAACACTTTTTGAGCGCCTCAGCCAACATGGGCTAATTGTTAACGCCGCCAAGTGCCAATTCGGTCTCTCCACCATCGATTTCCTGGGACACAGAGTCACCAAGGATGGTGCAGTCCCTCTCCCATCAAAGGTGGAGGCGGTGACATAGTTTCCACGCCCGCTCACTGTCAAGGCCCTTCAGGAGTTCCTGGGCATGGTGAATTTTTACCACCGGTTCATTCCTCGAGCCGCCCAGTTCATGCGGCCCTTGCACGAGGTTTTGAAAGGTAAGCCCAAGCACGGTGTAGACTGGACTGAAAGCAGGGTCAAAGCTTTTGCCGACACAAAGACAGCCCTGGCGAACGCCGCCATGCTGGCACATCCTTCTCCCTCAGCCTCCATCGCCATCACCTCGGACGCCTCAGACTACGCTGTCGGTGCCGTCTACGAGCAGTGGGTAGGCGGGGCCTGGCAGCCGCTTGCTTTCTTCAGCCGTCAGTTGCGCCCCAGTGAACGGAAGTACAGCACCTTCGACCGGGAGCTGCTTGGCCTCTACCTCGCCATCAGACACTTTCGTTCCCTGCTGGAAGGGCGACACTTCACCGCTTTTGTCGACCACAAGCCGCTGACTTTCGCCATGGCCAAGGTGGCTGAGCCGTGGTCCGCCCGCCAGCAACGTAATCTGTGCTACATTTCTGAGTTCACCACGGATTTACAGCACGTTGCAGGTAAGGACAACCAGGTGGCTGTCACGGGCTGTGGCAGGGGCAGTCTATCTTGGTTTGGATTACAGCCGAATGGCAGCGGACCAGACCACAGACCCAGACGTGCAACACCTTAAGAGCTCAACTACTGGGCTGATAATGGAGGATGTGGTTTTTGGCGATACCAGCACCACGCTCCTGTGTGACGTCTCCACAGGCTCCCCTCGGCCAATCATTCCCATGGCTTGGCGACGACAAGTTTTTGATGCCGTCCATGGTCTCTCCCACCCTGGTTCTAAAGCGTCACAGAGGCTGGTTGCGGCAAAATTTGTTTGGCACGGCCTCAAGAAGGACGTTCGGGACTGGGCTAACACCTGTGTTGAGTGCCAACGGGCCAAAGTACACCGCCACACTAAAGCCCCGTTAGAGTTGTTCCCAGTGCCAGAGAGACGGTTTGACCATGTTAACATTGATCTGGTCGGCCCTCTGCCCTCCTCTCAGGGTTTCACCTACCTGTTGACCATGGTTGACAGGACCACCCGTTGGCCTGAGGCTGTGCCACTGACATCGCTGGCATCTGTTGAGATGACACGTGCATTTATCGGCACCTGGGTTGCCCGTTTCGGCACTCCATCAGACATATCCTCTGACCGGGGCGCGCAGTTTACGTCTGAGCTGTGGAACGCTGTTGCCCAGAGCCTAGGAGTGAAACTCTACCGCACTACTGCATATCACCCGCAGGCGAACGGACTCTGTGAGCGATTTCATAGGTCGATGAAGGCTGCTCTTCGTGCCAGCCTCAAAGACTGCAACTGGGTCGACAAGCTCCCGTGGGTAATGCTGGGCATCAGAACTGCACCAAAGGAGGACCTACAGTCCTCATCCGCAGAGCTTGTTTATGGCCAGCCGCTGCGGGTTCCAGGGGATTTTGTCCCTAGCACCACTGCCCCTTGGTCTGCAACTCTCCAGCGAGCCACGCTACTGGACAATGCAAGGCTTTTCGCTCCTATCCCTACTTCCCGTCACGGCCTCCTTCAGTCGCACATCCCCGCTGGGCTTCAGACGGCTGATTATGTTTTCATTCGCCACGATGCCCACAGGGGACCGCTACGCCCGCCCTAAGAAGGTCCATTCCGTGTGTTGGAGACAGGGGATAAACATTTTGTGGTGGACATGGGTGGCAAACCGGAGCGACTCTCTGTTGACCGCCTCAAACCCGCTCATTTGGATGTGGCTAGGCCCATTGAATTGGCCCATTCCCCAAGACGCGGGCGACCTCCAGGTCTGCCCCCACCCCCTGCTCCCCTCCCTCCCAAAACCCCCACACTGCATGCCCCACACCTGTGTCATGGTGAGACACCTGCCGCAGTAGTGCCTCCTCTGCCTCCTGTACGGCACAGCCGTTGTGGCCGTTTAATACGACCACCTCACCGATGACTGTTTTTTTGTTTTTCTTCTTATATGGTGAATTCTGGGGGGACGTGTGTAGTGAATGTTATATACAGTGGGGCAAAAAAGTATTTAGTCAGCCACCAATTGTGCAAGTTCTCCCATTTAAAAAGATGAGAGAGGCCTGTAATTTTTATCATAGGTATACCTCAACTATGAGAGACAAAATGAGAAAAAAAAATCCAGGAAATCACATTGTAGGATTTTTAAAGAATTTATTGGCAAATTCCTCGGTAAAATAAGTATTTGGTCACCTACAAACAAGCAAGATTTCTGGCTCTCACAGACCTGTAACTTCTTCTTTAAGAGGCTCCTCTGTCCTCCACTCGTTACCTGTATTAATGGCACCTTTTTGAACTCGTTATCAGTATAAAAGACACCTGTCCACAACCTCAAACAGTCATACTCCAAACTCCACTATGGCCAAGACCAAAGAGCTGTCAAAGGAGACCAGAGACAAAATTGTAGACCTGCACCAGGCTGGGAAAACTGAATCTGCAATAGGTAAGCAGCTTGGTGTGAAGAAATCAACTGTGGGAGCAATTATTAGAAAATGGAAGACATACAAGACCACTGCTAATCTCCCTCGATCTGGGGCTCCACGCAAGATCTCACCCCGTGGGGTCAAAATGATCACAAGAACGGTGAGCAAAAATCCCAGAACCACACGGGGGGACCTAGTGAATGACCTGCAGAGAGCTGGGACCAAAGTAACAGAGGCTACCATCAGTAACACACTACGCCGCCAGGGACTTAAATCATGCAGTTCCAGACGTGTCCCCCTGCTTAAGCCAGTACATGTCCATGCCCGTCTGAAGTTTGCTGGAGGGCATTTGGATGATCCAGAAGAGGATTGGGAGAATGTCATATGGTCAGATGAAACCAAAATAGAACTTTTTGGTAAAAACTCAACTCGTCGTGTTTGGAGGAGAAAGAATGCAGAGTTGCATCCAAAGAACACCATACCTACTGTGAAGCATGGGGGTGGAAACATCATGCTTTGGGGCTGTTTTTCTGCAAAGGGACCAGGACGACTGATCCGTGTAAAGGAAAGAATGAATGGGGCCATGTATCGTGAGATTTTGAGTGAAAACCTCCTTCCATCAGCAAGGGCACTGAAGATGAAGCGTGGCTGGGTCTTTCAGCATGACAATGATCCCAAACACACCGCCAGGGCAACGAAGGAGTGGCTTCGTAAGAAGCATTTCAAGGTCCTGGAGTGGCCTTGCCAGTCTCCAGATCTCAACCGCATAGAAAATCTTTGGAGGGAGTTGAAAGTCTGTGTTGCCCAGCGACAGCCCCAAAACATCACTGCTTTAGAGGAGATCTGCATGGAGGAATGGGCCAAAATACCAGCAACAGTGTGTGAAAACCTTGTGAAGACTTACAGAAAACGTTTGACCTCTGTCATTGCCAACAAAGGGTATATAACAAAGTATTGAGATGAACTTTTGTTATTGACCAAATGCTTATTTTCCACAATCATTTGAAAATAAATTCTTTAAAAATCCTACAATGTGATTTTCTGGATTTTTTTTTCTCATTCTGTCTCTCATAGTTAAGGTATACCTATGATCAAAATGACAGGCCTCTCTCATCTTTTTAAATGGGAGAACTTGCACAATTGGTGGCTGACTAAATCCTTTTTTGCCCCACTGTACATAATCCACCTCCTTCTTAAGGTGTGGTTCTACACACTGTTGTTTCATGCCTGTAAGTATGACCGTTGGTTTATGCTTGAAAGTACGACTGTAAAAAGGGATCGTGGTCCCTTTAATTAATCTGTGTTTACGATGACGTGGAGCCCCATGCTTGTTGGTTTACAGGACAGCGCCATCTTGTTTTGTTATAACTTTGACTGTGTGATTAAACGAGACACGCATTCGTGTGCTCAACTGTAATGAACGTCTCCTGCGTTTCAGGAAACAAATCCATTGGTACTTTCAGTATCTTTTATTTCTCTTTTTTTCACATTAGTTTTTTATATTATAAATGATCCATTTTTATAACTTGTATAATTAGGTTATAACAAATGTGTATTTTTAAAAAATACTTCCATTGCGGGAAACCAAATGTCTCCATATCAATGCAGCATTGCATTACTATAGTTGGCACATTGAATTGCCTTGTGTTGAAAAGGTGCCTTGCAAGTAAGAGACATCTCTTTTTATTGGATTTTAGTCCACATTCAATTTTGTATGAAAAGGCATTGTAGTAGTTCACTGGACCTAATGACTATAGGCCAATATTCTTAATTGAAGTTAGTTGAATAAAGATGCAATTCTTTCCCTCTGGTCAGCTGTAGTTGTTGAATATAAGCATGCCTTTTGGATATGAAGATGTTAATCTAATGCATCCTGTTTCATCTCTTCAATTCACCATTTGTGTCATGCTGAGAGGGTTTTTCCTACTGCCTAAGTAAACAGTCAGCTTATGTTAGCCAAACCATTATTTTACTTTTGACCAGTATTCAATTGGCGTTTTTTTTTAAGCTTGTTTATGTCCAGCTCTGAAATCCAAGCTGTCCCCTAAGAAAAGGCTTATTGGTCTGTCTGAATGAGGGATTAAACACTAAGGAAAATAAAGTAACCCAATATCACAATCAACCAGACCTAATGTGACGTTCTCATGCGAGAAGTCTCATGCTCTGTTCAGAAGAGAAAAGAGAGAGGAAGAGGGGCTTGTGAGGAAAGGGGGAGATGACCCGAGTGCTGGAGGTAGTGACTGTACACAAAAATGACTGCTCTGGAAGTTAATAAAGCTAAGCAAGCCTGGAATAGAAGTACATCAAATAATTATTATTTGGATATTACCTACATATTTGTCTATATATTAAAATCAGATTTAAAAATGATTTGTAGGCTTGCCTGAGAGTTTTAAGGATACCTGCATAAACTATACTGATGCCTTTACCATTCCCCCCCCATATTTCCTGTGTATACAGTTAATGTCATTTTCCACAGCAGAATGCTACTCTGGCTCCATCATGTGGCTATGAATTTCCCATGAAACACTACATTTCCTTTCCTATTTTCTCATTGTAAATATTCTACCTCTCTCAATGGAGTCTAAAATGATGAGCTCCTTTATTTTCTTAGTCTGTAAACTCCTAATCTGATTTGAGGGAATATTATATATATATATATTTATTTATTTATTTATTTATTTATTTTTGCAGATACCTGAAGGTGGAGCTGTTGTTTTACTAGAGGGAAGAACCCCAGTTTTGGCCCGGTAGCAACTGTACTCCCCCCAGAGGAAACTCCTTTTCGCAGTCAAGGCAAAAGCATGACATTCACCTACTGACTGAACAGTTACATCAGCTGTTTCCTAGAAACTGATGAATAATATCATCATGCTGCCAAAGTTCAGTACAGAGGGGAAATGCGTGAAAGAGTGAGAAACGCTTCTTAAACTCAACACAGAATATTTACATTTTTCCAGTCTTTGCCGATTTGATAAAACATGTAAGTAATTATTTCTGAATCTGATGATTTTAGTTCGGTTTCAGCCAGCTGCAGTCAGTAAACTGATTTCTGAGTCAAATCAATAATGTGTGTAGTCTTAGACTAAGTATATTACTGTCTCTGTCCCCTCTTTTCTGTCTTCTCTTCCTTTATGTACACACCTGTCCTCTCTGGCGTGGTCTTTTTTTTTTTTTTCTGCACATATCATATAAAACATTCCTCTTGTTCAATGAAGACTGAATGGGTGCAGCTGGAGAGGTTACATTTGAATTGTCTTTAAAATATTTCAAGATCTTTCATCTCATATAATACAAGTAATATTGCAGGAACTTAATGTATGTAAGGAAATATCCACACTCTCAATGAGCTTTGTGACACCCTTCTTTTGTTCTCACACTTTTACCACTCAGGGCTCCTCCCTCTGTCGAACACAATTATTCATAATTTTCAATCAGCAATTCGTCAGTGTTTAACAGTAATTGAATTTTGATATGGGGCAATTATTCATCATTTAATGTTATTTGCATTAATTTAAAATATTAATGGGTTCTTTTTGGCTGAGGAAAGAGATGAGTATTTGGTCACAGAGGAGCACCATCGCTCCAGGCATATATCCACTGACATTACCCAGCATCCCCTGCACCGTCTGCATGGCACAGGTTGAAGAAGGGACAGTAAGGGAACGGGGGTCCTTTGAACACCCAGCGAAGAGCTTAAGTAAAATCCTTTGATGTCTCTTGGAACTGTTTTCCCAATTATAATTGCAAATTATGATTTTCATTAAATCCAGTGTCCTCATATAATCTCATCTATATTCTGCCCAACCAGCCTGTCGAGAAAAAACACGTTGCCATGGGAACAATGACATTTGCTTATCAAACTGAGTTTACAATAATTAAGTATTTTCAATTAAACTGTAGAGTAAAACAAATTAGCCATCATGGCTGGATGGCAATGTCTGCCAGTCGATTGGTCCAACCCTCTCAAACTTAAATACTTGGAATACTATAGGATGGATGTGACATTCATGGTTCCCAGAGGACTTATCTTTCTTACTTTGGTGATCAAAGGACTTTTTCTCTAGCGCCGGTTGAAATTTGAGTGAAATGATGCCAAAACAGACGGATTGCATTGAAATATGTATACACATTCATGCCCCCCTAAGGATGAATTGTATTAATTTTGGTGATCCCTTTGCAGGTTATGATAAATGAATGTACTATAATTCCTTAAACTAATCTAAACAAGAGCTATTTTGCATAGTTGAACTGCGCACTGGTGGCCTGTCATCACGTCGCCCCCCTTTATTCTTATACTGTTATTTAAATAAAGCGTGTTGTTATTTTATTACCCGCTAAACTAAAATGGTGAATTGTTTTACATAGCACGTGTTGTTGTGTAAGCATTTAGCTCTAAACTGTACCTCTAAAACAGCCTCACAGAGCTGCTAGCATGACTCGTTTTTAAAGTTTTTTTCTTAAAATTTCCCTCCAATACCAGATGATAATAGTCAATCCTGTGGTGTTAAATTCTCCCCAAAATTCTCTTGTATAATGGGATTTTTTGGGGCTGGAAACCAAAGGAGGTTACAGTATGTGAAGGTGTGTGAAAAGCCCATCTTGGTACGTTAATAAGAGTCGGTTCAGCGTGGAATAAGTGATTTTCTGATTCAGCGGTCAGGGAGTCAGATGTCATTGTCTAGATTGTTTTGACACCCCGTTAAGAAATTCAGGAGAAGGTCGGCTAGCTCATGAAATTTGCAGATCCTGATTAAATTTAGGATATTTTCATAAAGGCCATGCACTGTGTGTGTGTGTGTGTGTGTGTGTGTGTGTGTGTGTGTGTGTGTGTGTGTGTGTGTGTGTGTGTGTGTGTGTGTGTGTGTGTGTGTGTGCGCAGGCTGAGATGATGGGGGTGGGTTAGGATGTCTTTCTCAGCTGTTCTCCGCCTCTCTTGTGGGATTTGACGGAGGGGGGGGAGGACTCCTCCACTATCATCAATGTAGGTGCTCTCTTGCAGACAGATATTGGATTTTTTTTTCTGTCTTACACACCTCTGTCTGGTCATGCTTGCCTTTACTCCATCTTTGGACAGTTTGACAGACCTCAAAGGCTTCAAAGAGTTTGAGTTCCCCTGAACACCACACCACCACCAAAGGAAACGCTGAGCAGCCTACAGAAGGAAATTCTTCTAAGTTTTCTTATAAATTCTGAAAAAAAATATCCAAAATAGATAGAAAAACACAGCTAAAGTAAACCTTGGTTTTTTTTATCAACAAAGTCGTGTGGACTATCCTCTGGGGACCATGAATGTCCTTAGAAACGTTCATAGCAATTCATGATATTGTTATGGACATATCAGTGGATTGTAGTGGTGGACACTGTCATTTCTAATGTGGGAAAATATATTTTCTTGAGTAGAAACCTTTTCCAGGTTCTCCCCATAAAGACTGACCTCTATGTGTGGCTCTCATTCTGTATATTTCCTGCGATATCCCAACATTAAATATTTAGTACGTGACTTTTGCGAAGTCTGAACGATTCATTTTTATTTTTAAATCTGCCATCCACTCGAGAAATCCAGCCCAAGAAAATGAAGAAATCCCGCTGACTTCACTGGCTTATATGCAGATCAGGGACCACAGCAGACTCTTTCCCCTCCTTAAACTTCTCAGTTTTAATGTATCACCTTGAAATCCACAGGGCATCCTCCCTGGAGTCCCTTTGTCTATGAATGCTAATGGGATCTCTCAATGTTAATAATAAATAGCTGCTGATAAAATAATAAATTTCTAATGTCCCTCTCAGACCTTTTCCTCTCTCCTACGTCTCAGATTAGTTTATCAGGGCTTTGCCGCCCCAAACACTTTGGGCTTAATTATTTAAAGTGCCTGAAAAATTCATATCCTTCTTTTTTTGGGTGCAAAAGCCATCGTTCAGCCCATGAAAATTGGGAAAAAGAGGCAGCGGGGGATGAAATATTCAGCAGTGCACAGGCCCTTCAATTATTTTTTAGATGCACGAGTGTTAAAAAACACATGCAGACCGAAATATGCATTTTAAGGCAGAATAATTCCTACAGCAGTATAATACAGCATTCTCAATTATTCAAGGCTAAATCTCCCCCCGACACTTTACACATTTATGTTTAATTACATTCAGGGAATTTGGATACAATCACATGGCAGTCATTTGTTTTTTTTCACCCTGAAGCATTGCAATTAAGTGTAAGAAAAGGAAGACTATTTTTTATGCTAGCAAATGTATTAATAAATGTGACTTGTGGGAGCAGAGCCCAGTGCTCCAGTTTACCGCTTGCAGGCATCCAGTTCCTTTACTGGCTTTTTTGGATGGTCGAACACTATCTCATCCCCACAGGTTTGGCTCCCATCAATGTTTAACACACAACAAAACAGAGGAAAAAGAAAAGCTGTTTCCATTCCCATCGGTAATTTAAGCATTCCTCTGTGTTATATCCTATCCCGGGTATCGCTCCTCGCTACACAAATGCTATTGTTTGCTGGCTGTCATTGTGCTGTATTATTTAGAGGCAGAACAAACAGAAAGCCTTCGCTGTCTTCTTCTCCTCTTCCAAATTCATTTGAACACTGGCTCCTCAGGCCTGTCAGTGCATCCACCACAGGGATCAATTTCAGCACTGCAAACCCACTGGCTCAGATCAGATGGGACGCCCACGCTATCTCTATCTGGCGGGTACAGGCCCTTTGAGGGGCAGGGTGACGACATCTTTGGGGGGCTTTCTTCACACAAGATGATTTCCTGAAACGTATCAGGAAAACTCTTTGCGAAACTTTCTGATTAGGGGAAAAGGGTGCCGCTTAATATCGTTTTAAACCCTTTCATGTAATTGAAAGGAAAATAAATGATGATGAGTTGAATGATGGGCTTGGAGACGTATTTGGGTCTCAAATTAATTTAAATTGCTGCATGACATGCCCAGAGGTTCTGGGTCAGAATTTTTTTCTACCTCTGTCTTGTCCTTTGTCCCTGTTTAACCTACTATCTAAAGTCATACATCTTTGAGATTAATCTTTAAGAAACATATCTCACTAGGGAAGTTTTTGTAAATTGAAATTTAAAATGAAATTGAGCTAAAACAATCAATTAATCAACTAGCCTTACGGAAAAGATCTCCAACTGTTTCTGTCTTCACTGGCTTTAGTAAGATGTACATTTGTATTATGACCCATCAGTACATTGATTTATAAATAAAATAGGTCGGCAGATTAATTGCTAATGAATGCTATCACTAGTTAAGCACTTAAATGGATATTCATCATATTTGACGATGAAGCTGTAACCACTTTATTGGAGGGACTTTCTGGTCATATTTTTAAAATGTAATGGTTAAATGGATTAATTGGATTCAAATTCATTTAAAAGCATCTTTAATACTGTTTACTGTGGTAGATATTTGCTGTAAATCTATACGATTGGAGAGGTTAAATATAATATAGGTGATGAATGGCCTGAATATTACAATAAGTATGAATATCAGTAAAACTAAATCTAAGTAGCAAGTAAGTTGTTAGCTTGTCTGTGATGTGAATGAAAGCTGTGTCCGTTTGTGTTGCACTAACAGATTTTGAAAGCGTTCAGATGATTAAAACATTTATTAACCAGCCTCATGCACTAAATTATTCATCTAGACAGCTCATTTTAAAAAATCATGTCTGGTACATAGCTTACATTATTATTGTATTAATAGTATTATATTAGCATTAAAGCATGAAATATTAAGTTTGGATAGATTGGATGTCTAAGAATTCTGGCTGTGGTCTGAAGCCAATCGCAGGTCTCATTGAATATGAGAAGGAGAGCTTCTGTTGATTGACAGTGAGAAAAATCCCTCAAACTCAATGCTTGGACTTTCTTGGATTAAAGCAATCGATTAAGTGTTGATGTTTATTAATGTTAACGACGTGATTCACTCAATAAATCTCAGAAGTAGAAACCTGGACAACATTTAGATTCAACCCCAATCTGTCGGGTGTTAGTGGTGCAGTGTGTGCACTTGGGTAATGTTTTTTAAATGTAAATTATTTAGCATTTTTGCATATGAGTGCACTTTTAACACCATCATTAGGTCAAAGTCGTAATTTGTGTAATCCTTTAGTTAATGAACAAATGCTTGCACAACTAATGACATTCTCACAAGCATCAGCTGTTGTTGTTAATTAGCTAATGCTAGCATGCTAACATGGTAAACTAAGATAGTGGACTTGTTAAACCTTATACCTTGGAAACATCAGTATGTAACATTATCAAAAGTATACCACCCTGCATTTCACTGCATATGTTCTGTGGCCATGGACAAATTAGTCCTGAAACCTACACATATGTATTTATTTCTAACCATCAATATAAATCAAAATAAACTGCAGATAAACGTGTGTATACTGTAAATAGCCACCCACTTCATGTATAGCATTTTATTTATTTGTTTATTTGAATTCAGTCATTGTATGATCAGTGTTCCTTTCTGTATACCTATTTTGCCCACACTGATATCTACATTATGTTTATTTTTTAACCAGTCTCTGTTGAACTGTTTCTTGTTTTTAGCGGTAGTCTATTTTTATTTTCCTTTTAATTGTTTGGTTTGTAAAAACATTGAGAGCAATTTAAACATGAGTCAAATTCCATGTCATTTTTAAAGCAACATACTTTGAAATTGTATAAATATTCATCAATATTTGGTACATATATATTCCGGGGATTTAACAGGACTAGAGCTGCATAAAGAGGCGGGCAGCAAATCTGCATGACAGCAGGTGAAGGGCAGAGAAAAGGCAAGATATGACAAGATACTATATGTTTTAAACATTAAGTGTATGCAGCACCGGCAATGAGTTGTGGGCACTGTTACAGACACACACACATGCACAATCACACAAAAACACACACACACACACACACTTTTTCTTATAATCCCTACAGGCCCTGGGGCCTCACTCTCAGGCCCCTCAACTGTGTGACAACAAACCTGCTTCTCTGATTTATGGAAATGCAGATGCCATTTTTATTATGCCTCCTGCTGAGACACACACACATACACACGCTCATACACACAGAGACATCCTTCTCGGTTCAGCTTAAGGGAGGACAAAGGAGGTCAAACACTGTAAGAAATGTGTCAACTCTGCAACCAAAATGGTGATTAGATTATTATCATATTATACATTGTGTGTGTGTGTGTGTGTGTGTGTGTGTGTGTGTGTGTGTGTGTGTGTGTGTGTGTGTGTGTGTGTGTGTGTGTGTGTGTGTGTGTGTGTGTGTGTGTGTGTGTGTGTGTGTGTTTGTGTGTGTGTGTGTTTGTCTGGGTCGTGTGTGTGTGTGTGCGTGTGTGCATAAAGACATCTTGATATTTAATTGCTGTAATTAACATGTTTAAAGACGCAATAAATTATACAGTATTTTAGATGTGTAATATATGCAGAGATCGGTGTGTTGGCTGCATGTTAATACTTTTATCGGTGTCTGTATTCATCGGTATTCCGTTGTGGTGAAAATAATATTTAGATCTAAAAGTACCAACAGAAAAATGTACTATTCCGGCAACATGGACCCCATAACTTATAACATTTGACTATCATATATCATTCATGGTGGGAAATATCAAATTTATTCGGGATACAGTCACCTAATTTTCATCTGTCCTAACAACACCTTACAAAAAAAGGACAATTATCGGATTCATTTTTTTGTTGTGTAGCTCTGTATTCCTTTTAGAAGTCCGACAAAATTAATTTAGAAGATTAACCTTTCCCCTCATGTCATTTGTGTGTCATCTGTTGGATTTTTTCCTTGGCAATCTAACAGAATTTAAAATTGTGCTGCTCGAGGTGGAGTTTTATAGTGTTTCAGTCTGGTTTCCAAACAAAGGGTCAGGCACCCTCCTTGATCTCGGAAATAAGTTATTATAAAAATGACCAATATACTAAATACAATGTTAGCGACTCCCAGCACAATGATCTATTGTTTGAAAGGGGGAGGTTACACCAGAAACATGAAAAGATGTTCCAACTGGATTTTGCTGTTTTGTGAGAGGCAAAAAAACACTGATCAAAATCTTAATCTGAAAAGTAATATTTAACTTTGTAGTGGAGTCACCTTTTATCTCTCTGAAATGTAGTAAAGTACAAAGTGTAACATTTTAAAATGCATGTAAAGTACTAGTATGTCAAAATGTACAGTCCTTGAGTGAACATACAGATCATTTCACCTCTGTTCTTCTTTGTGTGCACGTGTTTATCTGCATCTGTTTAGGATTTTTCTTTGTTGTGTTTATACTAATGGGAATCAGCATGACTCAGTTTCAGGAAACAACACTTCTTATATCGGCAGAAAAACTGGAATCGTGTGCAAAATGATGAAAGAGGTGACGTAATTTACAACCGATCAGTGGTGTTGTTTTCTGGGGCAAAGATAAGAGGAGTGAGACATCCAAATGAGATCATATGTCTGTGTCATGGGCCTGAATATTCATAATCGTGTGTGTCAAAGAAAGAGAAGAAGCACGGGGGGAAGGGAAAGGTGCAAAGAAAAGCTTGGTTTTCATTATCAGACGCAACATAATCCTCTTTGTGAAAGGGACTCCCTGTTAAAGAGGAACAAAGGGAGAAATAAAAAAGTAGCACTAACAGGTAGAGCAGAGCTTGTCCACACACTTGTGAGATAAAAACACATCATTCATCCTCTGTTCCCGTGGTGACGCCTCTTCCTGTGCTACACTTATATATAAGAGCTCTCGCATCAATCCTCTTTCTCTCATTCTCCCCTCCTACTTTTTCATGCACTTTACTTTCCACCCTTTCTTCCTCTTTCACTTCAATTTATTTTCTCTTCCCCCTCATCCTCTTTGGAGTGCTCTTTATCCCCACCAGTGCTCAGTATCCTCCCACAGCCTCCCTCCCCTTCCCTCTCATCTCATCCCTTCGTCCCCGCCCCTCAGCGTTCAGTGATT
Organism: Eleginops maclovinus; assembly: GCF_036324505.1. Lineage (NCBI taxonomy): Eukaryota > Metazoa > Chordata > Actinopteri > Perciformes > Eleginopidae > Eleginops > Eleginops maclovinus. The sequence goes on along the minus strand of NC_086356.1, from coordinate 15,623,120 downwards.
AATGCAAGTTTTAATTGTCATGCTCACTTTTATGCTCATTAAAGTGTATTATGCAGCAGTTAGGGTATTAAAGTTCAGCGAGAAATTTCATGCATACTGATGAGAATGCAAATGAGACCAGTGTGAAAGGATACTATGGTTTGTGCCGGGCATGTGTGTGTGTGAGTGTGTGATTATCCCCAGGAGTGAGCCAGTGTGTCATTATCACCCGTACTAGCCTTCTTAGCTCAGCAGAGAGAGTCCGTCCATAGAAATCATGTTAATGGGGGTCTTAAAGCATTATTTATGCCTGAATACCTGAATAGTATTTAACAAACGATTATAATGTTGTAATTCTGCATTGGTATCGTTCGGTGAAGTACAATAAAGGTATAGACTGATAGACTAAAGTTAAGTTAAGCATTCATTTCTGTTGCAAGTTGTGTACTGTACATGTGTCATGTATGGTGTTAATGGGGTTCGAAAAAAGCAGCTTTGTATAAAAAGCTTAAATAATAATGCAGTTACTGTACTGTGAATCTTCAGTGTTCCTACAGTTTCGATTCAAGATCGATTCAGTGTGCTAATTTCAGGATCTACTCCGGTCTGCTGTGTGCCTACAAAGGCAGTGCGGCAATTCCTGGCAAGGATGTAGAATCAAGTGGGTTTAAGAACAAAAGGGCAACACTTATTCCTGCTAAACTTGCACAAACAAAGACTTTTAAATATTTCTCAATTCTCAATCAATTCCAGAATAACAACTTCTAGTTATTCAACAACATTCTGCATACATAGCATTGGTAGGCTAGCTCCCTTTCTACATTTTCAGAAACTAGCCAATTTCTAAAATAAATGGTACACAAATTGACACAAAACAAACGAAACATTCAATTATTGGTCACATGTTGGGCCTCTAAAATCATAGCTAGGGACAGGAAGGTTTTTTTTTATAATGATCATAATAGAAAATACTAAGTGATTGTATAAAATCCATAAAACAGAGATACTTCCACATTACAACCAAATGGTAACCTCATGATCCCGCTACAAGAGATAGGCAAATGATCATTAAAGTAAGTAGGATATATCGTCTGAGGACTATGAATATCTATACTAAACAATCCATCCAATAGTTCATGAAGTCCAAGACTGTAGAGCCACTATCATGACTGAAACAATAAAAAGCGGGAGCAGCATAGTTAAATAAATGAGCAGTTTTGATGAAATGTTTGCACTCTCAACAAAGCAAAGATAAGAACCTTATTAACATAATAAGCGTCTGAATTTAAATGCTATATAATGAAAAAGAAAGGCTTGAAATGTGAATATAAACTCAGTTGTTAGAAGGTGAATATCTTATTCAACACAGTGTGTCGTGTGCCTGAACTGCTGTCTTCCTCTCAGCCCACCTGCTGTTCCCACCATGCTGGGTGAATAGGCTCAATCATTACTGCGCTTCTATTGCGCTGTCTGCAGGGTAAAATGAGACAATAGTAAAGATTTTCAACCAGGGGGCCTAAATCATTTACCCAGCATGGAGCAAGTGTGCTGAAATGAGGCTGCTGATAACGCTGTCCTGCAGCAGCAGCAGGTGGTACTGTAACTGGGAAAATCATGGCAGGATACAAGACGGATAAACTCATTACAGTGACAGATTGTTTGTGCATGAATAAAACAGTTAAAATCATGACTGAAATGTTCCCCTGGTGCTGATCAAAAGGAGATATCTAACTTATTTGGCTGAGGCTGCTGGCTGACAAAACAACACATACTTTTAAGTGTTACTGTTTGAGATAAACAAATAGTTTTTGTGGATAGGATGTTGGAAAAATGCGGGCTTGCAGTTCTGGATTGACTTTACAACCAAAGTACATTTCCTTAAGCACTCTACTTAAGTTTAAGTGCTTGGGTGTTTTCATGTTATGTAACTTTAAACCTCTTGTCCAACAAAAATATTGAACTTTTTACTGCACTTAATTTGTCTGACAGCTTCAGTTACTTTACAGATTACAATTTGAATACCCTTTTGTACAAAGAAATCATGTATCTGCAAATGTGGTCATTTTCAATGTTTGTGAAGGATGAAAATTCTCCTACTTCTTAAACTAAGTGAACTATTCAAAATCCTTTTGGACCAGCTGGAAAGTGCATGGTCATAAAGCTGAAAATAGTGATTTCTCGTTAAAAGATATGTGGTTCTAGCAGGACAGCGACCTACAAATATAAGAGGATCTTATAGAATATATAAGTTCAAAAGTTACAATAGGCACAACCATAAACAAATCTACAGGGAACAGTAGGTTTGTATTTCAGTGTGTTATCTCACCTCAGAGTATTGTATGATAAATATATTTTGTTTGTTTTATGGCTGTGTTTTGGCACCCTCTCCAGGTCCAGACCACATTCAGTGTCGAAAGTGCATTTCAGTTTAAACCATATACGTCACATTTTCAATGTAGCTTTCCCCTATAGGCTATAAAACACCAGTGAGCCCAGATTAGTTCCTCTTTTCTTAAAGTTCTATTAATCAATATTTTTCATATTAACACTATTAAAACCTCTGCATGTAATGTGAAATAACCCACAGGGAATTGGTACCCAGCTTATTAGCCACTTTAGCTCAATGTACTGTATGATTCAGGCGCAATATGCTCATCACTTTATGACACAACTTCATCAGAATCATGGGCAATAAAATAACCCATAAGGTTTTTCAGAAAAATTGCATTAAGCACTTAATATTTGTGTTTTATTTAAAACGTTTTGGGAACAATGTTGAGTCTGGGTTAGCTTTAGAACATGTTTACACAATGCTCAACATGGTCAACAGTGTTATTTACCTGCCAGGAAGCAAATAACTACTGCACACTAAAAGTTCAACTACAAAACCTGCAAAAGTGGTTTCATACTGAACCCATTGTTCTAATCAATGTATTCAGGGACTAGTTTTCACCTAACTCTCCAGGTGAATGCAATTAACCAGCTGATAAAACAGAAATCCAGCATTTGGGCCCCAAGGGCAACTGGGAAACAACAACATGTCCATTATCCGCAGTGAAGTGTGTCCTGTGGCCTGGGGTGAGCACGCTCATGTAGAAGTAATCAGGATCAAACACACAATTGCAAGCTCTTTACAGACAGGTTGTATTGTATTATCACCGACTAAAATAAGGACATTTTTGCAAAAACATTTCAATCTGCTACTTTATAAATATAGTTCACTACAATTTCAGATGTAATATTATACTTTCCTCATCTACAATTATCTATAATGAGTAGTTACATTACAGATCAAGAGTAATATTGACACAGTTGTATAGCCTATTATAGAATAATATTCAACTGATGTGTCATTGTATAATTTTACTGCTTGTATTTTGACTTTTAGATTTTTGAAAAATAATACTTTGTACTCTCAGATAAGTTGTGTTGCATTATTCTGAAACTTTTTTTATTTAGGTGCTAAATAGTAACTAGTATTGAGGGACAATACAATGAAAACACAACAAACACAGAAGAGTAATATGACAGATGAAAGAATGATATGTATTCAGTGGATTAAGATCAAGAACGTGCTTAGCTACAAAGATATATTTTTAAGAAGGTAATGAGGGCTTATTGCATCAATTACTATATTTCACATAATGAGTGGCGTTTTCTTTAAACCGATCCACATTCCAGTGGACCTTCAAACGTCACACGGGGGCGGCGCTGCGTTCCCTGCCCCTCCCCCAAAACCACGAGGCTCCCGTGTTGACAGGCCCGATCACCGCCCCACAGGCATCGCTCAGTCCGGCTTTCCTCGCTCACCACCGGCAGACAAAGCAGCTCGCCTTGCCTCTCCGTCTACAACACCCATCGGTTAAAACCCACAGCCTGAAACCAGGACGGTCGTTTGTATCCCTCGTTTAAAGCTTTTCTCCTCTTAAACCTCACAAAGGATTACCGGCCGTGCGGGAATTCCGCTATCCGGTCCCTTTTTTAGCACGGAGCTAACCGAGCAGACCCCGCCTCCTCTGAAATTGTCAACAAAGGGGTTTGACAAGCTCGGAGAAGCCCTGCCCCCATGTTTCCATAAAAGGATGATTTGGCCATACACGGGCAACAATCAAGCCGTGGGTAACCTCTTCCCTTCCCCATCCCGTTCATATGGTGCGTTGACTTCCTCCGTTGCCGTTAAAGCGGAGCTATCATGGCGGAGCGCGTACAGCAGCCCCCGGCCAAGCGGCTCTGCTGTAGACCGGGATACAGTGCAACATGTAGGCAAGGCCAGCGGGCCGCGGGGGCGCCGTGTGGCGGATCCGGAGCCAACCAGGGCGGCTCAGGCAAGACCCAGAACCCGGAGACCCTGCTAGACATCGCGGCAAGGAAAGTCGCGGAGAAGTGGCCGTTCCAAAGGGTAGAGGAGCGGTTCGAGCGGATACCAGAGCCCGTTCAAAGACGGATCGTGTATTGGTCTTTCCCGAGGAGTGAACGGGAAATCTGCATGTACTCGTCGTTCAACAACGGCGGCGAAGAGATCGGGAGTAGCGGGGAGAGCAGCGACGAAACGCGGCTGCCTTTCCGCCGGGGCATCGCTCTGCTGGAGAGCGGCTGCGTGGACAACGTACTGCAAGTCGGTGAGTGATGTGATAGGACATATCGAGTACAAATGTAACCCCCTTTTACAAATAACCTTCAAGACAACAACAGGACCCATATTACAGATTTAATGCGTGAATCGAGTGAGAAGTAGCGTAGATAAAGTGACGGGTTTGACAACAAAGGGTGAAGCGGTCAGGCGTCAGAGGGGAGCCCACAATGGGGCTTTAAATCTGCTGTGTGCATGAATGGGAATGTGTGACTGGGGCATTTAAATCCTGTTTTGCTTGGGGCCAGTTTGAATGTGAAATGTAGGGTACAAAGCTTCCAAAATCCTTTAATTGCGTTGAAAAAAATCAAGCCGTGGCTTTAACAAAAGAGGAATCCCCACATTTTCAAATCTTAACACCACCAGGCTTTATTGAGAAAGTTTGAACAGAATAAGGATTAATAACTATCATCGACTCACTGCTAAAAAAAACTATATTCTAATCTAGAGGCGTACATAAATTAAGCTAATGTTAGATTTAACTGTTTCAATGTGTGACACAAGAGTGCAATTTTTGACACTACTTTGAGACTGACCAGCTACTATAGCATCAAAATCACCTAAACATGTTTTATATTTTCCTTATCTCTATAATATTTCGAATTAATAGCGCTGATAAGGCATTACGGCCCATTATTTTATATTTGAAACTGCTATTTCTGACTCCCATCAGTGAAACCTTTTAATATTTAGGGAAAGTATTACACTTCTATTAAATCTTTTTTTAATGATTTATTTAAAACTAATGAGTAAGCAGGGATGTGCTCAGTGAGGTTGGGTGTTAACTGACACGCATTTCTTTTGAATGAGTTGTGTGTGGCCCGGTTCAGATGCTTGTTTATGCACGTTGTGCCTTTGTCAGTCTGCATATTTGTTTGATCAGCAGACTCATTGTGCAGCTAATAAATGTAAGTTGGAAAGCAGTCAAATATGCAGTTTGACATTGTCTTTGTTATATATTTAGTTTGAGTGTATATGTTTATTACTGGAAGTTTCAGAATAACCATTACATAGGTAAATGTGCTATCTTTCCTACATGGCAAACATGAGTAAAGACCAGTTACCGCATGTCAGCTTGTTTGAAACCCCCTGAAAGGACTTTTTTTTCTGAGTGAAACAGGAACAGACACCTGTGTGCTGAACTGACAGCTGCGTCTGCTTGACAACATTACTCCACCAGCAACACAAATCAATGTGTCGCTAACATTTGAGTTTATGTCATTTGTAGTTGTATTCCTACTAGTTTTATGTGCCTAAGCACTCTTTGAGATTTTAATTACCCGCCAGCACACAGGCTATCAAATGCCCAGCATTCCTATTGTGAGTTTGGCACTTTGTTCCTATTTTCATGTTCATTTGTGTCTTTCAAGCTTCCTGTCGCCTCCAAAAGGAAGGCAAACAAAAGCATCTTTTCACTCCCTTGTTAAGTAGGAGAGATTTGGAAAGGAGGAAGCGTATTGAGCACAGCGATCCTTTTAAATGGGCCATGATTCACACCAGTTTGCAGCCAATTGGTTCAGGGTCGTGTCTTTGTGAGTATCTGTAATCTGTGAGAGAGCGCTTTGCCTGCAACAGACGTGGGAAGGGATAGTTTTCAGTTTGCAGCCTTTATCATTACACGGTCAGTTTGAAGTCTTTGATTTTATCTGTCACCTGTGAGTTCTCCAGACCCGGGACACCTTCTCAGAGGGCGCTGAGGGCTGTAATCCCATTACTCTGCATGGTTAATTTGAATTGTAATGCAATCTGAACACTTGAGTTGCTGCGTGACACGTCCCTCTTCCCCCCTGCTTTTAAATGCATGTGGGCTTTGAGAAGGGCCACAGGGAATACACACTCCCAACAAACAAACACACCAGCCTCTGTCCTGCCAAAATAAGAGGCCCATATATTCCCAGACATTGTGAAATGTTTCTGTTGGGAAGAAACAGAATCTGGGTTGTTTTCCAGAGAGTGAGGGGGGGCTCGATCAGTATGCTCACAAAGAGGAATTACAGTAGTGCACGTACACACACACAGGGAGGGTTTCTTTCTTGGCTGATTGCACCCCAGCCTGGAATTTGCTGGAAAAATAGAGGCAAGAAGTGATAAATAAAAGATGTAATCTCCCCACGTGTGGGCTGTACCAGAGGAGGGAGGTTTTTTCTCGCAGCAGACCTTGAGGAAATGAGTTGGCACACATTTGCTGTGGACCGCTCGTACTCCACAACAAACCCTCACTGCTAATCAGCGCAAAGATGAAGGAAGCCATTTTTTCTTGCACAAGCAAATACTGCAGCTTTTAGAGTTCAGACTTGAGGGGTACTTTATTCCCCCGGTCGTAGCCAATATCATAGTTGCTTGTGATTATTATTGAGCCGTGAGGTGAACTACCTGCTCCGAAGAAATAACTGAAGTGTGCAGCTGCTCCAAACACACTTTAGGCTGAAGGCAATTTAATACTGAACCATAATAAAACTGTCTAGTGCTGAAATAAGTCCACTATTTGGACAAGCGGTTAATGGTTTAAGAAAAAATGTCAATATTTTGATGGTTCCAGCTTCTGCCTTCCTCACCTTAGAGTAAAAGGTTTTGGGTTTGGGAGTATTGGTTGGACAAAAAATAGAATTTAAGACTTTATCACCTTGGGCTCTCGTGTTTAATGGAGAAGATAATCCTCAGACAAAACGATAACGAGAATAGTCTTTGGTTGCAGCGCTAAGTAATTCTGTGCCTCTTAACATGTATCAGCTGAAAGATCATGTATTTAAGGTGAATTGGGAAAAATGCAAATGTGGATTTTGCGCTTTCAAGTGATGCTGCGAGCCCGTTTAGCTATTATTCGTCATAGCTGCTCATTAATTGTTGTTATGCTTATTATCAGGGATTGCCTTTAAACATTTCATTGAATTTCCAACTGAAAGGAAAAAAGTCAAAGTTGAATCTCTTGCACATAAAATGTAGACCTTTATGGATTAATGCATAGGCCTACATGAGATTGAAACTGCTCTTTTTTTAATGTGCATGCAATCCATTTTGAAAGTGCAGCCAATAAAACATGAGTCTTAGGTCTTCACTTTACACAGCACAGACGGCTTGTTATTGAGACCAATTCAGCATCCTCCATTATGTCTTTTAAAACTCACAGAGGAAGACAGGCTCCTCTGGTGTGGAGTCATTTGAAGATGAGTGTCGTGCAGATGAGCACCTGAGAACATGAAATAATTTTGTGTAATTCACGTTGCATGCGAAAGCAGAATTGCATCATGTGAAAAAAAGGCAGACACTAGCTTTATCTTCTTCCCTTTGAGAACTTGCTCATTGACACTGAGGCTTTCGTCGTAAACATGAAGTGATCTCTGCTCGTTCACGCAGGGATAGTATAGGTTTTAGCTGAAGTATAGGTTGCCCTTGCATGTTAAAGTATAGACTGCAGTGTCTATGTGTGCCCTTAGTGTGGCTATCTGTACTAGCTTCATCAAAACAACCTAAAAATAGAAGGTTGAAAGAAAATCTGTACTAATCTGTAACTGATGTACACCATTACATTATCGCGAGTATGGATGGCTTCTTTATTCGTGGGAGAACATGTGCTGTGAAATGTTGCTTAACTTAGTTACCTGGTTATTAGGTCACATTTAAGCTGCTTGCACTCTGCAGGAGGTCAAGTTCACTTCAGAGGCTCTTCTCTCTGCCTGATCTCATGTTAATGTGCTCCCATCTGCAGGTCAAAGGTCATTTAAACATCAATACTGGTATGCAGTGTTGGTTGTTGATTGGAAATCCCCACTTCTCTTTCTTGTGCCTATTTCTTTTAGGTTGACATATTCAGTTAGATTTTCTGTCCACTCAACATTTAAAAACCCAATTTACTATTCTGGAAGAGGAAGCAAACCATCCAATATCCACATTTTGGTATTTTCCAACATGACATTGACTTTATCTACCATTATGTATTCATCTTAATCTCAGGAAATTCTGCGCCTGGTGCTACATTTAGCTGAAAAGATAGATCTCCTTTTTGGAGTCATACTGTAACATATGTCCAATGTCCACCATGTATAAAAGCCCATGCATTTTCTTAGAAATCTTAGATTTTTTTTGTTTCTTTTAACCCCAGAACTTTTCTGATTATCATCACTTTTTTTTAGGTTTTCTTATCAAAGTAATCCAGTAATAGTTGTTTGTTCATCCAAGAGCCAACAGGAACTGCTGATAGTTGTTTGGCTTATGCTACTTTGAATTCTACCAAAATGGAAACAAATTCAACTTAAAATGCATATTTTCACTCCCTTGATAGGTATCAGGGACTTGGAAGGAGTTGTAGCACACCACAGCTAACCAACTGACTTTATGACAACATAATAGTTCCTGTTTACAGCCCCTAAAACCCTGAAATTATGGGAACTGCAGTTCCAAAACTAAAAGCATGCATTTTCTGCCTGAGAGAGAATTGTTGGTGTTTCAGTGAGGGAGAGTGTGTGCGTGTGTTTCAGTGAGGGGGAGAGTGTGTGTGATTGTTTGCACAACCCTACCAATTAAACCTCATCTTCCTCCCAAATAGTGATATCTGAGTTTACATCAACATTGCTGTCATTTTGTACACTGTGGTGCAGAATGTGAGACTCGGTCCTCAGGTCTGTCACAGGCATGTTGCTGCACAGAGGGTGAGCTGAGAGTCTGTTGTCACTGCATTCTGTGGATTTGTGTACCCAGTGTTGTGTATCTGTAGTTTCCCGAGTTTCTCTGGTCTTTCTTCGTGCTCAGACGTTTATATTGGTTGGCTATTGGTTTTTATTGACTGTCACCACACAGTGAAATCTCTCTCTGGTGTACTTCTATAATCACGGCAATGAGACTGAATCCAGACATAACTTCTCCGTCTCTGCTGGGAAAAAGACGTTATGGCTCAGCTATCATCCAGTGAGGTGCAGTCTACTTTTAAAAGTATTCTGATGTTCAAGTAAAAAGTGCAAAAGCCACCATCCAAAATCTTAAACACAATCAAATACAAACTCCATTATTTTCAAAATCCTGCTAATTTAGAAGTCTTATCAGCAAAATAAGCATAAAGCAATAAAAGTAAAATGACTCGTTCTGTCATATAAGGTCCTCTCTGACCCCTTTGAATATCTGACTATACATGATAATGCATTACTGATGCATTTGTGCTGTGCTGCCGTTTGCTGCTGTATCAGCTTGAGGTGGAGCTGGCTTTTACTTGTTAGATAATTAGTTTAGTTAATTGGTTCTCAACATAGAACGTTTTGCTTGAGCTCTGACGCATGCACAATTTTGGAGTTTAACCACTTTGGCCTCAATCATTAATTTAAAGAAAACCTGTTTACGGTAAAACTGAAATCAACATCTTACTTTTGACAAGCTCTTTAATGTTTCACTTTGTTTACCAGTAAGTCACTAAATATGTCTAACTACAATATATCTAACAACAAAAAAGGCTGCTTTGACATTCAAAAAATGAAAATAATCGCTGCTTCAGCTAAATCTGATTTTGGTACACTAGATATTTACTTTATTGCTTAACTTAGCATACTCTATTAAATTAAACTTGAGCTAAGCATATCCAAGCACAATTTTGTTATCTCTTTCACACACACACACACACACACACACACACACACACACACACACACACACACACACACACACACACACACTGATGTTAACATGGAGCCTCAGGCCCTATGTGTACACACTGATTACTGCCGCCTCGCTCTCTCATCTGCAATTTTATGAAGAATCAATGATCGGCGAACACCTATTGAATGATGCAAAGCTTTGTAAGTTTGCTGAGGGAGAGAACGAACACACACACACACACACACACACACACACACACACACACACACACACACACACACACACACACACAAACTACTACACTCAGCCTTGTAGGTTGTTGATCAGCATTAATGGTGTATGCATAGCATGCTTCTGCCCTGCAAAATCAATTTTTATCGGCGCTACATCCAATGCTCTGTTGCATTGCAAAGAGACCAGTCATTGGATCAACCTGCCATATTTGAAAAATGGTTTTACACTACGGTATAACATTATGGACAGAAGCGGTAGATAGTAATGGGCAGTCTTAGTTTTTTCTGTTGTTGCCGGTTGAAGTCTTGGGGTTGTGCCTGAGTATTTTACCGGGTCAGTGTCTAACTCAACGAGGAAAGTAGCTTTGTTTTTATTTTCTGCCTCTGCTCAGATTTAAGAAGCTTAATAATTAGCTTTTAATTAGCTCATGCTGTTTAAAAAGGTGGAGTTTTCTAAGGTGTGTAAAACTTTTTAAGAACCTGACATTCTATATTTTTGTTTTTGCCATGAATGTCAGCTGGTCACTGCAGCTTTTATTAAACATGCTCATACTGGAGAAAAGATTGCATTTTTTAGGGACTCATTTATCTGCAGGGTTAATCCAAATTTGGTGATCTAGTTCCAGCAAGAGGCTGTATGTGGGATGTTGTCGAAGTAAACTGCAAATGAAGTAGAGGTATAAGGCAAATATATGTTTGTGTGATCAATTTGTTTGTATTTGTTTATGGGGATGTTTAATTGACAGCAGGAGTAACGCCATCAATCTTTCCTTTATGGTTGGTTAGTAGTCAAAATGTGCTCATAATCTCTCACCAGCTGTTCAAGACTGGTTTAGCACTCTACACATCCATCCCCTTCTCCCTGATCTGTATTCTTCTGCTGTTTCTCTTCATCATTAACCTTCAACTCGAGGTAGAGAGGCGGCAGAGCAGGGAGGCGAATGGAGGAGGGGAGGAACGAGTTTACCTCCGTCTGCACTCAATCGCCTCAATTAGGTCCCGTTTTTTTTTCTCATCTTTAGTATATCCGTTGGTATCTGTTTCATCATTGATAGTTTGTTATATTAATGGCAACATTCTAATTGGTCAAGTGCCTGCAATGTCACCGTTGGTTATTTTCTTCGTCTTGTATGACGGTAAACTGAACATCTAGGTTTTTGACTGTAAATTGAACCAGAAATTCAAATACCACCATCTTGAGCTGGATCTGGGAGATTACATTGTGCCTTTTTCAATGCTTTCATAGACAAAAAGATGAAGAATATCTTCATGTTAAGCGGTATTTAGGTTTTCTTTTATGTAATATAAAAGTAAGGTATTTTGGAATCCAGATGTGTGGCATTTTGCACACTCACTTTAATTGTTTGTCCGTACATGGAATCATTGATTCATTTGATAGTTTAAGCTCTACTGCAGATAAAGAGCCTCTACGAGTTTGTCAGAGGCAGTGAAGTGGTCTCTTTTCTTCTGGGACGTCTGGGGAGTTTTATTTAACCCAACAGTGTCTGAACAAGTCCAAAGCCTGTCACGGTCCTTGCCTCATGGGAACACTGGGTCTCATGGGGTGGTCTCTGAAGAGGAGCGCCCTTCGGACCTTCGCAGCTCTGCAAACAGAGCACTTAAGTTAACAACAGATGAAATCCCAAAAGCTTTTCCGACATATAAGCACTGCTAACGATTTTCACTAGGTCATCCCCGCTAAACTGCCTGTTCTTGATCTATTTGTATTTCTATTTGAGCGAAAATTCAAATAACCGTGTCTTCTGTAGAGTCCTGCACCCTGAACGCAGAGCTTCTGTCTTTGCAGCGCAGACACATGAGCGCGACTCAGAAGCTGCTCATGAGCAATGCTTACCTTTTTTTAATGGGAACTTAAAGATGTCATCCATCAGAGGCTGTTACCTTGTAGCTCACAGCCAGAGCATGCTAAATGAAGACTGATTGTCCTACGTTTTCTTTCTTTTCTCCTATGATAATAGAAACGCAATTGACGTCGAACTGAAATGAAATGCTTTATTGCTCTGTAAAGTCAAACGGAGCTGCAGATTTGGTGCAGATTCTTTCCCTTTAAATGTAAAATAGGAAATGGCACAATGGCTCTCCCAAATGTTAAAGGTTGTAAATGCGCATAAATGTTATAAATTGTTCAAAACCTATCCAGCTTTATGTGAGTTGTACAAAGAAAGAGTCTACTATTTAATATTTATAATATGTCTTTTATGCTTCTTTTTGATAAAGAGAAATTGTTTATAGCTCATATTGGGAGAATTTGAATTAAAATTTGACTTGAAACACACATGCCTGCCTCCCTGCATGTGAACCTGCTCTGCCGGATAACGCTCCTGCCATCTGCTCACAGGATCTATACGCCTGTGCATGTTGGGCCCAGGGACAGAAATCATCATAGTGTTTGCTTAGCCAAATTTACAAAGTGCCCAGACTGTGTGTCACATAATGTAAACCCACACTGTTGTCACGGGACATAAAGCCATCCCCTTCCTGTCTTCTGCTTCAGCATTTCCCTCTAGGATCTCCTGTCTGGTTTCCGTTAATAATTCTACAATTTGCATTCTCCTTTTGTACCGATTTCTGTATCTATAATAACAAATTATTTTGTTTTCCTTGTCCAACGGTAGCTGCAGGCCTTTCCCCAACCTTCAGCATAGCTCCCTGACTCATAGACGTGTTGTGGCTTTTTCAGGCGACGATACAACGTGTTAAAAATTCAGACGAGTAAAACCAGGTTTTAAGGTGCATCCTGAAACCATTCTTTCGTGAACCCATTGTCCAAGCTTGTCTAGTCAAACGACTTTGTAGCTGCATGTAAAAAAAATCTTATTTTTCTCATGGCTTCATTATTTAATCAAAGGTGGTAACAGATTTACAAATATATTTGTGAATATTTGGATCGGTGATGTCACTTTTCAGGCAAAAGTGCCAGTTATCCCTTTTATTAATGGATAAAATCATCATTTTTGCAACCATTTACCAATATCTTCTTCTCAATGTGAAAATTTGCATTATTTTATGCTATTTTACAACTGAAACCCCCTCTTAAATACCCTCGTTTTGAACTCTTTTGGGTTATTTTCTCAGAATCTCTCCCTCCAGAGCCGAAAAAGACTTCATGCAACTATTTGTTTCTTATGCCACTTTGAATTGAAAAAAAATAATAAGCAGATCATTGGATAACGATGTTTTATTGCAGTCCTCTAAACCATAAATAAATATTACCTTGACTAACAATTGCTCTACAAAACTCACATGCAAACCTCCGGAGATGACACATGCTCCCACAAGCCCTGCAGACTCATCTGGTAAGTTTCCGGGGTATGCCTGGCATGCGCTTACAAGTTGAGTCATTGTTTTCATCTGTTGAAGATGAGTAATGTCAATACGGTTGATGGAAACGGGACGGACTTGAAAAGTGTATCGACTGGGCTTTAATGCAGTTTAAAGCAGGGAGGGGCGGGGTGGTTAAAGCAGGATAATGTGTGCAGCTGATGCTGACTTAAAGGGAGAGGGGTGAAAAAAATGCTGACAATGGAGTTATCAAACCCCTACTTGTGTAAAAGAACAGAAGTTGTAATAGGATAATGTATCGAAAGTGAAAGTACTCATCATGCAGGAAAAGGCTTTTATTTGTTCCAAGCAATATTAGATAATGATACATCAATGTTAGAGCAGCAATTTAACAATTGTCAGCTCAAGGTGGGGCTAGTTTGACCTTTTTTATATCCAGAAAGCTAGTTTAAAGAGTGGCCAGAAGGGTCCTTAAATAATAAATGCATACATTCTTTGTCTTTCTTTAATCTCAGTAAGGTTGCAACTAATTAATGATTTAATTATAAATTAATATTCTTCTTGAAGGGGTCTTTTGGGTCATTAACCATTTAAAATCAGTTAAAAAAAAACATTAACATTATTAGAAATTGCTTTAATATAAGAAAAGATAAGCAGCTTTAAATAGAACCGAAATTATTCAACTATCCTCAAATTATGTTTTAGAACTGGTGCAAAGTCTGTCTCTGAAGAGTTGAAAGTAGAAAGTTATACTTGATCTATTTAGTAACTTTCCACCACGTTTTTATATTTATTCACCTGCAGTGTGAGGAAATAAAGACCAATACATTTAAGTTTGAGCAGCCAGTTGGTATAATATTTCTCATTGGTGAGTGAGACTCATTCAGTGGTGGTGGAGGAGGATAGAATCTGCGAGCCGAGTCCGACATGGCGAATCACATGGCAGCGCAACAGGAAGGCAGCTCCAGCTGGAGAATGAGATGCAAAGAGGAAAACAGCTGGTTAGTTGTAGGTGTTCAGACAGGAAGAGATAACTTGATCCAACATAAACTAAAATACACAAAGAGAGAAAAAGCCGTGATTGTAGTGTTGTTTACTTTGCAGTCCAGTCACTCTTCTTGTCCTCAGAAATGTTGAACAAGCTGGATCCCAAATAGAAAAGGAGGTTAAGGGTGTGTAATTCTGGTTTGATGCACTGCCATGATATGGTGTGGCCTGCATCCTGTTTTGACAGCGAGGGGCCCCTCCTCCTCTGTGACGCTGTAGGAAAGTATTCCTCCCCCTCACAGACATTGTGGTGTTACGCTGACAGTTAAACGGTTTCTCTCAGTCGACTGCAGACAAAGCCCAGGTAATGTTGTTGGGCTGGTTGTTCAACACACACAAACACACACACACACACACACACACACACACACACACACACACACACACACACACACACACACACACACACACACACACACACACACACACACACACACACACACACACACACTTACACTAGATACATACTGTACATGCTTCATTGGACAAAGGACTTTTCTGTTCTCCTCACAAATAATCGTGAAAATGATCTCCAAATGATGTGCTTTAAAGGCTACTGTTATCTTTGATCATCAGTTCAGTCAAATGAGGATTAACAGGATTGTTTCAGGCTGATAACGATATTTAGATTAGTTTATCGACGTGTCACATGGTCTAAGTTATCATTTACTTTAATGCTACACCATGAAGGAAGTGTTCCCTTCTGCTTCTCCCTTTATAACTTCTCTGGTCTCGCATTGATGTAAATGTAGTGTGTGAATGTGGAGATATGAAAATGCACCTACTTACTGGACGGGGATTGGTCGTATCGCATGTGTTTGTTTTAAAATACCACAACAGTTTATAAGTGTTGAGTCACTTTCACTGTACAGGAGGTGTATTTGACTTTGAGTGCGAAGTTACACATTTTTCTTAAATGTAAAAAGACAGTAAAGCATATGGAAACTTTAGTGCCGTGTTTTACGATGCTCGGACACAGCAGGATCTGCCATCCTTCCTACCGGCTGTTTTAACTGCACACTTATCACCAACACGCACGTTTTGTCAGGGTTTTTATGATCTCAAGGAAGCAACTGCTGTGGGTTCAGAGGTCAAGAGTCACACTTGTACCACAGTATACAGCAGATGTGTCTGCTTGAACACATGTATAATGACCGACTGACCTTTACCAGCATCCTGCAGGGTATTTTTCCATTATTTTGTATGAAATGATACAACAACACTGTAGGAAAAGCTAACCTTTTTTTAATTTTATATTCTACTACTCAGTAGTCTGCAAAATAATAAAAACTATGAGGATGTTCGTTTGTGCCCAGACATCTGCCATGCTTTTTCCATCAGTGTATTCGGCCCGAGATTCTGATCCGCCCCAAAATATAGTGGTTCTTTAATGGACTTTTCTATCCTTAGATGATGTGACACGTTGTTAATCCAGTAGTTCAGACCGCTGTCATGGACTATATTGACCATTGTTAAGGAGGGAAATAAGTTAAAATACGGAGTGCTGGACCTCAGATAAATCACTAGAAGAACACAGACAGGAAGTGAACACTAACAGGAACACGGTCTGGTCTCTGCAGGGTTTAAGGACTTGTTAGTGGATCAGAAACTGTGAATAGACTGGAACACTCACAGAGAACCTCGATCAGTGCTGCTATACAGTTGTTGTTGTTGTTGTTGTTGTTGTTGCAGTTCCAGTCCGTTGGTGCGCCGTGGAATGGAGTTTTTTTTTTCTTAGCAGAAGAAATACGATAATTTTGAGTCAATAAAATATTTTCAATTAATATTGGGAGTCGAGTCGTTGGTTTGTTTGGTTGCTGGCCGTGTTATTAGCTGGATAATAATGTTATCCCGCTTATTACACTGATCAGATGTTCTTTTCCCCATAATGACCGACTCGCTGCACATTATCCCCTACTTAAACCACTGTGTCAGAGTGGAGATGGTGAGTGCTGATGCAGAGGAGGGAAATGGAGACTTAAACAGGGAAATAAAATGCAGAAACAGCTAGATTTGCACCACCAGCGTTCACGTTCAGGTTACTCTGAGTTAACTTCCTTCAGATACTCAACATTTCCCAAAGCTTGTGTTCCCACAGAGTTCCCAGTGTACTCCTCCCAGCAGCCTCTGGCTGGCCTGCTTCACTGATGTGCTTCCTATTCCCTCATCGAGGTTTTTTCAGTTTCTTCCGTTAGTTTCTGGTTATTTTGGTCAGTATCTGTGCTGATGTGATCAAAGATGTGGTGTAAATAATTTAGATCATTGAGGATACTTTCATCTTGTTTTTTTATTCGGCTCCTGTGATGCTACCAGCCATATCAGAGGCACTTAAGGCAAGATATATATTCTATAAACATACAAGATTGAATGTGTTAATCGGTGAACTTTAGAGCTTAAGAGATGTTCTTATCATTGGACGGAGCCAGGCTATATGTTCCCCCCTGTTTCCAGTCTTACACCCAAACTAAGCTAACTGACTGGTTTTATAGTTATCGATTAAACATAACAGTAGTGTTGATCTTCACATCTAACTTTAGGCAAGAGATCTCTAACTGTTCCTCTCATGAACATGATTCAGAGGTTTTTTCACATCAGCTGTAGCAAACACATGCTCTCGTTGCAATACAAGGCAATCAGATCAACATGTAAACAAACACTAAAAGCTTTTTATTTGATTTTATTCATGTCTTCATGGGATTCCTGTGCTCATTAGCAGCAGCAGCTCTGTGAGGATCTCTGTGGAGATGAAGCTGAATCTCTGGAGGAGGAACAAATGCATTTGGAGAGGAGAGGCAGTGGCTGGCCTGCTGATAGTCCTCAGAGGCTGAACAAATGACTTTCACCGAGCACATCGGGAACAGACAGCACTCAAACAAATGCTATTAAAAGGGGGGGAAAGACGGGGAGGGAAAACATCTTCTGTCCCTTTAGAAGCTTGCTGGGAAACCTCTGATGGCCGTTATTTATCTTAGTAAAGACACTTTGACGTAAATATGCTGGTGAGATTGCAAGTTTGTGTGTCCACAAATCACCACGGAGAGCTGGCTGCATCAGGGAGCTGATTGTGAACTGGTGGTTGTTTTCAGGGTTTAAAAAAAGTAAAGCTCAGTGTGAACTGGAAAGCAGCAAAGTGGTCCTAATGAGTCTGAACTCAAAGGCAAAGGAAACTCCAGTACACTGACTACAGCTGCATGTTACACTCCCAGTAAGCATTGATTTGGGGATTTGAGCTTTTTCGGACTTAAATGTGAGAAGTTGCTTGAATTTGATTCTAGTTTGGACATTCCTCACATTTTAGTTTAGTCATTTTAATCAAATGAAGACATACTTTAAGATGGATGTCCTAAGTAAAGGATCTGTGTTCAAGCTACTGGGTTTGTCCTGTTAATCCATGTGTCCAAACAGCGTGCATACATGTATGTTCTGCTTCTGTTTGTCCGTTAAAGCCAAGGCTGAATTACATAAGGGTAACTTCACCAGGGGCCCCAAAAGCTACACGCTTGATGTGTGTCAACATGTTTGTGCGAGTTCTGGAGTATGCAGTACTGACGCGGAGAAAGGTCTTTCTGTGGGTCCAGCTTGATGCCTCAAAGAGACTCCATGTGTTAAACCTTTGTTTTCAAACCTTCGTTATTGCTCGATTAATCTGTTCAAATCACCACACAACCAACCTGCGGCCATGCTGTATTCCAGCATAGAAAAGCATAGTTAAAAAGGGGGCCCAGCACCTGATCTCGCCCTGAGGCCCCCACATAAATTATTTGGCCATGGCTATAGCAGTCTCACAGTATAATTATTGTTCCATCATTACACTGTAAATTGGGTTTGAATATTTCATACCCACCCCAAGTGAGTATGCAAAGTTAAAAATCGGCATTTGTTTCATTAAATACCTAACATTATAACCTTCATTAACGGGGGGGGGGACTGTTGTATTGTATCTAATGGTGTACCTGATTCAGAATAAACCCTAATTTAGTCCATTAAAATAATTTAAATCTATGTTAAATATGCGTTTGATGCTTTGTTAGTCTTGTAATTGTTTTGTGAGCATTATGTGAGATATTTCCTTCTAGCTTTTTAAATGTGAAGATTTTTTGCATTTATACATTGAATAAAATAATGATGATACAGTCCTAGATGAGTGTAGCATCTCAAAGAGCTGTGATGGTTGTTTTGAGTAATGGATTTTATGGTCTGCCACCACTAACTGATCTGATAAAAGACTCTGAAAGTGGTTGCACTGTTAAAGGCCCATCTCTCGCTCTCTGAGTCATTGTTTCAGAGCAATGCCTCCTTTCTAAAAGGTTCCAGTGGTACTGGCAGGACAGACGGGTGCATCCCTATAAAACAGCGTCTTCTAGAGGAGACGTTTTCTTGTCTGAGTGACGAGACCGTACGCAATGTCTCATGTGTTGTTAAGGCAGCCTTGTGCTTTTCTGACAGAGCTGAGGAATTTCTGTCTGCTCGGTGGAGGAGGATTCCTTCCTCCATGTTGTATTTCAGTGCTGTTTGTTATTTCAACAGACCTGTTTCAAAAGTAGGGGATAGGATTGGGGAAGAACCAGATTACCGGCTAAATTATGCTTATAAGAATGATTATTGCCTTGTGTATTAATGGTCATACACAGATATTAGGACTAAATCAACCTTATTAAGTATTGTCTTACATGTTGATCTCATTATCTTTAATTAAACATCAGCACGTGTTCGCTACAAATAATGGGAATATCCTGAGTCATGCACATGTTTTTGCCAAGAATAAGATGATACATCTCTAATGTTTGTACATTAAAAATGAAACCGGAAGTCAGTTAGCTTAGCTCAATGACTGGAAATGGTTGTGACAGATAGCCTAGCTCTGTCTGATGATAAGAAACCCCTCTGCGGCACCTCCAAGCTCAACAAGTAACGTGTATCTTTTAACAATATATATATATGTATGATATGTTGTGCTATTAGAGGTTTTGATATTGCTAGTAGCCTTCACAGTAGCTGAATAAAAAAGGTTATGAAATGTCCATAATTAGTATGCTTATGATGCAAAAAGCTGCTGGTGGTTGCTTAAGAAGAACACAGCTTGACCCAGTTCAAATCCTCATTGACCTAATTCTGAACTTGCATAGAGGTGCATCTTTCAGCTCCTTAGCAAACACACACACACACACACACACACACACACACACACACACACACACACACACACACACACACACACACACACACACACACACACACACACTTCCACCCCCCTTTCCTTTAACGCATTACCTTGTTAGCTGGAGGCTTTCGAACCCAGTTGACCGAAGCTTGACATGCCCTCTGTGCATGGCTTTGGCTGCTAACGGTAAGCTAATGGTCAGTTCAGTTTTGTGTCTTTGGGATCAGTTGTCATGGCGCTGAATGAGCCAATCAATGGACAGAAACATGTTTCAGCACGTCCCTTTGAAGGCACCGGTGTTAGCATCACGGGAATCAGTTGGCTCTAGCATTTAAAACTCAGCACCGTAAACATGTATAAGTGTAATGGGAGGATAGTCTGAAACCAGTTGTTTTAAGGACAGATGGTTATCATCACACCATGGCCATTGATTGGTTGTTTACTTCTCCTGCCTACTGCCCCAGAGGTGCCTCTGCATCTCCATGGGTGACAGATTAGGTTCCCCATTGTCACCAGAAGTACTCACACAGTACACACAAAGCACACCTTGGTTGAGAAGCTCTCACTTACGCCTGACTGAACAGCTTTGGAGGCTTTTGTGTGGCCGCAGTTAAATGAAGGCTTCGGCCACATAGCTGAGAGTGCCCCCCTGCAGCCACAGCTTTAGCGGCCATGTTGCACACAGGTCTCCTCAGGCTGCGCTCTGTAGGGAGCGGAGATGCTGCTCTTTCACAGGCTAACGTCCTGGCCTTGTTTTCAACCCCCCCCCCACCCTGATTCGCCTCCTAGAGACATCTTCCTCACTTAATCCTGTAGAGACGGCTTAAATTGACTACCTCTGGCTTAATTGGGAGTGAAGTGTTAAACCTTGGTTTCCAGGCGAGTTTATTCAGAGTATTTGCAGCTCTTGAAAGTTTGGTAAAAGCCTTGAATTTAGTTTCTAAAAAATAGGCAGTAAGGCTACGCAATCGTTCCAAAAAGATAATCATCTTTAAATATAACCATATCATGATATAACATTTCTAATATGATACTACTGCGACGATGATACTGACTCAACATGTTAAAGAATATGTGATGCTAAGTGTTTTTGAAGTTATTTAATTTAAGGAGAATGTGTTGTCCATTTAACATCCAACTGTACCAGTTCAAGTTCATTACCAGTACACCACCACCACGGTTAAATAAGATGACTCATGCCACCCTAATGTCTGGATAACATTTTGTAGCTGGAGCTAGCTTAGCTTAGCATAAATACTAGAAACAGGGCCCTGTCTGTCAAAAGAACATTTCTACAGGCACCATTTAAAGCTCATCTTGTTTATTTAATCTGCAGAAAAATGGAAAAGGTCATGTTTATGTTCTGAACTATTTCTTAGTCCAACAATGACTTACAGCCAGGCCGCACTGTCTATGCCGGGGTTTCATTTTGTATTCATTGTGGAAATAAAAAGTTATTTAAAAGTTTTAAACACAACTTTGTGAACCCTGCAGGCCAGCCGGTGTTCCTCTGTCAGGCATTAAGGGGTTAAGTTTGGTTGCTATGCCGAGCACAGAGCTGTATTATGCAAGCCGTGGAGCGCAGACACACAGAGAGGAAGTGCATTACAGAATGCTGAGCTCAGGGCTTTGGCTCGCCGCCAAGCATACACTCCTACATGTGCACACACACACACTCAGCTGAGGGCATACCGATTTTTCCAGCAGCACAGCGGTCCTCCTCCTCGAGTCACTCTCTCTCTCTTTCTGTGACGTCAGTAGTTCAGCTGTGGGCCAAGTCTGACTTGTGTGTGTGTGTGTGTGTGTGTGTGTGTGTGTGTGTGTGTGTGTGTGTGTGTGACAGGATGTGGATTTTGTGTGAAGTCTGATCCAGGGTGTGTGTGTGTGTGCGCGGCAGGAAAAGCAGCAGTTAAGAAATGACACATGGCTTTTTTCTTCTTCTATTTCTATGCTAGGTTTCACTCTCAGATGGTTTTTTTTGTACACGTTGTATTTGTTTTCGCTCCGCTCTGTATCACTCATGCTCCACCACATATGAAGAGAAACACCCCCTCTGTTTACAGCTCTCCCACCCAGCAGGGGGTATATGTGTCAGCTCTTTGGTGTGTCACATGGACGAGAACATTTGAGTCAGTGGAAATCACAACCAGCATTTAATAATCCAGGGTCCTCTTTACTTTTGTTTAAATTTGCTTCTATCCATTATCAGATATCTTTTTATTATACTACGTGCTTCCAGTTTGAGATAATGACACTTACTGTAACCCTGTCTACCTTAATGTGTAATTGTATTAAGTCCAGTATGACCAGGAGTTCATGGTGACTAATATGAACACACTTTGTTGTCTTAACTCTTTTGTACTTGTACTGTAGTTTGACATTTGGTAGATTAATTCCTTTGCCATCTTGACACCAATCTTATATTTGAAGTACAAATATGCAGACAGAGCTAACACCTGATTAGCTTTGCAAAACGACTGAAAGACTGCCTCTTACAAGGGATGAAATTAGTTTGTTTAATCTGCATTCAAACCAACATTTGCTGTAGACTGGCAAATTGTCCTCTTCACAGTTTGGTCAAAAGTACAGAGGCTTCCTGATGAAATGCGTACATGCTGTACTTGTCTCATTATTGGGTACCGCTTTACAATAAGACTACCCATATAAAGGATTCATAAAGGGTTTATAAATAGGTTATTAATTAGGTTGTAAACACTTTATTAATCATTAGGAACCATTTATAAGTTCTAACATAGCTTTGATGCATCAACACAGGCTCACTATTTGGCAGCATGACTAAGCCTTATATTGGATACCTAGCTTACTTTGTCTTCTTCATGAGCCAACATTCTGGGTATCTGTTGTTCACGGAGTTGATTTTCCCCCCATCCATCTTGATGTTTTGTTTATCTCTTGTCTTATAAAAGCTTATTATTGATTTATAAAGTGTTCACAACCGGATTAATAAAGGAATTACAAACTATTCGTAAACACTTTATAAGAGTAGTCTGATTGTAGTGGTACCCACTATTGTGTGACGATCACTTAAAAACCTTCTATATGATGCATTGAAGTGAAGATAGACATTGAATCTGCACTAGCTTTTACTGCCTGCTCCCAGTACATGTAAACTGCCCCACTGACAGGGTTTTTACCGGAGAGTCTTCCATCTACTGCGGCTCAGACTACCATCTTATTATGTTGTCATCTGTCACTCCTGTTGGCCTGTCAACATGATGAAGGATGTCCATCTTTCTCTCTGTCGAAAACAACAACGTACATGCCCAAACAATGTTGATCAACCCTTTGTAGCTCGAGTCAGGTGTTTTCATCAGATTGCCTTCATTTTATCTCGTCTGTTAGTCATGAAGAACCTTGTGTTCTCGGTACAGTGAAACTGAAACAATACAGAGATCAAATTCTGCTAAATGTACGTACGCAGACGATAAACCCTTAAAGCAGATTTCCTGTGACCCAGCTTTTGACACCATGCGTTATCACTGTAGCCCACTAACCCAGTCAGATACACACTTTCACTCACTGTCATTACAGAATAATGTTTGTCATAAATGATAGTCTGCATGCGTAGTCATCTCATGGCTGCTCCTTCTTATCTGGAATATGTAAAGCTACTGTAGCTGCTGCATTTTAAACGTTAGTCAAGACTTTCTGTTGAAGTGGAAATTGACACTTGCCTGTTCTTGTGCTCCATCCTCCCTCTCCAAACCAGAAACAGTAGAGTTTGTTTTCCTGTCGGCAATTTAAACACCTAAGCTTTGAGAAACCTGAGTTCAAGAAGTAAGCTTAAGGTTAAATCCACATTGAAATCTACGTCTCCATCCATGTTTACGTTCCCCTGAAGCTCACAGAGACCTATAGGTTTCAGCCTGTGAGCGCTTCTCTGTACAACAGCCGCTCTGTCTGAATGATCCCGTCCTGAGAGAGAGGGGAGGAAAGCACTGGAGGTGTTGTGGAAGGGAAATTAAAAGGAAATGAGAATATTTGGGAGAACTTTGCTCTCGCCTCGTCATCTTTCACTCCTTTGTCTTTATTCTCTCTGTGGTTCTTTCCTCCTTTCTTTTTACTTTCATGGCGGGATCAGAGTTAGCCTGGACCACAGTGATGCGCAGTATCGGGTTTAATGTTTCTTTAAGAGTGGAAATCTTGCACTGAAAAAAAATGAGGAAAGAAAAAAACGTTTATATGCAGTGTCCTTGGTGGAGATTTAATGCACATTTTTATTTTAACAGTACATCACACAAGTTAGCAACAAGCTAGAGCACAATGGAGCATTTAGAAGCTAGATCCTTTCCTCAGGAGGTGGTACAGACCAAAATGGGAGCTAAAAGAGAGATGTTATCGCTCATATGGCAAAAATATGACCCAAATTCAAAAAATTCCATGAGTTGTTTTCTGGGTCATTTAGTGCAGGTTTAAATACAGCTGTGTAATACGATAGCCGCTCTGTGTCATCACTGATCACCTGCAGATTAACTGTAAACATGTTTTCTGTTTCTCTGCAGGGTTCCACCTCAGCGGCACGGTACGGGAGCCTGCCACGGCCTCGGAGCCCGAGATCGTCTGCAACGTGAGCGTCAGCTTCGACCGCTGCAAGATCACCGCAGTGACGTGCAGCTGCGGAAACAAAGACATCTTCTACTGCACACACGTCGTGGCGCTGGCGCTGTACCGAGTACGGAAGCCCGAGCAGGTCAAACTGCGCCTGCCCATCTCAGAGACTCTTTTCCAAATGAACAGAGATCAGCTGCAGAAGTTTGTGCAGTACCTGATCACCGTGCATCACACCGAGGTGCTGCCCACCGCACAGAAACTGGCCGACGAGATACTGTCGCAGAACTCCGAGATCAACCAGGTGCATGGTGAGTAGAGGGGCTGGAATAATGGTGGTCACTAATTCATTTGTACTATTTTATTGCACTATTTTTCATTGTTGGAGGAGCCTAGGAATTTTCATTGATGACTTCTTATTTTAATACCTGAAACAAACGCATTCTACCGATAATAAGTGGAAACATTGTTCAGGGCTTTTACCTGTAATGGAGTTCTCTAAAACCAAACTATTTCTAATTTTAAGTAAAGCAGCTCAGTCGTTGTTGGTACTTGTTAGTGTTACACTTCCCTCCATCATGCTCCAGTGGAGGAGCAGCTGGAGGCTGCTATCTTTAGAGACTCGGAACAACACAGTGTGTTCAGGGAGAACCAGAAACAGATCAGGTGAAGCTTCACTTGAATTTAAGTGGGAAAAGTTTCTTTTGTTGCTGTTTAGGCCGTCGCAGACAATTAGTGTGTGTGTGTGTGTGTGTGTGTGTGTGTGTGTGTGTGTGTGTGTGTGTGTGTGTGTGTGTGTGTGTGTGTGTGTGTGTGTGTGTGTGTGTGTGTGTGTGTGTGTGTGTGTGTGTGTGTGTGTGTGTGTGTGTGTGTGTGTGTGTGTGTGTGTGTGTGTGTGTGTGTGTGTGTGTGTGTGTGTGTGTGTGTGTGTGTGTGTGTGTGTGTGTGTGTGTGTTTGTACACTCTGGGATATTTGGTGTTTTATGGCTCTTTTAGTTACATATTGAATCTAACTGGTTATACAAGTAGTGAATGGTTCTATTGAGGAAAACATTTTGTAGTAGTTTTCCGCTTCTGGAGCACAGTTATATTCCTTATCCCAGTCTGTTTACATTTAAAACGTTTTTTCTTTGCAAAATTCAATGATTCAGCAACTTGTATATAAGTTTCTACAGTGACTACTAATGACTGTAGTAATGTAAATATTTTGCATGTCTGAGGGAGATCCTTGCAGGTACTTGTATAATGTCTCTTTGGTATCTGCATGTATGCTGGGGAAAGAAGTCGAACCTATTTGGCTTTTTGCATCTCCGGGCTTTAATCCTCCCCAGTGACGCTTGCTAAGTGTTGTATGCTGGTTATTTTTGCAGATTTAGCTGAATTAATGGTATTGATCAGTGTTTAAGCTCGCTGCATTAATGCACACGCTGAGTGATGTGCTGATGCAGGCATGGCTAGGGCGGCTCCTCCCTGGAAATTATTCAAATGAATATAAGCGAGGACATTAACTGTACATACACTTTTGTAATACCTTCTTCTCTGAGGTATTCTACTACATCTGAGGACTTCCTCCACCACTGAAAGATAAACGAAAAAATGAAAATCAGCTTTAGTCTGATGACCTTCTGCTCCTCTAATGAGTTCCTGACTGATTTTCTTTGTTGGTTCCAGGCGCTCCGGATCCGACGGCGGGCGCCAGCGTGGACGATGAGAACTGCTGGCATCTGGACGAGGAGCAGGTTCAGGAGCAGGTCAAGCTCTTCCTCTCCCAGGGCGGCTACCACGGCTCGGGGAAGCAGCTCAACTTACTGTTCAGCAAGGTAACACAATCATTCCCAACACACGTCATCGCACCGCAGCTGAATGGCCATGTTTACCCACAATGCCCCTGCGTTTCTGCAGGTGAGGGAGATGCTGAAGATGAGGGACTCAAACGGAGCGCGCATGTTAACGCTGATCACAGAGCAGTTCATGGGCGACCCCAGACTGGCGCTGTGGAGGCAACAGGGGACCACCATGACGGACAAGTACAGGCAGCTGTGGGACGAACTAGGTAAAACACACACACACACACACACACACACACACACACACACACACACACACACACACACACACACACACACACACACACACACACACTCAGATACACACACACATCTGCAAAGACATAGCAGCATTTCTACATACCAGTTATATTTCAGTACACATTTAAATAGACAGTGCTTTGAATAAATGTGTTTCTTGTGACATTTTTTATAACTATTAGGCCATTAATGTGTTGATCAACTCATTTGTGTAAAAAAATTGTATTTCAGTAACATTTTTCAGCAAAAATGGCCAAAAATATCTCGATAAATCTCTCTGTGTACAATATGTGCATTTCTCCAATTTAAAATATTTGTAACCTAATGTGTTGGGTTTCTGACATTGAAAAGCAACAGAAGACATGATTTTGGACTGCAAGAAAATGTTGATTTAATGGAAATCTCAGATTCTTTGGGGTAAACTGTCAGACATCCTTTATTTAAAAGCCCAGAATAAAAAGAAATACACATCTTCTGTTTTCTGGTCTACCTGTGCAGAAACACCTTCCCTTTTTAGATGCAGGAACATGGTAGAAGATAAAAAGCTGAACCAAATGCCTTTGCTTGAGTGAAAAACGGTTCCTTGAAAATATGCCTGGCTTTGCTCATGACCAAAACGGTGATGCAACAATTAGACCGCCTATGTTACCATGGTCTCCTTCCACACTTTCTCCCCTGCTCTGTTTTTGTTTTTCTTTACCTAATAACCCCCCCACACACCCTCACACACACACACACCCCTGATATATTCTTGCTCTGCGTTGCGTCACTCATGTCTGCCATCGCGTTCTCAGCGCTCAGTTTTCCATTCCCTCGTTGTTGTCATTGAAGCAGCCCTAACAAAGAGACAGAGGATAAAGCCCATCTCTTCCTGTCCCCTCCCCCCATCCTCAGCCTCCCTCCCTCCTGCATTCACTTCCCCTTCCCTCCCCTCACCTCTCCTCCTGTTTTTCCTCACTTCACTTCCTTTCTTTTCTTCTCCCGTTTCATTTTGTCATCTGTCATCCCGTATTTATCCTCTAACGTGTTCATTGTTCCCTCCTCCTCCGTCTTCATGTGTGTTCCTTTTCAGATCTGTCTCTAGTGTCTTCATGTTTGTCGCCACAGTGCTGCTGAACTTAGCTCACGTTTTCACACTGCTTTTTTATACGTCAATAGTTAATTATATTTTTTAGTAGTATCGCAGCTTCTCCAAAATGAGGAATTGCTGCTTTTTTCCCTGTTTTATATTTTTTAAGTACCTATTAAAAGGTTTCAGATAAATAAAATATTTGAAACCGTCAATATGGACGTGAGAAAAATAATAACGTGATTTATATTTTTTATTCAAATTCAGCACCTGCAATAAATCATGTTTTATCCAACAACATGCTACCCACTGGTGTTTTTACTATCCTTTTTTTCTGTTAATGAGCAAAAAAGCTATTCAGTGTAGTCATTCTCAGTCCTAGCTCGCAGTGGGCTTGCCTATATAACCATTAGTGAACCCTGATTAGTGGACATTCCAGCTTTTTAAAATGTGAGAATTTTGTATATACAGCTCCACTCTCCAGTGTCTGTTGAATTCCAACACAGAGAAATGTTGTCAGTAGTTTAGAAAATACAATAAAATACAATAAAAAATAATTTCACTCAAAGA
Organism: Eleginops maclovinus; assembly: GCF_036324505.1. Taxonomy (NCBI): domain Eukaryota; kingdom Metazoa; phylum Chordata; class Actinopteri; order Perciformes; family Eleginopidae; genus Eleginops; species Eleginops maclovinus. Next base: position 15,594,892 of record NC_086356.1, on the reverse strand, counting down.
CAGACCTATAGAAAATAAAACCAGAGAAAATGATAATGCTGACGTGGCCTCATGGACCTTTCTACTGAAAAACATATGAAATGATAATCATAATAATATCACATAGGAAAGTATGGTTTGATGCACAAATCAGCACCTTTAAAACTGCAGTGATAATGACCTATAGTCACTTGTTTTGTATACTGATATGTTTGACACTATTCATAACCTCCACTCTTCCTGCTGCAGGATGAAACAGCAGAGAGTTGCATCTCCTGATGTTAATGTGTGTGTGTGTGTGTGTGTGTGTGTGTGTAGGCGCCCTGTGGATGTGCATCGTGCTGAACCCCCACTATAAGCCCGAGCAGAAGGGCTTCTGGCTGCGGCAGCTTCGCAGGTGGAACAGCGTGGACGTGTGTCCCTTGGAGGACGGTAACCATGGCAGCGAGCTGACCAATCTGACCAACGCTCTGCCCCAGGGCCCCCCCGGCAACCCAGGTGAGATGACACCTGCCTCCCCCCTTTTTTATCTCCCAAATCCTCCCGTTCATCACATCTGGAGGTTTTCTTTCTCCTCCCTCATGCAGTACCTCCTCCTCCTCCTCTTCTGTTTTAACACTGTTGAGGTTTCTTTCTCCCCCTCCCCCTCTCTTTTAATCAAGTCTCCTTTCTTCAATCTCTGTGCCTGCGAGCCTTATTACCTTTTTAGTGTGGCTAATAGAATGAGCTAATAACACATTTCAGCTCCTGCAGCCTTTTCGAACAAATCAAAGAATCCAGACACACACACACTCCTATCAGGTGGAGATAAAGAGGTCTAAAGAGAAGAAAGATGCCCTTATTACTGCTGCTGGTTCGTCTGTACTGCCCGTGCATTTGTTTTGCTATCAACATTTAGAAAAAATGAATCCTGCATGAGAAGTGTTAGAATAAAGAAGACATTTAGAAGGAATTCAGTATTTCACTGTTAAATTCAGATTCTCTTACCAATATATTAGTAAATCTAAGTATTTCTCAAATGTTCAGAATCAAAAAGGGAGCATAATGTTGCAATAGAGTCAACATGGAGCTACGCTGGGAAACAACTTATTCAATTCTGTGTGAGCTTGTTTAATAGCAGCTGTATTTTATAGCCCTTATTGTTTGTATTCTGGCAAATTTGCACCATTTAAAGTGTGCTGATGTAGCTATCAACACAAATTGTTTGCAATGTACCCCTAGATGTGCAGACCATCCTCACAAGAATACTTTGATTCTGAAAAATACTCACATATACATCACATATGATTTCTAATCTAATTTATGGAAATGTATTCATGATTCTAATCCGAGCTAATTGTAAACTGGGAAGTATAAAATGTGCTGATTATCAATATATATTTATATGTGGTTATGACTTCCTGGATGGGGTAATTGACTCGCAGCAGTCTTCTAAAGGTTTTAAAGAAATAGCCTTCATGAGCGTGTCACAATCTCTGCTGCCCTTGACCTTATTAGGCCAATCAGTGGCGCAAACTAAACTTCCCAGCATGCACCTGTTTCTTTCCCCTCACACAGTATCTTTGCCTCCCTTCTCTCCCCCCTCAGTGTGTGACTTATTTGCTCTCCTCTCAGACTCTCTCACCCGGCCTCACCGGACCGTGTTCACGCGAGCGATCGAGGCGTGCGACCTGCACTGGCAGGACTCCCACCTGCAGCACATCATCACCGAGGACCACTACATCCACTACTGTTACCATGACAACCTCGACAGCTCCCTGTTCGACCCCCGAGGGTGGCCCCTGTGGCACGGTGAGAGAACGGGGAAACATTATTTACGGGGAATTGAATGACAAGGAATAAAAATAAAGGTGGAGGAAAGTAGATACGATGTATTCATTCTTCTTTCCTGCAGAGCACGTCCCGACTGCGTGCGCCCGCGTCGACGCTCTGAGGTCACATGGTTTCCCCAAAGAAGCACTCAGGCTCGCCATCGCCATCGTCAACACGCTGCGGAGGCAACAGCAGAAACAGCTGGACTTCTTCCGCACTCACAAAAAAGGTCAGCTTACATCTAAACTGTGCTGTTTACTTTCCTGTGCGGGTGCTTTTAAATCTTAGACTTATATTTACATTTACCTAGCTTATACAACTTCACCAGAGAAAATCATTAGTCTTTTTATAGAGACAACATTAGTGCACTTACGGTTTCAGAGACTATTCCAATATAATTTCCATATTACACCCCAAACCCACTTTTACTGTTTTTTAATTTAATCTCTGACGATTAACCAGCCGCAAAAAATCAGATTAGAATTTTCACCTGGAGTCTAAAATGGCTTTATTCATTCACAGAAGTACCACTAAGATGAGGAAAAACGCAAATAACTCATAATGTGCTACGAGCTGAAAAACAGTCGTACTTTTGTCTCCTCTCCTTACACCATATTGCAGTCTTCAAAGGTCTTACCTTCCCTACTAGACACGGGGTATATAAAGTGTTGCATTTCCTTTATGGCCTTTATTTAATATTAGTAATAATGGAAAAATGTTGTATGTGGTCGTCCGCTGGCGGGAGAAATGGATTTATAATAATACACGTTGTAATTGGTTAATCAAGCCATCAATTTCCTGCCACTCATCTGGGTCCAGGTCATGTTAATTGATTTTAATAATTATATTACAAGGAATAATTGTAGGTCTTACTGTAGCTACTGATTTGCTGTCCTTCTTGGGTCATATTTACGCTAAACCATGTATTTAATTGCACTCTGTCTTCAATTCAACTCCTTCGACATTGCCTACACTGTGTTGTTACTGATGGTATCACCAAGTATACATATATTATTAACAGTTTGTGTTCCTGCAGAGCTGCTCCATAAAGGAACCACATCCGTCACTAACCTGGAGGGCTGGGTGGGGCACCCTCTGGACCCCATCGGCACGCTGATCAGCACCCTGATGGAGTCGTGGAGGAACAGCGAGGAGGGAGCCGCCACACTGCTCGACTTCTCAGGTATTCAGTTAGTTAAATATTGGATCATTTCACCTCAAAGTTATTTAAATTACCTTTTTCTCTCTTACAAGGAAGCCCTGACTACACACCAGATTAGTATTTACACAATGTGATTTGATGTATTTTAATCTGTGCAGTAAAGAGAACAGTTTTTCCCTCTGAGACATAAAGCATTTAAGGTATAATGTTAAAAAAATAGGAAATACTTATTGGTAATACCTCCAAAATGCCACTTGAGTACAGAACTTGAGGAAATGTACTTCAGTACACAAACACACATTTCCCTGAGTGTGCGTCAGACATTTACACTGCATTGATTGCGTCTTCCTGTCGGAGCTGCAGGCAATCAGCAGTGATGACACAGACGTGCTGATTGGCCCGTAGTCATCCTCCAATAACAGCTCATGAATAAGAAATGCAGCAGGAAAAACACTGCAATTAAAATGCATTAATTATGCAGAGCGCTCAGAGAGGAGAAGAATTCCAACAAACTGAACGAACGGGGATTGTTCTTGACTCACTTTTCACTTCTACATGTGAACCAGGAAAGCCTCTGCAGGGAAGAAGTTGTGAAAGTTTTCAATTAGGACTTCAAGCACTCTGTTTTTTCATATGTATGTATGTGTATTCATTAGGGACTTTTAACCTCCTGGGATAGACTGTGAGGTCTGCCAAGACATCATTAAGCCATTAAAACATGATAACAGTCCTCGGGAGGATACCCCCTCTGAAAAAGCACAAATAGATCAATAGATTTATCAATACTCGGCTCGATCCGCCTCCCAAAGGGAACATCTTTCCCCCCTAAATATCTCCCCCCTCTCTCTGCTCTCCCCTCAGGCCCTCTGGGTGCAGGTCGGAGGATGGAGCGTCCTGTTCTACAGACGCAGCGGTTCCTGGAAGAGGGGGAGTCGCTGGTGTCCCTGGCCGTTGAGACTGCTCTGATCGGCTTGGGGCAGCAGAGGGTGATGCCGGACGGCCTCTACGCTCAGGAGAAAGTTTGTCGCAACGAAGAGCAGCTACTGGCCAAGCTTCAAGAAATTGACCTCGACGAAACGCTGGTGAAAATCTTCCGGAAACAAGCCGCTCTCCTGCTAGAGGGTGAGTGAGGGTCTGAGACTGAGACTTATGTCCAGCATTTTCTGGTTGGGCGGTTTAGCTGCTTGTCTTTGTATCAGGATATTAATTTGATATATTTGGGTTTGATGATTGATAATGATTACAAACCGACTGAACAGAAGCAAAAAACTCAATGCAAAACTATACTGTCATTTCCACGACGCTGCACCGAGTCCACCACCTTAGTTTAGCATTTACCAGACTGTTCCATTGTGAAGGAAGAGTTTGGAATGAATACATCTAGGACGAGAAAAAGATAAGACACCAGAATTTTAAGACTTTTAAATCTCTGGGAAAACAGCTTTGTCCGGTCCTTATGTTAAACCAAGCTAACTATCTCCTGACTCGCGGTTTGATCTTAACGTGTGTGTGTGTGTGTGTGTGTGTGTGTGTGTGTGTGTGTGTGTGTGTGTGTGTGTGTGTGTGTGTGTGTGTGTGTGTGTGTGTGTGTGTGTGTGTGTGTGTGTGTGTGTGTGTGTGTGTGTGTGTGTGTGTGTGTGTGTGTGTGTGTGTGTGTGTGTGTGTGTGTGTGTGTGTGTGTGTGTGTGTGTGTGTGTGTGTGTACTCTGTACTGCTGTATTCAGTTGTGTGAGTGTATTGTTTGCTTTGTCAATGTTTGCTGACGTTGTGTGAATGAATGCATGTGTGTGTACATAGGGGTATAATAAGCCTGTGAGAGAGATGTGGCTTGTCATGGTTCAAGGCCTTTTTCTCTCCAAACCCACTAATGATGGAGCCGCTCGACCTCACGTTTGGCTTCTTGTGTGTGATTGTAAAGTGGAGGCCAACAGGAAGTCCAAATTTTAAAAAAAGTAGGCAAGTATTTAGAGACAGACTAACACATTATACTTTTCATTAGACATTAATGCTAGGGTCTTATCCTGTAAAACGTTGACATCCTTTCATGATCAAATAACCGCTCTAATCTATAATTGAGTGATCTTGAAAAAAAGCATTATTATGCACCCCAGTAGCTGACCTGGTAGAGCAGGTAATCATCATCCTCCCCTCCTTTCTTTCTCTCTAGAGCTTTTCTACACATTATAGGCTACAGAAGGCCCAAAAAGTTATGTAATGTTATAATCCCTTTTTTAAATAGAAACTCAACCCTGAGACATATTTATGATTCTTGCAGTTTCTCTTTGCAAACATGCATGTTTCCCTCGCATAATATTTCAGGAAGGCCTTTTTTAAAGACAGAAGTCCCTGTACGTCTGTGGAGGTTGACCGACGGAGACATCCTGATGCACAGCGCGTCATAGCGTTCAGCTGTTTTTAAACCAGCGATATCAAACTTGCTGAGTGGGGAATAATCTCATGAGCGAGGTCGCCGTGCAGTGAAATGTGAACATGCAGCTCTGTTTGTGCACTCATTTACAGTGATGGGCAAGTTACTTCCAAAATGTAATACAGTACATATTACTTATTACTGTCTTTTTAAAGTAATACGTTACATTACATTATTACTGTCTCTGAGCTGTAATGCGTTACACTAGTTTTGCGTTACTTTGAGTTACTTTCACCAAAATAACCTCTAAAGTCTGGCTTTAAATACTAAACTGAGTTTATTGCAGCTCATTAAATAAAGCTATCTATGGCAGTATGCTGAAATTAAACGTATGCTCCGTTTAAGTGGGCTGAATAATATGTGATACCGGTAACATCACGTCTCTGTTTGTCATTAATAACATGTTAGTGGAGCCTCTGCACGGCCCTGTAACCTGCTGTATATGAACGAGTCTCTATGGCAACGTTAGCTCACCTTGTCATTGGTGTGTTAACGGGGATTTGGCTGACAAGCTTTCTGAAAGCCGGCGATTCCAGAGAGGAAAGAGGCTGCATATCTTCAACACTCTGCCACGAGTCTCTGAACTTCTCGGGGTTCAAGAGGAATACAGCCCGAGAGAGAGTGACCTTCTGTTGCTTCAGCCTGCGCACTCCTGTCTTTTTCTTTTCTTTTATCTGAGCCTGCAGCTCTGCATTGTGAGCCTGCAGCTCTGCATTGTGAGCCTGCAGCTCTGCATTGGGAATCTGTTTCTGCAGCTCTCTTAACCAATAGTAAACAGGCATACTGAGTTACTATTCTACCTGCACAATTATTCCTCTGGAGTCAGAATGTCTCGATGTTTGTGATTTCTTAGAAACTAAACCCCACATCATTTCGGGTTAAAATGTGTTGTAACTGCGTTACTGAGAATTGTAACGGGTATTATATTACCCACATTTCAGAAGTAATGCGTTATATTACTGCGTTACAGTATGAAGTAATACATTACTGTAACTCCATTACTTTTGTAACGCGTTACACCCAACTCTGCTCATTTATCATGTCCTGTTTCTGGTTTTCCTGCAGCTGGTCCCTACAGTGGTCTGGGGGAAATACTCTACAGAGAAAGCGTCCCCATGCACACCTTTGCCAAGTATCTCTTCACCTCCCTGCTACCTCATGACGTCGAACTGACGTACAAAATTGCACTGAGGGCCATGCGGTGAGTACAAACCTTCCTTTACTCAATTTAACATGCTGGGCTCACGTATGAATAACTCTATATGGCTCCCTTCCAAACAAAGGTACAAAGCGTGCTGTTTATGAAGCTATGATTTAAAATGACCAATCACAGGGAGTTCCAGGAAACTGAAAGTCTTTATTAACTTTAGAGTTTCTAAGTGTCACAATTTTCTAAATGCTCAGTATTCATAGTACAAACTGAAATCCCAGTTTTATTTGGGGAAAGAAAAGTCTGTATGAAGAAGAAGATGTGTTTATGTACTCTGCTTAGTGTGGACACATGTTGAGGAGGAGCAGAAATAAAGAGTGACAGACAGGAAGTTCTAGCCCTGATAAACTATACCTTTAAATATGTGTTGCTCCTCCTGCTTTGTGTGTGAGTGTGTGAGTGTGTGAGTGGGTGAGTGTGTGAGTGTGTGAGTGATACAGTTTAATGACAAAACCTCCTTTTGCTGGAATATTCACTAAATAATTCAAAGCTGCTGAAAATGAGTGAATAATAAATAGATGCTGTTGGTTTTCTTCCTGACCGCCAAGAGTTTTACAAAAATGTCTATTGTCCCACCCAAATTACAAAGAGGAATATTAGACTGGAGAACCACAGTAGCAGCAGCTGTGAGTGTTGGAGGAAGAAATTGAGATGTTATTTTAAACCCATTCTAGTGTAGCTAGAGGCAAAGCTCCACCCGAGGAGAACTATTGATTGGTTCTATAAAAGAAGCATCTCCTAACTTCCTCATATATATATATATATATATATATATATATATACACACCTACCTTCCTGTGTTTACCTCCAATAAAGATCTAATAAAGTGTTTGTCTCTGTGCGCAGGTTACCGGTGCTGGAGTCCACGGCCCCCTCCGGCGATCTGTCTCGACCTCACCACATCGTGTCCGTGATGCCCAACCGCCTCCCCCGCTGGTTCACACTCAGCCACATCGAGACCCAACAGTGTGAACTCGCCTCCACCATGCTTACTGCTGCTAAAGGTACACACACGAGCATTAACAGATCGATTGGATTTAACCGAAAGGGGACTTATTCATATGTGCCACGCTAAACTAAAGTCCATCATAATTCTACAATAAGCAATGACAGGCCTTTTATATTATGTTTATATTCCCAGTATTTAACAATCATTTGAATAATGTGTTGATTTATGTGTCTTGGTCCCAGATAACTAGAAAATGAAGTGATGGATGGGTACACTTTTGAAAAACAAATCAAGCTTTTTCAAGTTTTTGCAAAAACAATCAATTTCACATGTAATATCTTTTGTCTTTCCTAACTTTCCATTTTGAGTTGACCACAATAAAGCTAATTATAGGCTAATTTCTAGATGTTTAGCGTCTCAAGACCTTAATAAACAGCATAATGTAAATTCCTACAGCAGACAAATAGTTTTTATTAAAACCTGCGTACATTAAATGTAAGACTTTTTAAGACCTTGGTATGCCTTATTTTATGGATCTGAATTCCTTGGACCAGTTTTTTGTTGTGATGTGTTAGAGGCTTTCACCTGCAGGAAGTTGAGAATGACTTTGTTTCACCAGGTGATGCTCGTAAGCTGGAAACAGTGTTAGAGTCCATCCAGAAGAACATCCACTCATCGTCCCACATCTTCAAACTGGCCCAGGATGCCTTTAAAATCGCCACGCTCATGGACAGCCTGCCAGACATCACGCTGCTCAAAGTGTCCCTGGAGCTGGGTCTTCAGGTAAACCACGCACAGAATCACACAAAGAAACAAAGTTAATACCACACAGACGTAGAGCTAACCTTGTGTTTCCTGTAGGTGATGAGGATGACGCTGTCCACCTTGAACTGGCGGCGGAGGGAGATGGTGCGATGGCTGGTGACCTGTGCAACCGAAGCTGGTGAGTTTCCCAACGAAAAGTGAAAGAGCTCTAGCTACTATCACCTATAGTTTGGGTTATTTTTGAAGCAATTGCTCTTCAAAGTTGAACCATAAAGCAGTTACGCTCGCAGAGGTAGCTACTTCTAAATCCTGGTTTCATTATAGTGATATAAGACATATTGTTAATTGAATATAAATGACTTTCTAACGTTGGATGCTATCCAAACGAAAACCATTCAACCCAGGAGATTTATGTTTGTTCACATTTTCAAACAGGAGGAAAAGCTTTTAGGGAAATGAGTTTGGACGTCAACGACGGTAACCAGTTTGGGCTGGATTGGTGGTCCTTAAAGAATAATTTAGTTAGTTATTTTGCTGCGCAGTAACCCTTTTTTTGTGTCTTATAGTATATATTATAATTGTTGACGCGTTATTACATGGGCAGCAATGTTGAGCTCAATTTCTTCACCACTTGAAATGTATAAACATATATTTGGTGGTTTACGCAACATGTATTTCTAAAAACATATTTAGAATAAATGTATTAACGTGTAAAATAGCATAAATTGGAATTACAAGTACCACAAAAAAGCTTTTGTACAGAAGATCTTTAGTCAAATTTTAGTTGATATAACGACTCCTGAGATACTGAACACCCGTCCATGATATGATTGGACGTCTGCTGTTCAGTGGAGCGGTTTAGCGAATTAGGGGAAACTTGACAAGACTTTTAAAGTGGGTTTTGGAGGGCTCCCGGCGGGATGCTAGGAATGACTGGCAGGGCAGTAATTATGGAAGATTGAGGGCTTCTGGCTGATTAAGTGGACTCCGTGTTTGGACTTGAATTCTGGCTGAATTTTGTCTGTAGTGGACAGGAAGCTGTGTCTGGAGGGAGGGAGCTCTGCAGGGGGAAAACCTCTTCCCAGATGATTTCTTGTGAATGTGGGGGAGCAACAAGGAGTCCCTGTTTCTGTGAGCGCAGTTTGAATGGACTCATTGAGAACATGCCAGGGGATGATGTAGAGTGGGGCCAAGCCATGTAATGTCAGAGAATTAGAAATGGAATATCCAATTACAAGGTGAAAGGTCAATGTGAGACGGCTGATGCTTTTATTTTGTAGGAGTCTTTGAAACCTGGAAATGTATTTAAATTAAAATGTGCTGTTTTTTATTTTTGCATCAGTCAATCTAAAAAAATGTATGATTTTAAAATAATACGGTAAAATAAAAATAATCAATGAATGGACTTTCGCATTCATTGCCTAAAAAAATGATAAGAGCTCTGCTGCTGGATTTGATGAATTAGGCTGGTGACCATTTAGCATTTTGTCAACAGATTCCATAAAAATAAACAAAACCAACAGCTTACATTCACAGTTCTCCAGCTTGTCTTTTAGACAACAGAAGACATAATTTTTAAAAACATCATAGTATAATATGTCGAAAATATCAGAAAAAACTGTATTTGGTATTTAAACAAAAACCTCTACACGTCACCAGATTTATCCTTCAAAGATTCACAACTATGTGTTTCACCAGGGGACTGTCACAGGTACAGGGAAAGAAGTGAACATGAAATGTAAGAGGACCTATGATTGGACCCTGGGGAACACCAACATTAACTTTATAAACAATTTCCGCCAGATCTATTATTTACCTGACATTTCTTTACCTCTCTGTCTAGGTGTGTTTGCGCTGGACAGCATCATGCAGAGCTGGTTCACCCTCTTCACCCCCACCGAAGCCACCAGTGTGGTGGCGAGCACCGTCATGTCCAACAGCACCATCGTCCGCCTGCATTTGGACAGCCATCAGCAGGAGAACCTCGCCAACTCCGCCCGAACCCTGGCCCTGCAGTGTGCCATGAAGGACCCCCAAAACTGTGCCCTGTCAGCCCTCACGCTCTGCGAGAAGGACCACATTGCTTTCGAGACAGCCTATCAGATTGTACTGGACGCAGCCGCCACAGGAATGAACTACACACAGCTGTTTACGATAGCGCGCTACATGGAGCACCGCGGCTATCCTATGAGGGCGTACAAACTAGCAACGTTAGCCATGACTCACCTGAACCTCAGCTACAACCAAGACACACACCCGGCCATCAACGACGTGCTCTGGGCATGTGCGCTCAGCCACTCCTTGGGGAAAAATGAACTGGCATCCGTCATCCCCCTGGTGGTGAAGAGTGTGAAGTGCGCCACCGTTTTGTCGGACATTTTGCGGCGGTGCACGTTAACAACGCCGGGCCTGGTGGCTCTGCACAGTCGCAGGAACTCTGGGAAGCTGATGCCCCTGGAAAAGGCTCCACTCAGGCAGCTGCTGGACGCCACGATCGGGGCCTACATCAACACGACGCACTCTCGGCTGACACACATCAGCCCTCGCCACTACAGCGAGTTCATCGAGTTCCTCAGTAAAGCCAGAGAGACGTTCCTGATGGCGCACGACGGACACATCCAGTTCACACAGTTCATAGACAACCTGAAACAGATTTACAAGGGCAAGAAGAAACTCATGATGCTTGTTCGAGAGAGATTTGGTTGATCAAACGACCAACTTTTTTTTTGTTACATCCTTTCTAACTTGAAGTGAAAATCCTCCTAAAAACAACATTCATGCAAATCTTTTTCCTAGGATTTGGCACTGCGGGATCGAATGTGATAATGAACACAGCTTCCTGAAGGTGATTGGGTTGTGGAAAATCACATGGAATGTTCCTTTTCCTTGTGAGCCGTATCAAGAAGGAGCACTGGACATCCCCGGATAATGGGAATAAGATATACAAATGTGTTTTAGGGTATATTTTCTCCTTAAAATGACAAGTTTGGAATTGAAGATAAAAAACACTGTAAACCATAAAAGCAACAGCCGGTATTAATGTGTATAAAACCATTGAGTTTGCAGAAGGAGTCAATTCATGGACGTTTGTGTTTCCCTTTATATATGTATGAAAGTGAGAGAGTAAGAGTTTTACACTGAGTATATTATACTGTATTGTCCAGTGGCAAAATGTCCACCTTGCACTCCTCCTACTTTCCTCAGCTAACGTTCAACAGCCTCAAAGAAAAAGACAAATGGCTTTAAACCAAATGGAGAAACTCCATCTGAAGTGACAAGTACCTCTTATGAAAAGGATCCAGCTTTACTCGCTCCCCCTCCGAGTCATCGGCCATCTGATCTGTGAAGAGAAAGAAAAAAATGGAAATCAGAGTTCATTTGACTGGATTCAATTTTGTTTTCATCTTAAGGCTGATTATTTTGGCTTTGCAGTGTTGTCTCAAACATTCAGTATGCTTATTTTACCGTCACGGAAACACAAAAAACAAGCTGTCTTGTGGAAACTGTCAAACATATATTCTCAGGGATTTCTCTTTAAAAAGAAAAAAAGACTAAAAAAACTAAAAGAGAACAAAAGCATTTTATTGTCCTGTATATATGAAAGTATATGTCTGAATATTGATAAAAAATGTATATGTTAACTAATTTATGACAGAATATTCTATGTAAGGCACAATACTTGAAGCTGCAGTACTTTTTGGTTTTTGAAAACAAACAGAAAACATATCAGAAGGACTTCAAAAACGTTCGCCTTGCATCAGGGGACAATTTAAAGCAGAAGTACATGACAGGCTGGATTTCGGCTCTGCAGACATGTAATGAACTGCAGAAACCAAGACAGGAAGTGGACATGCAAAGTGCGTATTCTCCTGAACACAGAAGTGTATTGAGTATTGTAGGAGGCAAGAGAAAGAGACGACTGTGGAGGCAGAGCAGCGACAACATACAGCTGTTCCGGTGAAATCTGCCTCCATGTTTTCCTTCTGCAGTGATTCAGTCACATGAAGCTGTTTCATGTCCACGCCTCTTCTTCTCACATCCCGACTTTATGCAGGACAGAAAGTTGCTCTTTACTGTCGCTCTTGACTGTTTCACCTCTTTATTTTTCCTCCTCTTTGATTTAATGTATCTCTAGAGTTCCTCAAATGAAAACAGCCTTCTTTCTTGCCTTGTCTTAATGCTTTAAAATAACCAAATGGTAGTTTTAACTACCAAACTTTTCTCACACGCCAATACAACTTTGGTTACAACCTTCTTTTTTGTAGTGTCTATAGTTTTTTTTAGCTGAACTGTATTCTGTGCTTTAAAAGCTCCATTTCATCTGTTTTTTCAGTGTTGTCTCTTATTTGTAGCTCCTTTTTTGTTTAGAAATATGCTCTCTTTTTATTTATTACGTTAGGTAAATGATTGTACAACCATGTCAACATGCTCATGAAGTTGAAACTAAGATTTGATACACTGATCAATTTATTTATGTAACTAAATCACTGTTTTATAAACTTGTTAATGAATCAACATTTTGTTTTGATTAAATACCTTTTTTGAGAGGATGACGTCTTTGTGTTCTTATTTTAGAAACTATATATAGTTATATGAAAATATCATAAAAAAGCAACATAGAAAAACTCATACTATTACTTTTTTCGACATTCTGACTCTAATCCGACACACTTTACTCTTCCACTTCCACAAACTATACTACGACTCTTTTTTGATATTGTTCGATATATGATACTACGACTCTGTTTTGACATACTGTACTATTTAGTTTCTTTCGGACATTTTCGACATACTATTCTACTTTGTTATTTCTAATATATTCAAGCTATGATACTAAGTTCTTTTTTCGACATGTATACTAGGACTTTTCGACATACTGTACTATGTGGATTGTTCTGATATTTTAATAATTTTCAACCTACTATACTATGTCTTTATTTGGATGTCCTTTTTTCTGATGTTTTTCGACATACTATGCTGGTGTTTTTCTGACGTAGTATAGTAATTACAAAATGATTAGTAAAAAAGTCATAGTATAGTATGTAAAGCATTTCAGAAAAAACAACATAGTATAAAATACCAGAAAAAAAGTCACAGTTTGTCGAAATATTTAAAAAACTACAGAAAGAGATTCTTACACTTTTCTTATAACAACCTTAAATATGGACAGCTGTAAAAACGCAACACAATATTCATACACAATAATAAAACCATGACTGGGATCATTAAAAAAACAATGGGTTTCCTTTGAAACGTTGAGGACATGCAGCTGATTAAACTGTCTCATAAGATTTGGATGCGTGATTTCAACGTGTAGTGGAGTACTTCTACTGTGTGGTATTAGTACCATTACTTAATACTTCCACCACTGGCTATTGTTACTATTTGATCAAAGTATTTCATCTACAAAGTTTGTATTTGTCCATCAGCAGGAAGTTGACACAGATGTTTATCTTGATGTTTTTAAACCCAAGTTTGAGGGTGAACAGTCGTCGTGACTTACTGATTAATGCCCCTGAACAGGAAGCCATAATTCCTTTAGTGCTGGTTTTACTTTAAGATCATTTGGGAATTTGGAGCTTTACTTATCCCACTTCCTGTCTGTTGTCAGTGGCCTGTTCTGGGCAGGAAGCTCTCACAGAGAGGACGATTTCTGAGGAAACAAAGAACCATTTCAAGATTGAAATACAGTGCAAACTTCAAACTCTAGAGTCTTGATGATATACATATATTTGATAAACCGTCAGATTCACAGGACTGTTCTTCTATCTCTCACGACCGCTGATGTATGTGAAAACATTTAAATTAAAAAAAGACATGATTTCTAATAAAATGTGTATTTAATCTATAGCAACATATCGTAAACTTTATTTACTGTTTATTCATCGGATGTTAAATCAACAAAGTAAATTACCCCACACTTAATGTATGCATACTGCAATCCTAAAAATATTAGGTTGAATTGGTGTTGTATAGTTTCTGTTTTTATTATGATGCATTATCTGGAGATGCCAGACATCATTTTACCTTAGCGACAAAATAAGAATCATTACACACCAGGGGGCTTTTACAATTATGTTGAGATATTATTTTTATAAATGCTATTATTTTAACATTATTTCAAAACAAATCCACAGTAATTAGCTATATTTTGGGGATTTTAAATGACCGGCATCAGTCTGTCGTCACACATTTGTCACTCCCTGCATTCTCAACTTCAGGCTGTACTTCTACACCAATCAGAACGCATCCTGTAAGCAGAGAGCTTTATTTCTGTAACCCCATCGGTGTAAGCGGCCCTGCAGATAAATGTTATCACTTTCAATCACACATTTCCTGCACCGACTGACCTGGTATTCCTCTCCTGCTGCCATATCCTTAAAGCCAGCGACACTAGTATCTATCTGTGATGGGGCAGCACAGATGGTGCCTCATGATATCAGAGTTTACTAAATATATACGAGTTGAGCTTCATGTTTTGTTAAGTTGTATTAAAGAATTGTGACATTTTCTACTTAGATACGACTCTTATTTAGCTTATTTATCTAGCAGAAATAGATTTGAACAGGTCAAAGATAAGCACAGTTCATGTTATATTTATGTAGGTTTATAAACCCTTTATTGAGTTGTATTTTATTGCCTGTAAGTGATAAATATTGTTGACTATTTACTATTGTTTCAGTTTTAAGCTGACGCTCCACATTAAAAAACAGCTTGTATTTTTATCTTATTTTAAATGAACTCTGCCAAAACAAAAATGATCTTGCAGAAATGTTTTGACTATTATTTATCTTTGATTTAATTTGTTTTGTGATTTTTCTTTTTCTTTATTTGTGTGTGCTCCCCCGTTGAAGTGATGTTGTCTTTCCTACCATTTTTGATTCATAATAAGAATAGTACAACGATAAAAGTGTAAATCTACCATGTGTACTTTTCCAATAAAGTATTTAATATGCTAATCACAATCACTCATTGTTTGCATCTTACATTTGAACAAAAGGTATATGAAACCTGTGTTCATTTCTTCAGTTTGAAGTTGATTTTAAACCTTGTTTCCAGGTTCAACCAGGATCCACTGTTTTTCAAGTATGAAAAGAACTACAAACATCAACACCGTCAGATAATTTAATTAAAATACTGCCATATTTGAGATATTCTGACCCTGGAGCAGCCGAGCGGTACATCACTGCAGCTTCGGGCCTCTTTTTCTGTCTATTTTTTTTTCTAAGGCAGAAATACGAGGTTGGAAAAAGCACCTTGG